>NW_026636884.1:0-392500 GCF_028554395.1 Pezoporus wallicus | reverse complement strand
AACAGGCAGGCTTTTCCCCACAATACACACAACCCCCTTTAAAAAGCAAAACTAAACTTTTTAGGGCACCATAGCAATTCTTTTTCTAAAATTAAAATAATCATCAGTGTCATATGCTGCTTATTCCAAAGGCTGTGTAAGCCTGCTCCATCCAGGAATGTAAATCCTGCTCTTGCTGGGTACCTGAAGTTGGTTTTCAGCAGATGAATGAGGCAGTGCTTGCCCAGGCACTAAGCTGCACACTCATCTGAGTAGCTCCAATGTGCACACCTATGTCCATAGCACTGCAACCTCCCATATTTCCTGTCATTCAGAAGCTGATAATTTTGAACCTTTGGGAAATAGAGACATGGGAAAACCACAGAACACTTTCCAACTATTTCAAAATGTACTGCATGACCTCAGCTGGCCAGTGCTGCCTGAAAGATAGATGTCACTTGTCTAGTTTCTATTGAATACATCGACCTGACACTTTGCCTTCTCTACATCTACGGCATGGGGCCACCAGAGACCAAGTCACACTTTAAGGATGAACTTCCATGTAGGTACATGACCTAAGCCACATGATGCTTTAAATGCTTCTTGCTCATGCCCCCCTGTACACAGAATCATACCCATTGTTAAGATCTTTACCCTTCTGTCCCTCTTCCTTCTTCTCTAGGTTCTGGAACAGGCTAGACTCTGTTAGTTTGTTCTTTTCATCTAGTTGAGCTTCCTCACTGAGCTTCAGCAATGGTTACAGCAAAAGATGCTGTTGTGGACTCCACCCTGAACTCAATTCCAAAAATACAACTGGTTCGCAAGCAGTGAAAACCAGAAACTCTCCAGCCTTCCAGGATGTCCTTCTGTGTGGTCCTTTCAGAACTCCCTCCTAACCAATATCTGCTGTTTCCTCAACAAGACAAGCATATTCATTTCCAGCAGTCCATACCTCTGCTGTCACTGAATAGCTATTCAATAATCATGTAATCTCTTCTGAAACAATACCTTGAACTGAGGGCATTTGACTTAATATCAGATGTCTACTTGCAGTGCCATCAAAGAGGAACAGGCAGTCTAAATTCAGAGTAAATAGACTGCAGTATATAAAACTTGCAAGTGCAAGGCACTAAACTTCTCTTTTTACTTCTAGGACCTAATTCAATAGATTTATACCAGTTTAAATGAGAAAAACTGGTAAACAAGTAAAGAGCCCTTGTTCTTCATATAGGGATGGCCCTTCCCTTCCTCATGCAGTAAAGGCCATAAACAATCTGGCCTTCTGTTCCTGGGATAGGTTGATCTTAATGTCAAGATGAGTATGAGCACCACTCTGTGCTTTGGTCACTGTTGATGGTGAGTACTATTTGGGTTCTTCCATAGGAAAGATGATGTAAACACAACAGCCATGTGTCATACCCATTTTTTGCATGTCTTTCTGTGCCACGACTTTTCTCAGTTAAAGTAATTTAAATTTCAGATGTCCCATTTGTTGCCATCCAAGCTATGTGGTTCAATTGCTCTGGTTTTATTTCTCTTCTGGAAAGGGCCAACATAATAAAAATATGAACACTAATAACACAGTGCTTCTGCTACTTATTTTTATCTCATGGTCTGTTTTGGAATGGCGATCTTTTAACTCCTCCAAAACTAAGAAAGCAAGAGCACTAAGCATCTGTTAACAAGGCTAAGCAGCAGAAGATACCCTGTGAACTTGACAGAAGTTTTTCATTGCAAAAATTTGTGTTGGCTGTGCAGACAGACGTTCAAGTTCAGCATATTTATTTTAGGAAGGACTACAGAAAATGAAAGGAAGTGGGAACGACATGAGTGAAGAGAGCAGAATTTGACCTACACACTTAGAAAAATAATTCTTCAAACTGATCTGAAAGTAGCAAAGATGTCTGCTAATGAGAATTTAGATTTCATCTTTAGAAGCTTTATCAAAAGTTGCCTAAGAAAGTAATCTGATCTTGATTTTCCATTGTCCTGCATACCTGTGAAAGCCAACACAAGAAACAAATCAGGTATGAAATACTATCCGTTCAGCATACAACTGGTTTGAGCAGTAATAAGCTCTATATTCTCTAATCCAAGTGAATTAAACTGCATGTCTGATTTAGTGAATAAGAGCTTTACCTGGGACTAAGAATGCAGGATCCTGATGCTGAGGTACAAAACCTTTTATAGAGTTACAGGAAAAGCTTATCACTTATTTATCAATATGTAAATTGTACCTGAAGTCAGTGTACAAATCCTAGAACAAAAAAGGACACACTGGGATGTAGCTTTACATTCTGCACTTAAATTTAAAAAAATATTAATATTCAATTTTTTTTTAAAGTGTGATTACCACACTGGTGACTCTGAGACAGAGTTTTTCTTGTATTAAAGCTTGTATTAAACACAGAGGTGGGGCGTGAGGGTGTCTCTAGAAATATTATTTTTTACTATGACTGTTAACTTGTTTCCTGAAGAAACAAAACCTGCAGTCATGCTATCTTAATATCCCTCCCCAATAATTTTTCAACCCAAGAACACATTCAGACCACCTCCAATGGGAAAACAGAGCTCTCCATGACATAGAATTCCCAAAGCCTTAGAAAATGGGTGAGCAGAGAGGAGAGAAAGAGAGAACACCTCTGCCAGTGCACCATAGAGATCAAAACTGCAACATGAACTCACCATTAGGGAGGCAAATGCTCTTGGAACCCTTTCAGAGACTACACACAGAAGCACATTATTAGAGACCCACAGAGAAACAGCCTTGATCAGCTCCCTGTTAAAGGAACTGCTTGTTCCACCTAAATGACTTCTACACCCAGAGAACGGTAGTTACGGAAAACAGGCGAGGAGGTGGAGGGATCAAGCCACTTTCATTTGGAAGTGATGGAATGCTAGAGTGGTTTACGCTACTGCACTGATGGACGTGGTGAGCCCATTTGCATTTACAAGGCACTTTTGCATCATGGCTGACGTCAGGGAGCTGAAAAAACGAAAAGCAGAATAATCCGACAGAAAAAAATCATCATGTGTATTCTGGTTTTCCTGCCTCTATTTGAGCAGAAGCTACCTAATCACATTAATGCCATGTTCCACCCACCTGATCTAAGTATTAGGTGACAGCAACCTTAATGGCAAGCAGAGGGCCATCAGGGTCAGGATGATTTTATTGTGCAATGCATTGCACAGAGTCTGTGATGTAGAAACAAATGTTTTTTCCCCTTTTAGGCTCAGTTTTGAAACCAGCTCCACCCAAGCTGATTCTAAGTCTCCAGCAGAGCTTTGCTGAAATCAGCAGAGGTCTGCATAGGAGATGGCAGCTCAGCTTGGACTGCAAGACTGGGCTGAAACTCACGTAAAGGAAGAGGGAAAAATAGTGACTCTTAAAACATGTGATTAAGTCTAACCATTTACCGGATGATAAATTATTTGCTAAAACTCCAAGACGAACTGGAGCCTTATCATCATTTTACTGCTAATTCAATCATTCTGGAGTTCTTGATGTTAAGTTAATTAATTGTTGTTGGCATAATTATAAAATACCTTTGCTTTTATAATGGGTATAAAGTTCTGAAATATAAATTGAAGATACCTCACATTTTTAATAGTTGTCCCTTAACCTTTAAGGCATTTAGTTTTGTGTGGTCAATGAAGTCAATGTGAGCTTTTTCCTATCACATAAAGGATGTTATCTGAGAATTCAGGCAACTGAATGGGTAGTTTTTTGTGTTCTTGCTTTTCCTTATTTGTCCCTCTGCAATGCTTCCATACCACACGCACATCTTTCATAGATCATTCCACTCTGACACTTGGCAGATATACTAAGTATGTTCTCCACTTACCCCACTTTGCCCTTTTTCAGTTTATGCAGAGTAACCTTTCTTAGAACCTGCAGGGCAACTGTCACTAGTGGTCCAGATAAAGCAGTGGTCTCATTCCAAACAGATGCTACAGCATTGCCTGAACAGGCTACTGCAAACTGATAGAGATGATATAACTCTTATTCCAGTAACACCTACAGACTAGGGGAATCATGCTAGAACAAAACAGCATAATGATGCTGCTGATCTTGCCCCTGTGGCCATTATAACCCACCACAGCACAGTGTACAACTCTGCTATTCTATTCAATAAGCCCTCTGTCTTCCTGGGAAGGCACAGGCAGCCAGCTGCATCACCCAAACTGCCTCCTTCCCAAACTGTTATAGTACTGCCTCACAAAAAAAAAAGTAGTCATATTGGCTTTCAGGCAGTTATCAGATCTGATAACAGCTCAGTAGTGGTTAGACAGCCTGAATGTATTACTCTCACTGCTTTCTACGAGATGCCACTATATTCTTGCTGTGGTTGGACCCATACCTGGAGAATATTCTCAAAACCCAATCATTATGGATGGGCCTCCCAAAAAACCCTCAATATCTGTACACCTTGCAATGACCACATTGGGATACAGAGGCATTCCTCTCCTTCCACGAATAAGCATTTCCCCGTGAACAGATCATTCTCCCTAACCAACCCAGAACGCTGTCAGCTTAAAGCTTTACTGGGAGGCACCCCACAGCTTTTGGGGGATCCTGCCTTGTTTCTGGAAATTTTGCCACTCTAATATCACACATTGCTGAAGGAATTGCTCTTCAAGGAGGATGGGAAGCTGAAATGTTTCTAAAAACCACGAAAACATAATGGGTACTAAGAAACCTGGAGATAGAAGTAGAACATGAGTTAATGTGACCACAAGCTCAAAGAAATGTTGGCTTTTTCATGGTAAGTGAGAAATTATAACAACCAGCAAAGCTGAGGGCTGGTGTCTCTGCTCCTCCTGGTCCTATCAGTCAGCAGAATGCCAGGTAGAAGTAATTCTCAATGTGTTTCTTGCCACTCTGTACCCTCCAGATCACACACCTTTAGGATCTTTTACAAAATCACACACTGTTCTAGGGATAAACTCTCCCCAGTGTGATCCCTGAGAGCTACATTCGGAGCTCAGCTTCTCCATCAAGGTTTCTTGTAATCCATGAGCTTGCTGCTTAATTGAAAAGTAATGAAGATATCCATGCTTAGCATTTCCCCCAAGACTGTTGACTGCTACAGCCAAGCTTTATCCTAGACATGTAAAGAATGCTTAAAAGTGCTCATGTCCCTTGGGCGTTGCCAGGCAGTTTTGTTTACTGTCTGTCCAGGAAATAACTCTATCAGTCAGAGGTGGCTGCAGAAACTAAAGACCTGTCTGATACTTAACTTGACTATAAAAAAATTATTTATCCATTCTCCCTTCAGACCATCAGGGAACGATTCAAGTCTCAGCTCAATATATGAGCTGGAAAAATCCCACATTTTATACAGTCATATAAAAGAGAGCAGTGAACACGGCTCTTTACTAGTTTTTGACGTCAGCAACCAAATCCATATGAGGATTATAACATTTTGGAGTGAAAGATGCCAAAACCTATGTGGATAGATTTGAAGGGCAGTGCGCTACAACACAGAAAAAAAATCAGCTCCCTATGAGAAGCTGCAAGATTAAAAATATATCAATTTCATAATAGGTCCTAGTAGCATCATCTTCACAGCTCAACTTCCACAAGACAACATCTCTGCACTTCCCACTCAGAACTTAACACTGTCACACAAAAGAGTCCACCCAGATTTCTCACCCATTCCTATTGCTCAGCTTTCCCCTCAAGCTTCAAGCATGGTGAGTGATATCCTTAGATAAGCTTAGACTGCAAACTTGAGGCTGTCCCTTACTGCTGTGTTCTTACTAAGTATCAAAAAAATACAGCATATTTCATGAGTCTGATCCCCTTTCACCCATGATTAGCTTGTCTTATGGCAAGCGTATTAATGCATGTCACCTTCCAGGCATCTCACATCAACACAAAGTGCTATGCTGTTGTTTCTTCCAACATTTAAAATAGATTTTGAGCAGAGATCATCTTGTTACTGAAAAAAAGCAAAAGTGGGGTGGACTTTCCTGTTTCTATTTTCCCCTGAGCATGATAAGCCTTAGGCCCAATTTTAGTGAAGTGTATTAACCACCTCATCTGTCTGAGAGAAACACCAGCAGTGGCACCATTTCAATAACACCGTTTCCCACACACAATAAAATTCATTGCAAATTCATTCTAAGTAGATTGTCTTTTTAGGACTGATGCTGTTTTCTTTCACTGCCAGGACAGGAAATAGTCTATTCTAGATCACAAGTAAAATAAAAATGTATTGATTTCCATCAAATCTCCTTTTTTTTCTTCTAGCTACAGAACATTCTAAAGATGAGAACTAGTAACAGGAGACCTGAGGTATTTTCCTTTCATCCGTGAACACTTTGTCTCCATCCACAAACGAAAACAAAGTCACAAGATTCTATTAACCAAACATATCGGTGCATTGATGAAGCTCTGGTAAGCTCTGTTCTTCATTTAAAACTGGCAAGACTTTTTTTCTGACTATGGAAACAGATACACTATATCCTCTGCATGTTTAAACATCATTAGAAGTGGAATAAAAAAGTATCAAACCAATGTTATCATTGCAAAAAAAAGCATCACATGGGTGAATCAATAAGCCTCACAAGACATATAGGGAAATGTTAGAGAGAAAGCCATCAATTGCAAGATAGTCAGAGTTGTTCAGCCCGAGGAGGCTACACTGGATGTGGGATCTAAGAGTCACAAAATGCCTTAAAATTTTGCTGCACATAGGAGCAACTTTTTCTTCACATTCTCAGTTGATAAGACAAGAAAGAATGGCCATAAACTGCAGGGAGAGAAAAAAAGGTTAGACATGAAAGAGCTTTATAATGGGAAGGACAATGAAGCCCTCCAACAGATCACCTGGACAGGCTGAGAAGCCTCCAGAAAGGGACATTTTTAAACTCTAACTTAACAGGTATCTGTTGGGAATCACAAAATACATTGAATTGGAAGGGATCTGTAAGGAACATAGAGTCCAATTTGCTGCTCCTTACAGGACTGCTTAAAACTAAAGCATATGACTAAGACCATTGTCCAGACACCTGTTCCAGTGATCGATGACAGAAGTATCGCTGAGCCTGCTTGGGGCAAAGGAATGTGCAAGACTGCTTTCAATGGTCCCTCTGCCCTGTTTTTCTGTGGTTTCTATGTTCAGTTCAGGAATGTCACTGGGGTAGAAATCATAGCAGTGAAAGGGGGGAATCTCTGCCTTTTTTAGTGAAGATACACCTGTGTCCCAGTACTGTGACTGTTTATATAGAGGAATGACACCATGAATAAAGTCTATCAAGGCCTAACAATGTCAATACTTTATCTTAAAGTTGAGAGAACAAGCCATTCAAATTTGGGTGCCAAATGGTCCCCTAGTTTACTTCAAATACTCTGCTGGAAACTGCATAGCTAATCAGCAGAGAATTTCTGCTTGCAGCCTGTGCAGAAAAAGACAAGTGGGAAATGGATACACATCAGGATGACTGGATACACCATGGAACACAGACAACTAGGTGAAGGCCCAGGTGTCTTCAGAGAAAGAAGAATGCAGAGGTTTGTTTCACCAGAGGAGGTAACCTTGGCTATTTAACCTGTTCTGTGCACCATATTACATGTTGTAATACATCTTCCTCATGGACAGCTTTGCTGTTTTTTCGTGTGGAAATTTGCTTTGTATTCCAAGTCCTAAGGACGCAGCAGAGCTGTTGGCTCTCAGAAGTGCCAGAAGAACAAAGGTAAGATTAATTTTGATTGACGTGCAGCCATTTACAGTTTTCTCACACAAACGCTGCACAGCCACTTGCTCAGGTCTACACACATTTCTGGGTTGTAAATAGCTCAGGGTATGGACTGTCTTTAACAATCTCTAGCATTGTATTTGTACAGCACCTAGCACAACACTGCTGAGACCATAACTAGCTTCTCCATGATAATCCATAATAGAAATGTGAAATAGCAAGCTAAGTAAAGAAGACATCTAAGGGAAACCTAGGTGACTGCCAGAAGCTGTAATCTCATGCTATATGCATTTAATGCTCTGTACATCTGGTTATATTAAAAAGTCAATGTTTCCTGAGGCAAATCACTGGCAAAAGAAGTTTGAGGACCCGTACGAAGCCCTTTTTAGAGCCATTTATGAGGCTTCCAGTTCAACACTCAGAGGAGAAGCAAATTTTTAAAATGCTAAGTAGGCAGAGCTGTCCATTTGACTATTTGGTTCAAGAAGGTTCAGAGGTTGCTCTTGTGACGCACTAGGCTGAGGCTATCACGGAAATCATGATAAATGTGTTTTCCAATGTACTGACCTGGATGTTAGCATATTTTTTTGCTGAACATTATGGGGTACTTCGCCTACTACATAATTGATTTTCCAGTAAAGCTTGGACTCCTTTCTGATTCCAACAGAAATCTGCAAACCATTTTCTTTATTATTATTATCATCCAGCACAGGGAGGGGGGAGGAGAGCAGGGAGCAGATTATTAAAATCCAGCAGCATTGCAGAGTACTAGTTTAGCACCTCTGAGACTAACCTGTCGAATTCTTTGTGTGTGTGCACACATTTATATATTCACATAAGCAAGGACATTTGCAAAGCCCTAAAAGGTCCTTGAAAGCATAATAATACTTAAGCAACCGGATGTGCCCCCAGGACTTATTCAAATATTCAAAGGCATTGGAATGAGACCTGGTAAAAACTGAAAGCTGATACTTTAATCTGTTCTACATATATTAGTTTTTCCTCTTCATCCTCTCACTTTCAGCTTTTTTTCAACTTTTTTGATTTTCAGAACCCTTCTGCACAAAGCTATCTTTTTATTCCTCCCAAGTTTTTCTATAAACTGAACCCAAACTATCAAAGCCTCCTAACAGTAAAAAAAATTAAAAAAATAAAATAAAATCAGGAATCCTTGGTGTATTTACTAATTTTTGAAACATATGAAAGATGTAATTTGGAAAAAGATCTCAGGGTACACAATAGTGGAAGCTAGTGTGTACAATCCAATGCATGTAACAAATGCCACATACAGTATGCAGTGTATCGCCTGCCTTTAATTAGATCATCTGCCTTACGTAAAGTTTCCTCTATAATATACACCATAACTTAGGTCACACTGATGAAAAACCTCTATCTTTTCTCCTACTTGATATTTTCAGGCTGCAAAATTTGTGTCCTGGGTTCAGCAGTAGCAGTCATGTTTCTCCTTCTTGGTAGCTGGTGCAGTGCAGTGTTTTGACTTTCGGCCTGGGAACAGAACTGATAACAAGGTTGTTTTGGTTTGGCCAAGGACTTTGTGAGCCTCATGCTCTGCCAGGGAGGAGGGGAAGCCGGGAGGAAGCAGAGACAGGACACCTGACCCAAACTGACCAAAGAGGTATTCCATACCACAGCACGTCATGCCCAGGATGTAACTGGGAGTTACCCGGAAGGACACGGGCTTCCGGGTGGAACTCGCTTTCTTGGCCGGTGGTATCGTATTCTCTTCCCTTGTTATTTTCCCTTATCATTGTTTTAGCTGATAGTAGCGGTGGTGATTTGTTGCTGGACTGTTCTTGTCTCAACCCGTAGGAGTTGCACTCTCTCGATCCTCCTCCCCGTTCCTCCGGGAGCGGGGAAGGGGAGAGCCCCGGTGCGGGGGGGGGGGGGGGGGGAGAGACGGACACGGACCTCGATTGTTGTCAGCTCGGCACCACTCACTGGGAGTGAGTGAACAAGTTACCTGACTGGGTTTAAACCACGACAATTTGTTACTTCAAAGAGTGCTTCCACTCAAGACACTAATATGTATATGCACCCTGGTGCCCTTTTAGGGGCAGCTGCCTTCTCCAGGCATTCAGATAACTTAAGACTGCCTGCCAAACCAAAGGAAATGTGCTAGATGTGGTATCTCCTGCAAGTTGTTGGATCCCTTTGCAAAGTGTCATCGAGAGCCAGCTGGCTGCCTTCTGTTCTCACATATACTTCCTTCTACTCACATGAGCTCACATTATTATTTCTTGGACAGTATTTAGATATGCAAGACTGACCCTTTCTAGTAAAGGGATACAGTGATGGACATGTAAGTAGCCCTCAGTGCTCGGTTAAGGCTTGCTTACCACTACTCGTAGCACACCATCAGTATGATGTGAGCCGTGTGGCATACAGATGAAATGCAGCTGTTTTCCACTGTTACTCCCTCAAGAGTAGGTCCAAATCCTATAGCACTTAAAATGCAGCCTGCAGGAAGTAAACCACAGCCACTAAGACTGCCACAGGGGTACACTCATCAACAGATCAAGGCACCTTCCTGTTTCATTAGGTTGCTCAACCCTCAGGCTGACTCCCTCATGCTAACTGATGTTATTTTCCAGGATAGTCTGAATTAAAACTAACCCCAATGTGAAAGCCGGCAACCATTTTAGCTCCTTTCCCCTCTATAGTAATTTACTTTGCAATCATGCTTTCCTCCAAAAGACCACAATGTACATGTTTAAAAACAGGTGCAGGAACAGCAGCACTACATGGAAAAGGCAGGAAGACTGAACCAAGTGCATCAGTGCATCTATGGGCCTGCCAGAGTCCCGTTTCTAAAAAAGTTCATCATATTCCAGCAGCAACAGCTTTGACTGCTTTAATTCGGCAGTACGTGTCCAGGGGCTAAGGCCGACCTGTCATTGATGCACTTGACTGGCAGGCATGGATCTTCCCTGTCAAAATACCCAAGTGTTTAAGTAATGACTAGTGCCACTTGAGTGGAAAAAACTAGGCGAGCTGTCAATACAATGGGTGTCAGAAGCACATTGTTACTCATCCTAATCACAGTAATTGTACACAGGGACAGGCAGGGAAGAAAAGGAAATGAATGCCTATCTCTTGGCAACAATGCAACTTCATTTAACCTTAACAGACCAGGCATTGATATCATTTCTTCCTGGCACTCTCTGCGATCCTGATGTCAAAACAGCTTCTCATTTGCAATGTATGACAATTTCCTCACATCTGAAAAGACACTGCTGCAAGTCAATAGACTATAAATTGCACTTGGAAATGGGATCATCTTAACTAAAGCCTGCCTGCTTTCCCCAGGAGGCCCAAACCCACTCCCCCCTCCTTTTAATAATTTGTATGTTTAGGTGTTCGGGCAATTTACTCTACACTTGTAATGTCTTATAGCCAAGACCATCAATCAGATTCGGTGTGACAAAAATATCCTGCTACAATATTACAGGTTATTAAAGGGATGATGGGAGAAGGCTGCATGCATTTACTGGGCCCCTTTTTTCTCATCTCGGGGAAACCTGTCACAGATCTAAGCTGGTGATTCATCTTCCCTTCACTATCAACAGGTAGCAGCCAAGAGAGGACTTTGATGAGCTGCTTTCACTATTCTTTACTCCCCATCCTCTATCTTCCTCTAGCTGCCCAAACCACACTGCATTTTTCCTCACTCCTGGGAGAATTCATGTTCCAATTGCTGCTGGGAAGGCCAAAAGAATAATTAGCTCCAAGCTTCCAAAAAAGCCAGTGAAGAGTCCCAGAAACTTCAGTGTCCACAGAAGGGCTTTCAGGAAGGGGTTTCACCAGAGTCCTTATTTTTTCAGGGAGCCAGATTCACCCTGCAAACATTTTGGGTAAAGCTCTAAAACAAATGTTGATGAAATGCTACCATTCAGATACTCTTCTTAAATATTATAAAAGAAAAAAAAAACAAACTAGATTATATATAATAGTCTTGCACATAATGAAAAATATGAATAATTTTACTTATTAGGACACATACCATTTTCTCTGAGCTTTACAGCCTAGGGCAAAGTGGGGAGGAGTGGAAGGGCAACAGCTCATTCCCTGATTTCCCAGGTTACTAACTGCATGCAGGGTGTTCATTTATGACACTGCACATCACCACCAGAACCACATGTCAATCCTAAAATTAAAAGAGAAAGGGCTGAAATAAAGTAATAAGCACAAAGAACAGTGTGAGGCCTACACACTACCCTGGGATTTCTACAGGTGACAACGTGGGTCAGTGAGGGCCTGAAAGGATGCACCAGCCAGTGCATGGATGCTGAAGAGGGATATAAGATCTCTCTCTTCCCATGTTTAGTTTAGTGGGAGAGAGTGTCACCCTGACTGCTTGTGATATTCCAGCAGTCTTATTCAAATATTGTAACATTTCCTGTCTTCCTTTGGGATAAAGACGATACTATACACCTGACTCATAACTCTAGAACAGGATCTCCATGCTGGCACATCTGACACACAGAGCACCTCTGGGAAAAATAAATCTTTATTTACTGCACCAAATATGTGCAGTGGTCATGAATGGGGAAAATGTTACTCTCACAATAAAATACATGTCTGAACTGCTGAAGGTCTGACCTGTGTACTGAAGTACTATTATGTGCATGGGAATACCTAAGTTACAGATTCACTCAGGCCACATCACTTTTCCTCTTGCTTTGCCATATTCTGTTCCTCTTTAATACTCTCTAGCTCCCATCAACTGATCACAACAGCTACCAAGGAAAACAGTGTGTGACTGAACTGCAGAAGTCCAAGTGAAACACACTGGTACTAGTCCTCTATCCTTGTTCAGAACCAAGTCTTTAGCAAGACACTGTTTAAAAGAACTCTTGTCATCATGAGTTACAGTCTGGTTTTGTACCTATGGAACACAGTAGGCAACCAGAGACTACAGGTTTTTTGGGCCTTTCCAGACATTGTGCCTATTATATGGTTGCCAGTTTGAGGAGCTGATGCAGCAATGTCTATGATCCTTAAAATCCTGCATTCCTCTCTCATACAATCTTTCAGAAGAAATCTGGGACTGCTTTTGGAACTTAACTACATCTTGTGTATAATTCAGGTTTTGTCCTCTATTTTAATTTGTTTAAGTCTCTTCTTTTTACAACTAATTGATCTGGGTGGTTTTTTTAAGCATTCACTGCCCTGCAAATTTGCAGGAACATTTAGGGAGTATACAGAGCATTAACCCCA
The DNA here is from genome assembly GCF_028554395.1 of Pezoporus wallicus. Taxonomy (NCBI): domain Eukaryota; kingdom Metazoa; phylum Chordata; class Aves; order Psittaciformes; family Psittacidae; genus Pezoporus; species Pezoporus wallicus. Next base: position 379,579 of record NW_026636884.1, on the reverse strand, counting down.
AAGACTTTCACTGCACTTCTGACCACTGGTCCAAATGGAATCATTGTCTGGCTGCAAAAATTTCACAAGGTGACACTACTGCACTCAGCACAACCTATGGCAGGAAATGGTAGATCACCATGGATTGGTCCACTGGTTATTTGTGTTTTCAAGAGACAGGTGCCTACCAATAGCAGTCTTGCAGTGAAATAAATTTCAGAAAACCATTTACAACACCATTTCATCATGTTTAATCCTTTCAGTCTCAGATGGCAGTTTTACTATGTTCCCATTACTCAGATTCCTCCACAGGTGGCATTGTCTGTGTAAGAGGGCACTGGACAAGACCTTGAGGAGGATACGCTTCCTACCCTCCTGCACTTCTGTTCTGTGTGCAGGTTGAAAATGTGCTAGTCAGCCTTTCCTGATATATAGTTTCCTACCAGAAAAGGCAAGAGAACATTTCTCCTGAGCTATGCAATGCTGAGAGGACTTTTACATGGCCTAATACAGCCTAAGACAATCATCACATCATTAGACAGAAAAGTTAACAGTTTACCTTCTAAGAGATTGAATAATCAGTCCCAGAGAGGCTTCTTTGTGCGTTATTGGTGACTGATGTCAACAAGGTTTTGTTTCCCAGAGGGGAAAAATGTAAAAGCAGGACAGGCAACAAGGAAAGAAAAATGTGTCTAGAGCTAAAAGGTGATGAAACCACAGGCTTGTGTTCTTACCTGTATGTTTGTTGGTGCTGAGGCTGTGTGGCATGAGCTTCCTCTTCTCCACAGGCCAGCTCTGATACATCCCAGCTTCATCACCGTGACTCAGGGTGCCTAGGAAAACCTGTGAGAAAATCCATAGAGGGACAGGAAAGGTGAATACATCAAAGAGCAGGACTATTAAAAGACAGGATCCAAGAGGAAAAACAACAACACAAAAAAGGTGTACAACACTAAAGGAAGAAAGCCCATGGAGACTGGCCAGGTAAGGGGGTGCAGCCAGGACTGGCCTTAGGGGCCAAGCACTGACAGCAGCCTCCCTTGCCTGTCCCAGGCCCATCTGGCCAGCATTCCCCTTCCTTGTGAGCTGATTTAGGTGGCTACATGGTATGGAGGTCCTGCAGTGGAGATGCTTCCACCATCTTGCGCCCATTGTAGGAGAGGAACTGGTTTGAGACCATCTCAAAAATCTGAATGTGCACAAGTCCATGGGTCCTGATGAGATCCATCCGCGGGTCCTGAAGGAGCTGGCAAATGAAGCTGCGAAGCTGCTGGCCATCATATTTGAGAAATCATGGCAGTCAGGTGAAGTTCCCGATGACTGGAAAATGGGAAGTATAACCCCCATTTTCAAGAAGGGGAAAATGGATAACCCAGGGAATTACAGACCAGTAAGTCTCACCTCTGTGCCTGCCAAAATCTTGGAGCAGATTCTCCTGGATAGCATGCTAAGGCACATGAAAATCAACAAGGTGCTTGGTGACAGCCAGCATGGCTTCACTAAGGGGAAATCCTGCCTGACCAATTTGGTGGCCTTCTATGATGGGGCTACAGAACTGATGGACAGGGGTAGAGTAGTTGATGCCATCTACCTGGACTTGTGTAAAGCGTTCGCCACTGGCCCACACGACATCCTTGTCTCTAAATTGGAGAGACATCAATTTGATGGATGAACCACTCGGTGGATAAAGAACTGGCTGGATGGCTGCACACAAAGAGTTGTGGTCAATGGCTCAATGTCCAGCTGGAGACCAGTAACGAGTGGTGTCCCTCAGGGATTGGTGTTGGGACCGGTCTTGTTTAACATCTTTGTCGCTGACATGGACAGTGGGATTGAGCGCACCTTCAGCAAGTTTGCTGATGACACCAAGCTGTGTGGTTTGGTTGATACACTGGAGGGAAGGAATGCCATCCAGAGGGACCTCGACACACTTGTGAGGTGGGCTGATACCAACCTCATGAAGTTTAACCATGCCAAGTGCAAGGTCCTACACCTGGGTCGGAGCAATCCCAGGCACAGCTACAGGTTGCGCAGAGAGCGTGACCAGCAGGTCGAAGGAGGTGATCCTGCCCCTGTACTCTGCTCTCGTGAGACCTCACCTGGAGTATTGTGTGCAGTTCTGGTGTCCTCAACGTAAAAAGGACATGGAACTGTTGGAACAAGTCCAGAGAAGGGCCACGAGGATGATCAGGGACTGGAGCACCTCCCGTATGAAGACAGGCTGAGGAAGTTGGGGCTGTTCAGCCTGGAGAAGAGAAGGCTGCGTGGAGACCTCATGGCAGTCTTCCAGTATCTGAAGGGGGCCTATAGGGATGCTGGGGAGGGACTCTTCATTAGAGACTGTAGTGACAGGACAAGGGGTAATGGGTTAAACAGGGGAGGTTTAGATTGGATATAAGAAGGAAATTCTTTCCTGTTAGGGTGGTAAGGCACTGGAATAGGTTGCCCAGGGAGGTTGTGAAAGCAATTCAGGCAGCCCCACACAAGGGCTGCAAAGCAACTGCCTTACCTGGAGTCCTAAGGAGGAAGGGGCTGAATTTAGTGAATGTTTTTTTCTTTTTCCTTTTTTGAACAGTGCTGAATTTAAAATGAGCAAAATTGTATTCCCAAAATTACATGCAATTTCACTAATTTACTATTATCTAGAGTAGCAGAATTTTGACAGCAATGGCCATGGTGTGAGTTACTGCAAAGCATGTTGTAAGATGCTGTGATCTTTGCACAGCCAGCCCATCTTTTTTATATTGAACTTTGAACACACTGTAGCGTCTGTGCCTATGGAGAGATGGCCCAGGAAACAGCTAGAATATTAAGTACCCAGTTATATGTCTCCCAGAGGAGGCTGCTGCTAATATTATACATTACAACAACATTGCATGAATGGTTTATTAATGGTAGCAAAACAGAGTGAATACGACATACAATGATAATAACAATAAATGTTATTTATATGGTGCCTATCCGCAACAGCGCTCTAGAGGCCTCACAAAAATACACTTAAAATGCGAGCATTGCAGCATTAAAATGTGCCCAAAGCCACAGCAAACAAAATGGATTTGATGTTTAAAATGTGATTTACTTATACACAGTGCCCTTAGCAGCAAATTTACATTTTAGATGGACAGATAGATGTCTCTTAAATCACTGCTGGCTGTGTTTGCCCAAGTGTTTGGAAGCCAGTTTAAGCTGATAAATCTGAGCTCAAGCCAACTGCAGGTTCCTTTTAGGACTCAAAGCAGATTACGTGGAAAGAGAAGCCCCTGAAGCAATCAGTTATGCTGGATTATGTGTGCACGCAATTAGAACTGCAAGGTAAATATAAATGAACTTGATTTTAAAATGTAGATGGAGTGCAAGGCAACCAAGATAAACCAAAATGCCCCTGGAGTCTTTGATCCTCCCTTTACATTGCATAAACAGTGCTGCATGTTTGACAGTCTTTCTCTACTTCCTGTGCATTTCCAGCTTTGGAAACACCTTTCTCAGACCTTATTACATGTGTTGGAGTTTACTTCCTTGAGCAGCCGGCTGCTCCCTGTGCAGGAAAGGCTGTGCTGGATCATGCAGTGGCTGCCTCCTGGCCTCTGAGCCACAAGGGTTTGGAGCTGGTATACTATTTCTTACCTGCACCAATCCAGTTTTCCTTCCAGTGTTCAAAGCTTTTCCTCAACACCCTGGCTCTACCCTCCTGCACATAAAACACCGCAGATTCTCAAGTGCCAGGATCAATGTCAAAGTGAGCAATGTTTAGAGGAGCAGCAAGTGCCAAACTGCAAAACCAGCAATTTCTAGGGCTCACATCCCCTCCAGGATTACAGGGTCTTTCTTTTCAACATCCATAACTTCAAAAGTTACCATCAGAGAATGAATGCTAGAGCTGCCAGAAGGTTCTGAAGGCCAGCCTAGGGAAAGCACCTGGGCAGTAGGGTACAGAGTCTAAGTTAATACATTTAGCTGTAGTTGGTGATGGTAGCTGGGTTCACCAGCAAATTCAAACCTGACTCTTCATTCTGAAATGCTGTATCTGATCAAATGGTCATATCTGATCAAATGGTCAAAATCACATTCCACCATTATGTCAGGTAAGCAATTACAGAGCCATCTTCTTGTTCTTCGTTTTACAAAGTGTTGCATAGCCCAGAGATAACAAACCTTGCCAATGTGGTTAGGTAAGAAATAGTAACAAGACTTAGACCAATGCCCTATTTATCTACTAAAAACCTTTACACATGCACTTCTGACAGCATCACAGCATAGATTAGCATGAGTTCATCTTTTTGCCTGAAGACTCCCCCCATTGAACATTCTGAATTAGGAACCCAAACATCCCACATTTCCCCTTGTGGAAAAGCCTCTGGGTTATACCACATGCAATCCATGCCACATAGATTGTGTGGCATAACCCAGATGCGCACTGTGCTCATTGAATGTAATTTTGCAAAAGTTCACTCTTGTATTTATATGCCTGTGTGTGCACGTGTTTGTATACACACACACAAGCATTTATTCTCATGCAGTTTTCTAAAACAACTGCTATCGTAGATAGAGAGCACATTTGATTTAGATTTACTGTGCGAGAGACAAAACTACAGGGAAAATCTTAGTTTGGCCTTAATGTTACCATTGATGAATAATGGTTATTACCACTTACTTAAGTGTATGCTTTTATTTTTGTGGAAAAATAAAAATCTGACGTTACTTACAGGGGAAAAAGTCATAGACTCCATGGAACAGAATCTGGTAAATGGGCATAACCTGAGGGTAAAAATAAAATTAATTAAAAATAATCAATTGGTACAACATCAGTGGATTGCAAGCAACAGCAGCATTTTAAACACCAGAAAACTTGGCCACATATTCTCCATAGAAGGTATATAAAGAATTACAGTAAAACCGTTCTTAGCCCACAGGCTTCTCTGTGACCACAAAAGGCTCTTTTGCTATCCCTCTCCACATAATAAGCGTGGCCTTTTTCTTTAACTGTGAACAATGACAATTTCTCCATTATCAAAGAACCCAGGGGAGAAAAATCGTCTTGTCTTTGCATAAAACACCACTCGTTTTTATGCTTTATATAAAATAATAATGAATGTAGAAGTATCGCTAAGTTCCAAATCAATCACAGTCTTTTGATGTTATTATTAACTGCACATACTCCATTCTTGTGGTTTATGGTATCATCAGAACCCCTCAATTGATTTATACCCTGGTGATCTAGTTGTCTCTATTCATTATCCCATATTTAATTAATATATGCCTCAGAAGGAGTTGTCAAAAGACAAAGTTAATTATAGCAGAAAAAAAAATCTAGTTGAAATCACATGTCATATTTTAGTTTAGTGAAAGCTCCCACCAAAGACCATCTTATCTACTTCTGTATTTTTTCTGCTTCTCTGCATAAAAATTATTTTTGTTATTTTTTACTATTACTGTATTTTACTATTATCTATAAAGAAGACTTGTCTGTACTATTTACAGGCACTTTAGACAACAAAAAGGTTTCTTACATAATTAATCTTTTACTCAATATTTGCGATTTTTGAGCTACACTTAAAAACCTGATTTTGAAGAACAGGGAATTTGGTGACAGTTTATTAATCTTACTAATCAGGCTCAAATAGCACCCTTTATAAGGGAAAAGCAAGTATTATACAATCTGCAGGTAAATACATCAGAATTTTTATTCAAAATTATTCCAGCTGTATGGGGAAATTTTTTGAGATGCTTTCATCGTGTTCAAACAAATTTCTCCTTCTGGAGGAATGTTTGCAGAAACAGTACATAGTAAGTTCATGTTGGAAAATACTGATATAAAATTAACATTTTAAGTCTTAAGTACAAATATTCACTGTGAGAATCTGATTCAAAGCTTTACACTTGTGCAGAGATGTGAGGCTTACATACCCAAAGAAAGCTGTTCTGCTTATCCTGGCTTATGTTTAAAATTATGCATCAGAGACAATGTACAAATAATACTGATTTTAAGAAACATTCGCAAAATTTCAGCTGTTATTTTGAATTATAAATATATTGAGAAAATCCTATCTGTTCTCAGGTATAACTTATTAAAAGAAATAAATATTAGTCTTCACAAGCTGGGGATGAATACTGCTACATACATAGAACTTACACTCTTTGCATATGCTGACACAATGAAACTATTAAGCAGATACTTTTAATGCCCATTGTTTAAGATTCTTTCCTCATATATCTGTGTCCGTTTTGCTACTGACCTACTCTAGGTAATAGTAAAATCTCAGATGAATGGCAAAGTTAGAAATAGCAAACATATCAAAAAATTATCTAAAACTATTCCAACCATTAAAAATGCCCTTATTCCATATGCTTATACCTTCCATTATACAGATTCTTACTGTATACTGCACCTGCCTACCTTCCTCTACAGAAATCCCTCTATGGGACTTGACCAGACAGCTGATGTTGCTTTACTTCAAAGATTCCCAGACATTTTAGACGTGATTCCTGTCATCCCCCAAATTTTCTCCACTGCCAGCACAGCTGCTTAGAAATCTGTGATGATATAAACTTTATTCCAGATTACAGGTTTGCAGACCTGTCACAGACCACTTATCATGGCCTCATAGACCACAGAGTACCATTTGGGAACCAGGGCTTTGAGACTCAGGCTCTAGCTGCGCATGTTTACGTAGGGCCCACCAACTGTGCATGAGAGACATTTATGGAATAAATGGTATTGCTGCAAAGCATTTGAGGACACTTACGGTAAGAGGCACAACTCTTCTCCTGATTACAGCTCTGTATATATAAAAGAGCTATAACATATCTATTGTATTTCCTGAAATCAGGAAATAAAATCAGAGGGATTTTTTTTCAAACTTCAGATTTTCCCCATCAGATTTGACATTTCTGACTGGCATTCTGCAGTGCGGCCACTCTGACGTAACCCCTGAAGTCCCAGAATTTTCAAAACTCTTCTGAAGTTTCACTGGAAACTTAAAAAAACCCTTTGTCTCTGGGCATTAGTACCGATTAATGCACTAAGCAGGAAAATACCCCCCCCCCCGTCCTCATCGCCATCTGCAAGATTAACACTGCTTCACGAGCTGCCTGAACATCAGCAGCAGTCCCAGACAGGAGCATGGCAAGCACAGTTGTGATGCTCTTCTCTAGAAAACAGTACTATTAACAAAGATCTGACATCCTTCAGCCCCTAAAGGGAACATTTTCAAAAGTGGGTGGACAAAGCATTTCAATATTTGATGTTTTTATCTTGCAAAGCACATACTAATATTCTTTTTGGTGTGGCAGTGTATTTCACCTCAAGAGAGGCACTGCTCCATTTACAAAATTGATCAGAGTTTTCAATGCTTTCCTATATTTCCAAAAACTCATTTAAGGATACCACTGCAGGAGGTCAGTGCAGGACTTGCAAAGCCTCTATCCAGCTCCTTTTTGTTACATTATTCCTAAAGGCACCATCCTGAACAGCTCCTACCACCCACTAGCCCAGTGGGTTCAGTTTCTGAAGGAACTATGAATGTCTAACAGAGATGGTCAACTTATTCTTTGTAAGTTATCCAGCAAGTTGAGTAACATTATTTTGGTTCATTAACCACTTCTGAGCAGACTTCAGCTTTTTACCTATGCATTTTACTGTTTGTAGCCACCTAACACAGCTAACACAAGCAAGCAGAGAAACATCTAAGACTTACTGCATATTTGCATTTCTTGAATGTGTGATTTAAAACATTTGAAATAATCAACACAAAGAAAGAACATAAGAAACAAGTATAGAACATAAATACAGACATATATATAAAATATTGTTTAAATAACTGAAATAAATATTAAAATATTGATTCAATAACTAAAATAATTTTAGTATAAAATAAATAACAAGTATATACAAAAACACATAAAAGAACATAAAAAAACAAAGAAAAATCAAGCTAGACCCTCTAAGTATCAAAAAAAGGAGGTGCATCATGAACATATCATTCAAAAGGGGAATATATTTTTGCAACATTTGCAATATTAGACCCATTATGAGTTCTAAGCACGAGACTGACTGTAGAATATCACAGTTTATAACCATTCAATCTATATAGGTCTATTTATCGACTGTCAAGTTTTTCAATTATTACTCTTATTCAATACTTTTCCTCCTTAATATGCATGCCATAGGTTTGGGATTTTCTAATACAGCTACTTAGGCTGGCTTATCGGCATGTATCAGTGAGTGAAGTACTGCGCCCTTTAAATTATATCACAGCTGGGACAGTATAGCAACCAGAATCAAGAGAGCTTGTCTGTCAGTTTGGGGAGCAAACATCTCCCATCACCTTCTCAGAGGCACTCCCTGCTCCAGCAACTGTGTATTTAATGATAGAATATGATTTCCTTGCAGTACTCTTTTCAAGTAATGCATGAATACACGCTGGCACTCAGATACAGTGATAATGGATACAGACTGAGGAAAAAAGGAAAACAAACCTGTATAGGATGGAGAGTATTGATGTTCTTTTATCAATACAAGGACACTAAAAACACATTTTAAAAAGCTTCATCAGACTGCCTGTGTGCATTCCTGCCACAAATCACCACTGTCCTCATGAATTTACAGAGGAAATAAGTAAATACCTCTTCTTGACTTATATAGTAAAAATGGAATAAAAAAAAAAAGAGGGTTGTGAAGTGCCTGCTTGGGAGTATATACAAACTAAATCAAAGGTATTGTTCAAAATTTACAGCAGGTCATCTCTTCTTTTTTCCTATTTCTTTTCAATATCGAATGAAGGGCTGACCAGCAAGGTCAAACTTTCGTTATTAATGAGGCATTGCTACAGCTTTGTCTCATTAGGGCACTCAGAACTATGCATTTACTGCAATTTGCAGCACTTAATAGAGAAAGGTCAGAGCGGGTTACGTTCAATTTCCACTTGGCAGAGGGAGGAAAAATGGAAGCAATTCATTTGCACAAATTTGAATAATTCTTCTCAGTCTCCTTTTCTTTATCTATGTCTAGATAATTCCTGCATCTTAGCCCACTCACAATCATCCCAAGCCTGCCAACAGCCGGCTTTCTATGAAGGCTGTAATGGAGCTGACAGATTCTATGAATCCAGGTGTCAAAATAAAGCCATTCAGCTCCCCCCTGCTCCTCTCTCACAACAGGGAATAGGAGCTGCCTCTAGTGAGCTCTTAAACTTATCATAAATGTATCAAGATTGCTGTGGGCCATGAAACAGCTGTAGACAATTAATCTTTCCACAATTCTTCAGCATAAGAATTGCTTTCCCTGCAAAGTAACATCTGCCATGCTGAGGTGATTATTCATGGGCAATGGGCGCCACCATAGTTTTATGCATAGAGCCATCAGTGGCAATGAAGCAAAATTTATAGTTTTCCCTGGTTCAGTAAAAATAACATTTCAGCTGCATTAAAATGTCATCCATCAGCATTGTCCCAGAGCACAGGGCCCCATCTCATCCAGAGAAATTAAAAAGTATTCATTTTAATGGTAACTTGCGAAGCTTGCAGTGACATTGACTTTTTTTCCCCCTCTTTTTTGTTAGCTATATTGAGGAGGAGGAGGAAGGAAAAGGTTATGTGGTGCAGTGAAGCTGAGGATTAAATATGCTACTAGGGAGTAATGATATACCAATTACTGGGCTGCTGCCTCTTATTTATTCATAACCCCTGAACGCTTAATCAAAAATCCTTGAATCAAATTGAACAACTAAAGAAGGAAAGTTATTTCACAGAGATAATGTAATTCTTCAACTTAAAAAAAAGAAAAAGAAAGAGAGACAGAGTGCCAAATGGATATAAAGGCAAGGCATGGCTCTTGCCAGAGTGGAAGGGTTAGTCTTTTAAAACATTAGCTTAAAGGAGTAGGGAAATTTAAGCCGGAAATGTAACAGTCATAATTTACAAGTGAGTTTCTATTCTAACTCCTAGAGTAAAGCTGATTAATGGCTGCTTTGGCAGCATGCTTGAGGGAGGGAAGTGTGCAAAAACTTGCTGCATGAGTTCAAAGTGCTCTGTGCAAGGGTAAATAGCAAGCATCGGGCTATTCAGGTACCACCTTGCTCTGGCAAGAACCAACAAGGACTGCTTAGGAACAGAGGTGATATTCATGTGAGCAAAGGTAACACATTCTGGACTTCAGACTATTCGGAAATTTACATGGATGAAAGTAATTTTTCCTTGGTAAAGAAGTGACTAAAATAAAGAATGGACCACATCTGTACCTTTAGGAACTGGACCTGGCCCATATAGGCTTCATGGCCCAAAGGAAGTGGAGAACTGCAGTGGGTCCAATTCACACTTCTTAGCTGCTACCAATGCTTCAGATTTATTTTAGGGTGAAATAAACAGAATTTAGTACCTTAACCTTTAAGGATAAATTATTTACAAAGGCATGTTGGCAGTGAGGTACTAGATGAAGCACAGCACTGATGAAAGAGCTTGCTCAATAGAGCAGATGGCTCCAGGCGGCTTGGAGCACACGCGGAGCTAACTTTTATCTTTACCTCCTAGGTTTACCTCAGCATGTCCACAGACTGATTTTTCTGATCAGTTTTAGAGTTGCACCTTTACGCACTCGTTTTTTTTTTTTTCCCATAGCATTACCATGGAGACAAGCATTCCCTTAGGGTCCAAATCCTCTGTGTTTGTGGTTTTCCTCATTATGACATGAGGACCCAAAACAGAAAGCCAGGCTTGGACCAGGAGTCAGATCTCAAATCCTTCTGAAAGTGATACCAAAATACACTGGTGAGTCTGGAATGGCTCTAATTTCAACAAAACAATCATAGCAGATAGATGGACTTTTATTATGCTACCCAATTCTGAAAGTACAGCTTGCTCTAATACCTCTTTCTCTTTTCTGAGAGTCTCTAAAAAATGCTAAACACACAGCCAGGGACAAATTAAATGTCTAGTGCCTTTACCTGAGAAGGCCATTAATTATGGTGTAAAATAAAAACTATATTCCAGGGGCCTAGAGCACCTCCTGTATGAAGATAGGCTGAGAAAGTTGGGGCTGTTCAGCTTGGAGAAGAAAAGGCTGCATGGAGACCTCATAGCAGCCTCCAGTATCTGAAGGGGGCCTATAGGGATGCTGGGGAGGGACTCTTCATTAGGGACTGTAGTGATAGGACAAGGGGTAACGGGTTAAAACTTAAACAGGGGAAGTTTTGATTGGATATAAGGAGGAAATTCTTTCCTGTTAGGGTGGTGAGGCACTGGAATGGGTTGCCCAGGGAGGTTGTGAATGCTCCATCCCTGGCAGTGTTCAAGACCAGGATGGACAAGGCCTTGGGTGATAGGGTTTAGTGTGAGGTGTCCATGCCCATGGCAGGAGGGTTGGAACTAGATGATCTTAAGGTCCTTTCCATCCCTAAATATTCTATGATTCTCTATAAAAGTGAAAGGTAGGGCTCTCAGGAGGTGAGTGCTGCTGAGTGACTCCAATGAGGAACAAGCAGACCTGTGATAAATTGTTACCTAAAATGCTTGGACCTAGCTTTATTCTTCTGTTTCCTACACAGCAGGGGGGATGATTCAAAGCCTGCATCTAGGATGAAGGAAGCTTGAGCTGATCTCTAATGAATCCTACACATTTTACTGCTTACTACAGAGAAGAAAAGGTTTGCAACACTATGAGACCTATCTGCAACATATGAGCAAATAAAATCATTTTGATGGTTTTCATAAATTCTTTCTACCCCACTGCTGATTCATTGGAAAGGACAGGTTTGGCTCCTGGGTCCTGACTGACCTCACTTGAATTATGCAGGGCCTTACCTGGAAGAAATACACTGTCGGCAAGATCAGAAACCAGCAACAGTGTTTTCTGCCTGCGTGCCAGGCCCTCTTGAGACTTCAGCGATCAGTTTAAGTGGTATGCTGAAGGACACGAGACTCAAGAGCAAAGAAAATACTGAAGGGGAATTGCAAGTAACAAATCCTGTATGGATTTGGAGAAAGAGGGTAACAGCTAGTGAGAAATTATCTAAGAAATAAATTCAACTTAAGGAGAAGATACAGATCAAGTCACCAATGTGGAAAGGAAAAAACATCCAATGTTTACTAGACTCCTTTGCTGGGTGAGAAAGATGCAGTTTAAGGAGGCAAAAGAAACCCCTATGAGAAGAAGTCAGAGAATGAGAGCAGAGGGAAAATCTCTGGGTAAGTTGGGATGGCAAAGTATAAAATTTATAAACAAACAAAAAAAAAGTATTGTGAAGGAAAATGACAGGGCAGAGACAGCAGGCACCTGACACAGTGAAATTCCAGCAGTCCAGGCTCCACCGTCTGCAACCTTATAGTCAGCTTGTGAAATTCCATCTGGGGAACACTGATCAAGATCCCCCCCATTTTCCACAAGCAATCTGAACTTTCCTGGATTCAGCCTATGCTCAGAAATAGCAACTTTTGAGTCCTGCTGAGAAAGCACAGTAATCCAGAGAAAGTACACACTTTGCTTTTTCATAGAGATTTTACTTTTGTCTGATCTTGGACTGTATTCCTTAATCTTAAAGCATATGGGGTTTGGCTTATGAATATGCCCAAGTAAAAAAGTTCACAAACTGTGGATGACTCCCTAAAACCAAACCAAACCAAACCAAACCAAAAACAAAAAACAGGAACAAAAAAAAAAGGAAAAAAAAAATGCAAACTGTTCTATTTCTTTGGGTTTTGGGGTGGGGTTTTCTTCGTTTCTTTTTCAGTCAGAGGCCAGAGTAAAACAACCCAGAAATTTGAATAAACAAAAAAGTCTGCTAAATTTCACATACTTAACTCTGGGAATAAAAATAAAGCAATAAAACAACCTTTATTTTGTGTGCTCTGGAGCTGCCTGGGGGCTTATATTAAACTGTTTAGTTATAAAGTTAGAATTGGTTTCCACAAGCACAAAGAACAGACTCGAGATCCATTCAGTACTGCACATATCTCTGACAGCTACAAGTAACAGACTCCCCAGGAAACAGTATAAGCTCAAGAGGGAGCATTTTTTCTCCTGAGTGTGCTTCCCACTTTGAGCAATGAATGTTTCAGGGATCTCCGGAGCCAGAGGCTACCTCTTCTGCAGCACTTAAAATATCCAGTCCTCCTCAACATGTAATTGTGTTTTTGATGAACTAATTGTTTTGAACAGCTCTTGAGAGCTGCCCTTAACTCAGTGCTATCCCCTTCCCGCTACCACCGATCTCTGGAGAAGGACAAGGCAGATGTTGGTTGGTGCTATTGGTAATGGTCCAGGCAGAAAAAGGGCTCATGGAGAGGCTAGCCTTCCTTGGCAATAATCCACCTTAAGATCCCAGTAGCTCTCAGTGTATTTGCCTTCCTAGGAGACCAGGTCTCTTGTACATTCAGAGAACAGAGGGAACACGTTCACATGACTCCTTTGAGTCTCAGGAGGTGTTCAAGTAGGTGAACCTTTTTCTGGAAGTTAGCAATGCAAGCATGATTTGGCTTTCAATTTTAAAATGTTTCAACTCAAATGGTAAGCCACAAGGCTTTTAAAATTTGGCTCTTTTTTAAGCTGTACAATTATCATTCTCAAGAAATGTTAGGACAAGACAATTAACCATGTCATTGATTTTCTAAAATGGCAATTTTACTGTGACTTCATCAGGAAATTTGCTGATGCCAGGCCATAACTGCACTCACTGGCCACACCAAGCCATCTTTTCCAACTGGGAAGGTCTCTCTCACCTTGAAGACGCCTGGGTTTCACCATGGCACTAGCTGAATACTTTGAAGGATTTGTGAAGAGCTTTTAAGTATAATTTATTACCTGAGGCCCAGAAACTCCAGTGGAAGCTCATGCTCATAATACAGATCTGCACAGCATTATCCAACATCCCTACGCTAACTTGCCCTAACAGAGTAAAAAACCGCGTGGAAGTACCAGTCTCATAAGCTGCAGCACATCCTAGCAGCCTAGGTATGTTCCCAGACTCTCCAGGGAACCTGCATCTGAGTTCCTCAGCCAGGATGAAACTGAGCCTCTGTGTCCTCCCATCTGAGGTCAATAACACACTGGGTTTAACTCATCAGGCTCCAGGAAACATTGCAACTGCATGTCTCTTTCACTGAGCAAACACCAGTGTGACTAGGAACAGTGTCTCAGCACCAGTCAGAGGAGTTACCCGTAGGCAAAAAAGAAAAGGCAAACCCTGGCAGATAAGTACCCTGTTAGATACTTGTCAGGTGAGGTGATGAGATAACAGATTATCTGCTTAAAGTCATGTGAGACTGCAACCAACCTGGGAACTGTCCTCAGATCTGCAGTCACACTCACCCATCAAGCACTCTTTCATACTCATCTTTCTTCTTAGTACATGGTGAGATGCAGTACCATCCAGCAATTTCTAAGCAGCAGCGCCCTTGTGCACTGAAAGAGGCAATTTAAGGAGAGATGAGAGTCTTCTGTTAATTCAGCAAGCCAATGTTTTTTCTATCCTACCAAAGTCACTGCAAGGAGAGAATCTGCAGTGAAAAGGAACGACATGTTTCTGCAATGTCAACTCTCAGGCAAAAGCACCCATTCACTCACTTCCTAGCAAAAACAAAAAAATATGAGATGTTCACTTTTGGAGTCAAGGAGAGAGCAAATTTAATCTTTTCTCATGTTCTTTCCATAGAGCTAAACACCTCTCTTTTTTAATATGATTATTTACTATAACTTTACTTCATTTTTTGCTAAAGGAATTATTTCATGGTAAATATCGTGGGTCTTTTAAAATAGGAAACAATGGAAAAAATAGAGGGCTGCTTTATCAAATACATTAAATGCTAACTCTATCTGATTTTTTAAAAATTGTGAAGCACAAATTATCCAGAGTTTAGCACTCAGTGTCTCTTCCTTGGCCTATAAAGTCAACAGTTATGGTGTTAAAGTTTAATCAATCCCATAAAATGTTACTCAGAAAGTGACCCTGGTGTTATGGCTGAAGTACATCTCCTACATTAAAAAGCACTTTCGTGAAAGCCAGAGCAGTATTATTGAAAGAGAGAGCTAATAGGTATCTAGATGGGGTTATGAAAGAGAGATGAAAGTAAAGAAGAGCACTGGGAAAGGCAGTGGAAGGAGGAAGTAAGAGGAGGAGAAAATCTCTTTTTTCCAAGTGGCTCCCTGAAGAACCAAACAAATACATGAATGTTCAGGCTAGAAAGATAAGAAGCTCTTTTGAGAGTTGCTCAAAAGCAGAGTTCTCCATGAGTTTCATAGTAAAGCCAAATGCAATTTTCACAATCAACACAGAAAGATTACAGCAAACAAGACCAATGGTAACATCACTGTAGACAGATGACAGGGCATGACTGATTCCGGCAAAGAATAATTATTTGGATACTGTTAAGCTGAGGTTAATTAAACTGCAACTTCATCAGAACATTACATTTGTTGGCAAAAAAAATAAAGCCAGAAGATTACTAATTATGGTCCATGAACATTCTTTTTGATCATTATCATCCTGACTATTGATTCATTTCCTAACATCCTGCTATCTTCCACTGCAACATGTATGCGCTAGGTAGGATATACTAGGCCTTGCCACATATTCTATTTCATATGTTTTGGGTTAGAACAGCCTGCATCCTTCAATATTTATATCAGAGTACATGCTAACTCTGGATATTGTCATCACTGAAGTCAACGAAAGTACATAAACACTTCTGAGAGAGACAATATGGCATAAAATCAGAACTGTTAAGCCTACCAAGAAGTTCAAAACTGAAGAGTGCGCTGTTAGCAGAATTTAGACTCCCTCATTCACAATAGATTCATAAAAGTCTGCCAGGTCAATATTATTAACGACTCAACCTTTGGTGCAATATATCATGTCTTCCAGACCCATGTCCAAACATACGCAAATGGCTACAGGCATTCAGAAACTACATAAATTAGTACCTTACCAGAAATAATCCCTTATGTCAGATGCTATGCAGGAGGAACTAACTAGAGGCAGAGTCTGAAGACAAACCACTTTTAAAAAGCAGCTGAACAAAAACTATTTTAAGATGGAAAAAAAATATTTTTCTTTCAGTAGCTTGTCTCCAAATTACCCACCTGTGATTAGCAGTGTTTTCCTAAACCCTAAAGAAAACCTTAGAAGAATTTTTAAGTGACTTTTTTCTCAGGACTATGGAAGAGGAGAAGGCCATATTAGAATTATAGAATGGTTAGGGTCATAAAGGTCCTTAAGATCATCCAGTTCGAGCAACCCTGCCAGGGGGAGGGAACCCTCCCTTTTGTAGGGATTGTAGATATTTAGAGATTATTTCAAGTTAGTTAAACCCTCAAGCGAGAATGTCATCTGCAGCATCATAGCATAGTAAGGTGCTAGTTTTTCAGCTTATTTTAACTAAAGTAGGTAACACTTGCTGTTTTATTAAAAGATTATCCAAGCCTGACCTGGGGTAGATTCCAGTAATACTATTCCAGAGCATCTTTGAGTGCAGGGAAGATTCGCTTGAAACTACATGATCTTCAAGGTCCCTTCCAAGCCAAACCATTCTGTGATTCTGTGAAAACAGGAAGTTTTCATCTTAAGAAAAGAAATACTCTAAGAAATCACCATCGAAAAAATCATGTCTCAAACTGTGCTGGACAGCTCCCTCAGCCTCCAGGCCCTCCAAGATAGACCCATTGACAGCCAGCCTTCCTTCAGTGGATTTTCTTCTCCAGAATTCAAAAGGAAACATTCTCCAAACTAATTTGACTTGCATCTCAAATAACCATATGTCTTCATCAAGTGAATTATTTACAAGAAAGCAGATACCTGTGATTACTCAAATAGAAGTGTTGATTTTGAGGGCTTTGCAGGTTAGTATGAATTTCAGAAACAGGAGCACAACCTATAAAGTAAACTATGACAAATTCCTACATGCTTGCAGCTCTGCACAAGCTAATCTGTACAGACTGTTATACGCTAGAACTCAGCCGAACAAATCTGAATGTACAAAGGCATCAGAAAGTATTGTCCAGGCTTATACCAAATTATATTAATCTGAATTTCACTTTGAACTGCTCAGTTAACATGATTTGGAATAACTCCAAGTTTTTACACTGTTCAGAGCTGAGAATTTGACTAGTTTAATCTTGAAATGTATGGCAATGCAAGAAATATTTTAATAAATGTAATCCTTTAATCAGAAGGAAAATCACAGTAAAGAATTCAGTTGTTGCTTCTAAGCAGCACTCACAACTGAAACACTGAGGCATTCCTAACTATGCCAAAATTAGTCTTATGCCTATTCTGACTGCAAGGCAAAGGTATTGAATAAAACTATGAGAAAACCCACCTTACTAACTCAAAGACCTTGAATTGCTCAGGTGAATTTGGAAACATGCAGCAGTTGACATCAGTGATCACAACTTCTAAAGTCCTCAATTTGCAGATGTCCAAAATTACCCAAGCTGCAAGCTCAAAAGACCATTGAACTTACTGTATCAATCTTGCAGTCTGCTAGGGCAGTTTATATGCTTTTTTACCCACTAGGCTATCTTTAAACAGCTTTAACCACAGGTTTTCCATCCTGCAGAGAGGCTACTGCAAAGCCATGGCTACTACCAAAGTTGTCTTTCAGTATTTAAACTAAACATTTTGCCCTCCTTTTCATCTTGCTGTTCTATATTTTCATGTCCTATATACAATAAATAATTCTTTCCCATTTTTTATCTTTTTTCCTGATGAAAAATATTTGTAGACCATGGTTCCTTGCTCAAAATGGAGGTGTTTTTAAGGCAAGCAGTAGATCATTCATCTCCCTGACATGTCTTTGAATAACAAAAATCAAAGCAAAGTTCTCTTTAAATAATTTCACACCATAATAAACCTCTTTACCATCATCTCAACTAGAAACATATTGCTGGTGAACACACATATAATCTCCAGTGGGAAGAAGGCCTAGTATTTATCAGAGATAAAATGAATTATGAATAACTATATATGAGTATGCCTTCACTACAAAATTTAGATACAGATTAGTGATTGAATCTCCCCAGTACAGAGGAAGGGTTGCTATTTCAGTATTCTTCTGACCAGCCTATTCAAATTCTGAGCTAAAAAGGGCTTAGTTAAAAGGATGTGAATTAACTTAGAATGAATGTTCAATTCATATAGTAGAATCGCCATCATCATTATTACAGGAAGCTCTAATCATTACGCAGCCACTAATATAAGACATTCTGCTAGCTTGCCTTTAATGAACATGACTCACATTTCACTTTAATGATTCCTACACCCGTGTCTCCTCTGTGCTTTCTACACACACAGTCATGGGGGAAGGGTGGCCTATATAGCTTTTTAAAGATGAAAGAGAGTCCCTTCCAGTACCTCACTTTTATAGGAGCTCACACCACAAAGCCGTACAGAATCTGAAGATCAGAGAGTACTTGGAACCATCTCATTTCAAGTAGACTCCAACTGGTCTACCCAAGATGACGGCACACCAAGTGCTCTCCTCAAGGGGGCTGCACAGTCTTCAGCATTTCCTCCAGAAGTCACCTTCTCATCTTGCTCAGCAAATTCACTGTTTTCTACAAGAGAATGCAGCAGCTTAAACAGAGCGTAGCTCACAGGTAAGCAGCTTGCAGAGGTAGCAATATAGAGATGCAAATGCATCACACTGAGGACATGCAACCCAAAGAATCTGTGGGAATATTCAAAAAAGAAACTCAGCACCTCACGTCCTCTTTTCTCACCCAAATCTAGCCTCACTGTAAAAATGAGGTATTGAGATACTGAAGCTTCAGATGGCCAAAACAGTCCACGTTGTCCACTTACCTCCAGCTCCTAGGGTCTTATATATCTTCATAGCATAGATCATTTCTCAGAAAGTCCATCTCAATCAATCAAGTCACAGCCAGAAATATCTCTGTAGCAGCCATTTACTACTATTTGAAAAGCATTACTAATAATAGCCAGGAATAAGCACAAACTTAGCTCTTCATGTGTCTGCTACATTAAGAAAAAACACCAAACTCCTTTCATGGAATGAGGAATAAAACTGCTACTTTTCCAGGATTTCCATTACATTCCTTAAACTTTTGTTGCCAGTAATTACACAATTAAACTGCAGAATTAATTTCACTACAAAGCCCATTATTTAAACAAAATCCTACTACTAACCTGACTGTGACAGCCAATTCTACCTGTTATCACAGCCTTCCCAAAAGGATAATACTTTAATAGTTAAACATAAGTTCTGGTTTTATAGACAGTGGTTACCACTGTAAATAGATTACTTCTTTACGCACCAAGAATTTCTCTAGTGCACTCCTCAGTCAAATAAACTAAAACATTTTACAGCATTCCTGGGAAACAGATAAAGGAAAAGCAGAGACAACTTCACAGAAGTTCCCTCACATCCATCCCATCCAGGTGTGATGTCTGGCACATAACCACAAAGTGCCCAGCCACCTGAGGCCAGGGCTAAACAACACTACAGCCTTTTTAAACACTGGTGTTACCCTAGGGGAGAACAATGTCTTTATTAAAACTGACTGAAAAATGTAACATTACAGTTTGCTTCCCTTCATTTGGTACTCTTTGATTTTTTCTTAAATTTTGCCCATGCAAACACCTTTCCTCCCATCATTAAGTTTAATTAAGTTTAGAGAGGCTGGCAAAGTTTAATCTCACTTTCTTAAATTACTTTAATTGCCCAGGACCCATTTAATATCCAGTCCTTAATATCCAGTCTACAGGCAGCACTGGATAGGAATGAAGTTTGGTTCACTCCTGACTCAGATGCTCAAAAATATGACTGTCATTCAAACTCCACATGGTGCTTCTAGCAGGAGACAAGGATGGGGCAAGGCATGCAGTTTCCATGTCAAGAGACTTGATCACAAGCAGGGGACAACACAATGTTTTGGAAACAGCACAGAGAGCAAAAGCGGTCTTTGGTCAAGCTACAATACCCCCTCCTAATTGCCTGAGAAAGAGAATACCCTTTCCCTACACTCTTTAGCTACTGCTATATGTGATATTCATGCGCATGCTTAGTTCCTCAGTTTCGTTCTTTACGTGTTTACAGCACATCTCTTTATGCTCAGTGCTCTTAAGACATGAAGTACATTCTTCCATTTCAGTTTTGGAAGACTACAGATGTCATTTCACGTATTCAGCTCTTCTGCAGTTGCTTCCTATTGCTCCTCAAATCTATACATCTCTACAACCACTTTTTCTCACTCTCTGATCTACAGGATACAAGCATTTGCAGGATAACAGCTGAACTATTCCTGAAAATGCTAACCAGCTCATGCCCAAAATTCATCTGTGGTGTAGTTCAGCAGTTCAATCTGTCATGACCAAATTTGGCCTAACATGTTTAAATAGTTTTGGAACAGGAACAGAACAACAAAGTCAGCTAAAACAACATTTCTTGTATGAAATGTTAACCACAGCTTCTAGTGATCCCTGAACAAAATGTCTTCCTTTTTGGTTTTGATGATAACAAAATTAAGATCATCTCCACCGTACTTACTTGTTGCTTTCATGCTGCTTCACATCTATTACAGCCAAGAATAGAAGCAGAACTGTTGATTACCATTGGAAAGACTGTTTCCTAGATTGACTGGCAGAAGGAAAAATCAGTGATCCCGGAAGAAAACACAGCACAAGTTCAGAAGCCTGCAAAGCCACCCCAAAGTACCCAGGCATTGCCTACACAAAGTTCCTGAGTCTTTGGGGCCAAACCCAGACATTTCAGCTAGTGCTGAGTAGCACCTTTCTTAAGTGGCTGCACAAGTGATTGTGAGCCTGTGAGTTAGACTCTGACCCTCACAGGCTTGCTCAAGTTCGCAATTATCCCAAAATGTATTCTTGTCAACAACACACAATTTTCAATACATCACTTGCTTTTCGAGTCGAATTAACACTTCACAGTCAGATTCTGCTTCCTAGACAACTCTACCCTAATTGAGACTTCCCTGATTTTATTTCAAGAGAGAGCAAGAGCTTTCATTTGTGATTTTAGCTGTGGGGACAGATAGATAATGAACTGCATAGGTTTCTCCAAACAAAATATCAGGACCCCTGAATACAGCTACCTGACAAAAGACATTAGACTACAGGAGCTGGGCCTGTGCTTAAGCTCAGACATGTATTGTTAAATGTGACATGCTCAATTTATCATTAGTTATGAAGTGAAAACGGATGAATACACATTCAATTTAGTTCAGCTGCTTTCTTCATTTATCACAGTCTTTCATCATCCATCATTCTCCCCCACCACCCTTTTGATTTGAACAAATAACACACTTTCATAAGTTTAATCTAATTAATCATAATTGTAAGGTAATGTTCCCTTAATGAAGCATATATTGGGCTTTATAAAGTTTGCTGCAATTTTAATAAAATCTGTTCCAGATAAAATCTACAAATGTTTTCAATGGAGCCAAAACCAGCCCTATCTCTCCCACTCATTACTAAGGTTGATGATGATGTATCAGTACAAAGAGTTGCTCAAGCATATTGTTCTTTTATAGAACCATTGCTTCAATAAATTGGAAAGCGTTCATCATTCTGTGAGACAAGACATGCAGTTTAAAAACTTAATTGAAGTAGATACAAATTAAAAAAACAGCCTGAAAGATTTTTCACACATTATTGCTATGAAATACACAATACTTGCTGTCTTCTGAGGGCATCACACCAAAGAAGATATAAAGAAGAAGTTGTTCCTTAGCAGCAGAAGCAGTGCGCACTGCTACTAAGTTTTGTTGCAGTTCTCTGACTGCAGTTAACCCAAAAGACAGCCACTCACTCTCCAGCAAGGTCAGTGAACATGTATCTTCATGCATCAGACCATGTCAAGAAATCTCAGTAATTCTCAGGACAACTCAGCTTTGTTCACTGAAATTTTTCAAGTCACTATGACCCCAGATTTCATTTCCCCCCACCGCTGCCTAGACACAGTTTTTTACCTCATCTTGTTGTGATTTTCAAAGCTTCATGAAACGTTTTGGAGCATCTGGGTGGAAAGTGCTGTGGAGATAAATTTACTTATGATGATTATTAATGAGCAATTTTATTTGATCATTATTGACATACATGGACTCTTCATACCAAGATTAACATAAGCTCGATTTGCTAACACCATAGCATACTCACTTGTATCTTGCCCACTCTTAAACTGACAATTATTTCTATGTCGCAAAAGCAGAAACAGCACATTAGAAAATTGACTTAAATTCCCATAAACAGGATTTTTGCCTGTCTGTACCCTGGTCATAAAGGTTGCTGCACAAAATTGACAAGTTCATATTCTACCCATCCAACCACTTATCCACAACGTAGTGTCTGTATTTTCATTTTCAAGTGCAATTTCACTAGCTTTACTTCAGCCTTTTTCCAAAGTAGTGAGAAGTTTCAGCAAGAGGAACAATTCTAACCATTATATGCTACTACCACCACCTCCATTGAGACTGAGGTTTACCTGGCAAGATGATGGGTGAACAACACAGAAAACATCTATTTCAGCATCTTATTTTGATGTGAGTCATTACAGGGACTTTTCTCCTTACATCACGAAGGAGAAAAGGCAATGTCGTTCTACAGCTTGTTCCCTAGTTTACATCGAGGAGTTGCAGAGCTTTTTCCTTCGACTTTGTGAAATGAATGTGTGATGGTTTCTGGCAGACTGTTAGAAAAATTGTGATTGTGACTCTCCCTTGTTGCACACAAGATTAGAGCTGCATGGCTGCCAGTGTTCTCTTTAGACCTGGCAAGTTATTTTGCATACCACACAAACAGTGGCAGAAAATAGGGATTTACTGATTACAAAGGCAAGACTAACAGGAACTAAATTAATGTCTGACATGGACTTACAGTAGCCGACCGCCTCTTTTAACAGCCACTTATTTCTGTAAGTCATGCCTTGAAACACAGGAGTACAGGGTTTAATAATCCACCAAGGACACAGAACAAGGAAGCAGTAATGCCAGGAAGAGGAAATACATCAGCAGTAACAAGCCCTTGTAGCTGGAGCTTGTTACGAAGGATCAGACACCAAGGAGAGACGCCTGGGTCAGCCTCTTTCTAGATAGAGGCTGGTACAGAGATATTATGTGGGAGAGAAACTAGAGACATTTAACATAGTTTTGCACTCTTGTGAAAAGAGAACTGAGATCTCCACTGGTAAGGGAGGATGCAATGCAAAGTCTTCTCTCCAGAAAGGGAGTTTCCACATCTTCCCACCTGGGAGCATTCCTGCTGCAGTCCCTATCCCAGCTCTTCCCGTTACTCCCATTTTACCCACAACAATTACATGGTCCTGTGAGGTGGCACTTTCTTTTCCTTGTCCATGCCCCTTCACTGTATTTTTTTATTTTTTTATTAATATTTTTGACTCAGAATAAATACATCTCTGAGGCTAAGCTGCTAGAGCAGCCAGTGCAGCCAAAGCACTGATACCAATTAAGTTAAGTACAAAGTATGAGATCAATTAATCATTTATTATCTTTACAATGCAATAGCTGAAGCTCCAGGGTAAGGCAGTCTAATAATCCTTACAATCCCCCAAGGTGCTCATCCTCTCCTAAGCTGATCATTCATTACCCAGAGAATATTAGTATAGAAAATTCTTCATTTTTCAAGGCAATCAGCCTAGTAGACATGACAAGTGTTTGAAGCTCTGGCCCACCTTAAACACATGAAGAGGGCTGTAAACACATGTTTGATCTTAAACAGGTTTAAGATCACACCCTGCTTTCACTGAAAGCAAAAGGAAAACTCTCTTTGACCACTTGGAATTCAGGTTCATTTCACAATACTGACAACATCAGGTAACCTTTACAAATGCACTGGTCTGCCCCTAGAGCACTACCTCTCTCCCAGGGCAGAAATATATGAGAATCCAATCTAAAAGATGCATATCCAGTGAAGAAAGCTGCCTTCAGTAAAATGAATGTAGGCAAGAAGTGCTTCAGGCTTCTGGTGTATGAAAGCTATAAAGTACATGTGCAAAATACCCCATCTCCTGCCTTCCTTGCTCTGAAATAATCTGTGACTTCTGACACAGAACGAGTAGCAAGATGGCAGCACAAATCACAGAAATCCCAGGAAGTACACTTGTAAGTCAATTCCCTACTAGAAAAAACACACACATAAAGTGATGTGAATTGTCTTGTGTCATGGTGCACCTGTTCACTTTATAAATAAAAAGGTAGTTTACAATGAACCATCACAATTTTACAAAGATTCTGCAGGAAGAAAGGTGCTGCAATGCATCTCTGCTCCTTAAAACAGGTCAGCAACAAGTAGAAAAAAAACCCCAAACTCTATGGAAACAGCAAAGCCTGTGACTTTAAGCTCTCAAAACATGACCATCCAAAGTAATACAGGGCACTGTTTAGAGAAGAGTCACTGCCAAAAAGAGAGTAACTTAGATGATGTAATAGGAGTGTCCAATTCAAAGGAACATGCTGGTCAGCACAGACTTTGATTTACCACCACAAGACTACACAGCTGTCTCCTACTTCCTTTTGCCCCTCAAACCTTCCTTCTTTCAGACTCCAGTCTCCAAGGCCTCCCATGGAATTTTGTATCCCAGCCACAGCACAGTTCCTAACATGGAAGTTGCTGCACAGGCCACCAAATAGTCTTTGTCTTCACCTGCCCAGCAGAGACTGGAGCTGCTGGACAGTTTCCCTTCAGAGCTAGACTTGGCCCATTACTCAGAGCCAGTGGCCAAGACAACCTCACCTCCTATTATGTTTTCAGTAATTTTCTCCTCTGGTTTTCCCACCACTACATACCAAAAACGGACTCGAGGGTACTCATGGGTTGTGTCCTACTTGTTACTGACAATTGTGTCCACTTCAGTACACTCATTGAACCAGGAGGTTTCATCCAGTGAAGCTGCTGGAAGACCCTTCTATTTAAGAACTAATTTGTTACAAAGAACAATCTCTTGCATTTGGTTGTTGTTTGCCCAGTGAGTTCCTTCACCATTTACTTGCTTGGTGCAAGGTACTTACTGAGCACTGCACTCCTGGCAGCAGCACAGAAACCGCTTGGACTCAATTCATTAGAGCTTAACATCATATTCATAATACGATCCACCACTTAAAAAGCACTAGCAAATGTTGCCACTGTATTATGCTGCAAGCACAAGATAAGAGAAGGAGAAAATGTACTAAACATCACCCTTGTTACATATGTGCTAATGCTAACTTTGCTGTATGTGGCCACTGTAACCTTGCTTTCAACTCTACTGAAACAGCTCATAAACCCTGGCTCTGTCATATATAGTACTGTCTGCTCACACAGTGTTAATGTTTAATTAAATGGACACTTCATAAGAAAAGCACAAGGAAGGACAAGTGCCCTTCCAGTTTCAGCAAGACCATTATTCGCTCACTCGCACACAAATACATCCGCTGTTTCCAGTTTATGAGTGTGTAACAGCACACAATCAACACATCCCAGCTGCTGTGCTATGCAGGTGTATTTGTTTAATACCCATACTCAACACAAGAAAGTGTTTCAGTAGGGCAAGAGCTTGACTTAAATAGAAAAGAAAACCATAAAAATCTTAACAGCATGTTACCGTTCAAAGTTTCTAACGTAATTATTTTTTCTTTTGTTTTCCAAGTTTTGGTTAAAAAGCTGTTTTTCTGGAATCGTTTGAAAGAAAATTACCAGGGAATGGAGCTGATCAATCAACACCACGAAAGAACAGCATGCATATGGATAAGCAGGGAGTAAGAGCAAGAAGAAAAAGAAGTGGCAATGAAGGGACAGAGAAGGAAATGAGTTGAGCATTTCCTGTGAACTGTCTTCCGTACGTTGGCACTTTATCCCAGCTTTTAAAAGGAGAGACACAGTCTAGAGAGAAAACTCAGCAGTGTCTACTTGAAAGGTAAGAGTAAACTTAGACCCTGACAATTACTAAATAAGAACATAATTAATTATTACTTCAACTGAATAGTCCTGAATCCTGCCACAAATCAATCAGCTCTTCCTGCCTAAGAAGCTCTGACTCTATTTTAGCTCAATGAAAACAAAATCGATGAAGGCCAATTATAGCCCATCTCGTTAGAGTATGCAAATAGTTCACTATATAGAGGAGATGCCGTTGCTTAGGGCACGGCTGAGGAAGACACTGGTTTGGCAAACGCAAACGTGAGCTAGTGCTGGCCCCTAGCTGCCTGTACTGTGAAATACCAGCTCGATTCCAAACTCTTTGGAGGGGATGCAAAAGTAGCAGAGACCAAATGTGCCCAATAGCAGCTCTTAATCAGCTTTCTACTCAGTAATTTCAGGTGCAGAAAGCCCACAAACGTGTCTCAGAAAGCAGATTCAAGGTTAGTTACAAGAAATGGGGCATGCAAAGCTACAGAAAACAGAGCAAGAGCAAAGCTACAGCTGCAGAGCAATGGATGTACTGTGGCTGGCTGGAGACACGAGGCTGCTACACAGTGAAGTGGTTTGAGAGTTGAACCTTTTTTCCTGCCAGTGTTCCACAGCTCTGCATACCCCAGCCACATGGGAGTATTCACATAGTGGGTGGTGACTGTATTCATGCAGTGGGCATGCACCCACCAGACCACAAGATCCAATTCATACATCCACAGAAATCTGGCCTTCCCGGGTCCCGTTCATCCTGACTGATCTTCCCATTGTTTGCTCACAACAGACAGGATTATTGCTGTCAAGTAGTCACCTGCAGGGACTGAGTTTCCCAGATCTCTGGCTATAGCCCAAGTATATTTTTGGCCAAAAGCTTGGGCTTTCTGCCCATGTAGTAGGACTCTACGCTTGGCTTTATAGACAACTTCGATAGACAGCTCCATCTTTCCATTGGTTACCTAAAACTTATGATGCAATCCTTACTTTACTGCCACACTTGTCAGTGTTGCCAGGACTTGGGGTAAAATACATAAAAGCAGCTACAGAAGGACTTAAAATGAAGTACGTGATTTTTCAAGATCGCAAGTGCCTCCAGCTCTTTTTATGGCGTTGAATCCATCTCTGATGTCACAGCATAGTTCAGGCTTTTGGGCTGTGTGTGCTTGGGGTCTTTGGGCTTGTGTTCAGGGTTTTTTCTGTTATTGCTATTTTTATGTTAGTCATGTTGTTGCTAGGGGAGGATGGGGTTTGAAGCACCTTGGAAAGAGGTAATAAATACAATTATTATAGTTAATAATTGTAATATATTAGAATTGTGTATTATAGTATACATCATGTATTACTTATTCTATAGTATGTATTATATAGTATATGTTATATTCATAACATTATAATTCATAATTGTAATATAATTATTATAGTTATGCTGTATTTGAAGCACAGAAGACAAACCATTACTGCTTTTAACACTAAATCTTGACACACATACCTAAGAAATGTGAGAAGCCAAACCTGGGTGTTCAACTGCTCCAAACAGGGAAGTGTGCTCCGAACAGGAAGCTGACCCTTACACTCCCTTCACATTTTTTGCAGGTAACTGATTTCTAAGCTAAATCCAGGCATCAGCACTTTTGCCTTTAAAAAAAAACACCCTTCCTGTTTCAATATTGTACATCTCTAACTTCAAGAACTGAAAGCATTAGAACTGAAACCTTTAAAGCAAAAGAGTGGAGAAAAAAAGCGGTTTGTTACTTAATAAGCAGCTATATGCAACAAAAAGCATCCTCTTCAGACAGTTTTGAAAACAATGAGCGAATCCTTGTGAAAAGTAACATAATGTTCAACAGCATAATAGCCTTCTTGAAACAGTATCCTTATGAGTTTATTTTACCTTTGTGCTGATAGAACAGTGCAAAATGTCTGCTCTCAATTCAGAACACCCAGACAAATGCACACAATTAGAAGGCTGTCTGAGATGCTGCAGTAAGGGAATTCTGCAAGCTGTAATGAGGTCTGCTGGAATTGTCATCACATCCCCATGAAGAAAAAAAAAACAAAACAATAGGGCTATCAAGGGCATTCTCGAGACAGCACTTCTCCTGTCGCGTCCTGGGATGTATTTCTTCTGCTTTTTCTCTGGGTCACAACCAATTCAAATAGTAATTTTCTTAATGGCTCAGAGTTTTACTCCCTACAGAGTCCATCTTCTTAAAGAACCACAGTGACATAGCCAAGCAATCTTATTCTTTACCTATTTACTGACCAGTCTCTTTATTTATTTTTTTTTTTAAGCCTACAGGAAAAGATGCTCCACGGACAGAACAGAACAGCAGATAAGATGAGGAAGACTGCCTTTCTGACGGAAAAACCCAAGGACAGCAACAAGCCTGCAACAAGCCCAGAGAACCTGCAGAAGTAACACAATTAGCCATAAGGGAGGCAGCTGTATGTAGTGGGGGCTAAAATGCAACAACATGCAAGCCTCAACAGTGGGCCCATTTACACGTATTCCATGTTTGCCCAACTTCATTTCAGCTGGTAATAAAGCAAGGCAAATAAAACTATCTCAAGCCGAGATTAATCCAGTTTAAGGTCCCAGATTTTTAAGCCACTTCAATTGTGCAAAGCTGTAAAACACAGGTCTAGCTAAATAATTTTATCTTTTTTACAGTAAGCGTGTTCTTGGCTGGCTTGCTAAACTGATTTTTTTTTTTAGTAACAGTGTACCATCATTTAGCCAGATCAAACTCAAACTCTATGCAAAAAGCTAGTGTGTATTTCCACCAGGAGGAGCCAAATGGTCTCATTTGTTCCTGTGAAGTAAAGCCCAGTGTGAGTGAAGCAGTATCCCCAAAGCAGCGCAGGTACTAGTTCTGGTGCTCCCATCAGCAACAACTGTAAAACTCCCAGCTCATCAGAGAAGCAAGGACCGATTTGCTACGTTGCCCTGATTTCAGGTTTAAACTATGACATAAGTACAAATTGGAGTAACCCTAGAGTATGAAAAATCCCCATTTTCCTATGTATCTGATCCTCTGCCACACTACTTGTACCTTTGCCTTTAAATTATTGGTGCACGTAATTGGGGTTCAGAGGTTTAGGGGCATTTGTTGGATTTTGTTTTTCTAAAGCCTCAAGAGATCCCAGGAATCTGAATGTCATTGGTGTAAGCCCTGAGGCCACACGGAAGCATGTGGATCTGTTTTTGCCAAATGACATACAGTTATTCTTTTTCAAGAAAACTTACAACTAATCATGTCCCCAAAACTTGTCTACCTAAAAAGCTGGAAAGGTTGCTAATAAATCTCAATGGTCCCAGTGACTTGGGATTTTTTTTTACCTCAGAGTACTATCAGAAAAAGATATAACACATATTTCCAGCAGCTTTTTGCTAAGCAATCAGGCAAGATGTGAAAATGGAGCCTGGTCATTTTACACCGCATACAATAATATTTATGTCAAAGGCATACTCATCTTTCATGAAACATGGAGGATGCGAAGCAGTAAAACTTGCTATCACAGTTTATGGTCTGAGATTTTGCCACAGGATTCTGGCAGTGATTTCAGTTCATAACCACTTTAAACTGTGTGAAATAGCCCAGTAAGTGGAACTTGAAACACATTTCTCTCTCTCTGCTTACATATATATATATGTGTGGAGAGAGAGCGAGAGAGAGAGAGAGAAAAAGCCAGACATTCATTGCCAATGTCCTGCTGGAAGATGCAGTATCTGAAAAGTACCTAAAATGAGGAGTGTATTCAATTTAAAAGGGTGTGAAATTCATTTGACAGAAATGTAGTTATGCTAGAGGTTGATTACTGTATAAAAATGATAACAGTAATTTTAAGAAAGTAACAGCATGCTTCAATTTTGGCAATTAGAGATGGCATCTCTAGTGGTGATTAAATAAGCCAGGCTGGTTAGTACTTGCTAGTGAGCGCACACATGCATCTAACCTTAATCTTTCCTATACACTATATAGTAACATGACAGTAATGCCACTCTGGGTAAAAGTTAACTCTCAGTCTTAGACTTTAGTACAAACCTTAGCCCTTTTGCCAAACCACTTCAGCCCTCTCAGTGTACTTTGAAACCCTCTGCAAATACAGCAGTAAATACCCTGTCCATATAAATTAAGGATCAGAAATTAACTTGTCTATGGAAATTGGAAGTCCTAGCACTGAGATAGCACCAATTATCAACTCCCCATGAGTTTTCTTGAAGAGACAAATGATTGCATGTGATTTCAAAGGAGGAGAGGGATGCAAGACAAACACTGCTGCCATTCTCAAGGTTTATTTTAAGCTCCTTTGAAACACAGTAAATCCTATACTGACTGAAGTAGGAGCATGAGTGAATCCCAATCAAAACACATTCAAAACTGAGGAAACATCTCAAGCTCAAACAAAGGCAAAGGTTTTGCCCCTTTGGTGCATGAAGAGATGGTCATTAAACTGCCCAGCAGAGCTCCAAAAGATACTGAGGTGAGTAAAACCTAAGGATGCAGTCTAGCTTCAGCACTACCTTTCTGAGCAGCAGAATCCATAACTGCACTCTCTCCCCAGTAATGTCTTCTTTTTAATTCACATGTTATCTATAGTTTGATAGAACTGGTCTGTGAGCAAGTGCAATTTTTTAAGTTATTAAGATTGAAGACTTATATTTGGGTCCTAGCTTTCTCAAGGTGTCAGGGACCATTTCCAAAGATACTTCAGCATCTGAAGGTTAAGATACAAGTATTTTAGATGTTCCAAGACAGCATCTAATACCCACAAGGCACTTAACAAACCTATAAACCTAAGACATCTCCGTCACTCCCTTATACCTCACAAAAAACCCAAACCAAATGCTTACATTTCCCTAAGACAGCCCAGCTAAATAAACAGGTGGGATTAGTACTTCAGCTGATCACTGTTTTTTTCATATGGCTAACTTGAGGATATACTACCTCCTAAACAAGATTATTCCTCTCCCTCCCCAAAAAATGGCATCATATTATTGTTGAGCAAGACAAGGAAGAGATTTCTCCTGCTGCTAAGAGACCATGTTTCTGAATTCCCATACTATTCCCTAAGCACGAACCCAGCATTATGAGTCGAGTGCATGAGTGGAAGTTTGATTGCAATTGTTGGAAAGGATTAATCCCTGACCAGGCAGCTGACTTCCACAGCACAATAATTAAGTGGAACCACTACATGAGATGAAGCATAAGGAAGAAAATTAGAGGATGCCATGCAAGGGTTGTTTTGTGCTGGAGCTGTCCCCACATGGGTTTGCACTCCATCACGCTTACTTTATGCAATGCTGTCAAGCATCTTTACTAATCCATTATCCTAGGATGAAGTGAGGAGAACACAGAGCCAATCTTATCTTTCTCCTGTGTAACTAATTGCAGAAGACAGTGACTTGCTATTGTATGGGAATGGAGGTAGAGAGACAGAGAGACAGAGCCCACAGGCAACCAAGGTAAGAAAATCAGACCTGAAAGCACACATAGACATTATTCTTCAGTGATAAAACTTGTGCCTTCTTTTGGAAAAGAAAAAAAAAAGAAAAAGAAAAAAATCACCAGACATGCAATTGCACAACCATAGAACATTTAAAAAAGAACAAAACTAGGTTTTATTTTTGTTTTAAACTGACAAAACTCCAGAAAAATGAACCAAGTTACACTAGTGGAATAGTGTCAAGACATCACATGACAGAGCAATGCATGGCAGGTAATGGTTATTAATTTCTCATGCTCTGAAATTAAAATACAGACAAAGTTAGGTTTCTGAAACACTCTGTGCACACAGAATGTCATCTGGTGTGCAAAAAAAAACTGGATACAGACCAGCCTGTAAAGTTGCACACTACCATGGCATAAGGACATGATGGAGTCACTGCTGCTGATAGGAATGCTGAAACACCCTGGAAATCAGTGGGACTAGGTCCAGGCCAGGTATCCCTTCCCAGCACAGAGATGCACAAATTGCAACCTAGCTACCTCTAGCTGAGTTTCTATCCCTGTGCTGTGCCTGGCCTACACAGGAGAGGCAGGAGGCTGGCAGGGAAATTTCTCTGTGCCTCGTCACCATGTTGTGGGGCAGCCCCACTGAAGCTTGGATACAGACAACTCCATACCCACCCTGCCCCAAAGGTGGTCCCACCACCAGCCTGCAATTTGGAAAATTGATCCAAGCACTTGCCCATTCCACATTATTGCACAGAAGTTATCAGTCTTACCCCTGGAATTACCGTACCTTATGTTGATCTTGTATTTAAAACCAATATCATTTTCCTTACTAGTCAAAGGGTAAGAAGAGGTCACACAAACCATTATAGGCCTAAAAGCCAGATACTAATTCTGAAAAACTGTAATAGCTTTGTAATCTGTGCAAAACAAAAAAAAAAAAATCACCATCATTCCAGATGATGTCTTACATTCACTGGCTTCTCTGTAAAATGAATTTACCTTTTCATTATTATTTACTGACTGTGCTTGTATTGCATTTGTATGGATTTTATCCATCAAATCTGGGGAAAAAACCAGCCTCATAAAATCTAATAAAAAGATTGAGACAGTGAACAATCATTGGAGCCTGTATCTTGACTCTTGAGGCCACATTTCTGCATTTTTGATTATGCTCTTTTCAGGGAAACAACAAAAAAACACCAACATCCATGATAGAAAAAATCAGAGCTGGTAATAGCATGGACACATTCTTCAGGGGCAGCAGTGCCAAAAAGCACAGCTGAAACAAAATCAGTTCACTTTCACTGTTAGACTTGAAGAGCTAGTGTGTCATCTGAATCAATATTAAAAATCCCAGAGATTTTTTAGCAGCTTCCTAGTCCAGCTGCATATGCTCACAGATGGCTAAGTCAACATCCACGTTTTGCAGCACATAATCATCTGCATCCATCCTCCAAGTGGTGTCCCTCAGGGGACCAGACTGGGATCACGACCGTTTAATATCTTCATCAATGACATATTGGGATCAAGCACACTCTCAGCAGATTTGCGGATGACACCAAGCTGACGGGTGCAGTGATGCACCCAAGGGACAGAATGCCATCCGGAAGGACCTGGACAAGCTCAAGAAATGGGCCCACATGAACTTCATGATGTTCAACAAGATCAAGTGCAAAGTCCAGCACCTGGGTCAGGGCAACCCCAGTTTCAGCTGAAGCAGGTCCAGAGGAATGCCATGAAGATGATCAGGAGAGATGTTCCAGGCCTCTGGGACAGGCTAAGAAAGTTGGGGTTGGTCAGCCTCAGGGAGGCTCCAGGGAGACCTTGCAACCTTTCAGTATTTAAAAGGGGCTTTTAAGACAGACAGGGACAGAATTTTTAGTAGGGCCTGCAGTAATAGGACAAGAAGTAAAGGTTTTAAACTATCAGAGGGTAGATTCAGACTAGATACTATGAAGATTTTTTTTTTTGAGAGTAGTGAAAACTGAAACGGGTTGGTCAGAGAGGTGGTAGATGCCCTCCCCTGGAAACATTCAAGATCAGTTTGAACAGGATGCTATGAGCAACCTGATCTAGTTGAAGATACCCCTGCTCATTTCAGGGGGGTTGGACTAAGTGACCTTTAAACTTCCCTTCCAAACCAAGCCATTCTATGGAAACATATTATACCACAAATTCAATTAGAGCTTGCAGCCTAAGTTGAGGCACAATTGCATATAAAATCAGGCTACATTAGTGCTAGTACTGATTTTTTGTTTGTTTATCCAACAGTTACTTAATATCCAGCACCCACAGGAAAAAAAAAGTCAGTAACTAGGAACCTCCTTCTAGGGCATTAGTACTAGTACTTTGGACAAGGCTTCATAGTTGAAGTCCATTTTCACTCTAATTATGTGTCTTCAGGCTATTCTTTCACCCTTTCATTAAATACCTCTATACTGCTTAAAATCCTTTCCATTCCTCCTTGCAAACTGGATAATATCTGAACCATCCAATGCTTAAGAAGATCTAGTCAAAACAAAGATGAACAGGAACATATCACATAGGCCAGCCTTGAGCTGAAAGCCTTCTACAAGACACTGTCCCTCACGACATCCTTGTCTATAAATGGGAGAGACATCAATTTGATAGGTCAGTGAATAAAGAACTGGCTGGATGGCCACACACAAAGAGCTGTGGTCAATGGCTCAATGTCCGGCTGGAGACCAATAATGAGCAGTGTCCCTCAGGGGTCAGGGTTGGGACTGAGCCTGTTCAGCATCTTCGTCGCTGACATGGACAGTGGGATCGAGTGCGCCCCCAGCGAGTTTGCCGATGTCACCAAGCTGTGTGGTTCGGTTGATACGCTGGAGGGAAGGAATGCCATCCAGAGGGACCTTGACACGCTTGTGAGGGGGACTGATGCCAACCTTAGGAAGTTTAACCATGCCAAGTAAAGGTCCTTCACCTGGGTCAGAGCAATCCCAGGCACAGCTACAGGTTGGGCAGAGAAGAGATTCAGAGCAGCCCTGCGGAGAAGGACTTGGGGGTGCTGGTTGATGAGAAAATGAACATGAGCTGGCTTCAGTGTGCGCTTGCAGCCCAGAGAGCCAACCGTATCCTGGGCTGCATCAAAAGGAGCGTGACCAGCAGGTCAAAGGAGGTGATCCTGCCCCTCTGCTCTGCTCTTGTGAGACCTCACCTGGAGTATTGTGTGCAGTTCTGGTGTCCTCAACATAAAAAGGACATGGAACTGTTGGAATGAGTCCAGAGGAGGACCACGAGGATGATCAGGGGACTGGAGCACCTCCCGTATGAAGAAAGGCTGAGGAAGTTGGGGCTGTTCAGCTTGAAGAAGAGAAGGCTGCGTGGAGACCTCATAGCAGCCTTCCAGTATCTGAAGGGGGCCTACAAGGATGCTGGAGAGGGACTCTTCATTAAGGACTGTAGTGACAGGACAACGGGTAGGTTTAGATTGGATGTAAGGAAGAAATTCTTTCCTGTGAGGGTGGTGAGGCACTGGAATGGGCTCCCCAGGGAGGCTGTGAATGCTCCATCCCTGACAGTGTTCAAGACCTGGTTGCACAGAGCCTTGGGTAACATGGTTTAGTGTGAGGTGTCCTCCCATGGCAGGGAGGTTGGAACTAGATGACTTTAAGGTCCTTTCCAACCCTAACTATTCTATGATTCTATGACTTTAATCTTATATTCGGATGAATACTGGGGACCAGAGGGGAAAACCTAAATCTTAACCAGAAACCTTCATCAACTTGTTTAGTAGTGTAGAGAACAAGGCCATTTTTAAGTATCTTAAAGCTCATGGTAAAACATAGATTGGATTTTGCTTTGGGAGCTTCCAGAGCCAATACTGAGTTTTTCATAACAAGCTTCCGAGGACTCTTGAGTGTTTTCTCTAGTCTCCATGTCAAGTGTGAGTTTCCTATTGTGACAGCCTGCATATGCTTAATGTATTAGAGGCAGAACAACTTAACATACAAACAGAACCCCTGGCTCTACCAGCTGTGCTCAAGGTAGAAAACAGTATCTAGGTTTCACCAAGAGGAAAAGAATTAATGACTTAAGTTGGATTCCATTACCACCCAACACCAACAACCTGTTTTTTTTGTCCAAACCCTGTGAGGAACATACTTGTTTTCTTAAAGAGTTCAAAAGGGGGGCAGCTCTTCTCTAAACTCAAAGGTGTTCCTCTAAATCTAAACAAAAAAAGTACTTATACCCTTAAATAAGAATCAATGTTCTATATGCCCAGCACTAGGAACAAAACTTCAAGCTCCAACTGCTCCATGGATTTCCAGAGCTGCCTCTGCTGATCCAATTCAGCTGCAACATTTCCAAGGTCTGCCAGTGGAAAAAAAAAAGGGGGGGGGGGGGAATATAAGTACAAAAGGCCTTCCCAAAGCAGTAGAAAGAAGAGAGTAACTGGCATTGAGCCAAGTTATATCTTCTATCCTAGGCCTTCTGCTATTAGCCATATAGGCTAACGTATGATATATATCACTGCCCTGTAAAAATACTTCTCCAAAGTTAACAGACACATTTCCAAGTCACTCAAAGAATGCAGACCTCATACCTGCAACAAATCTGTGATATGGTCCAGAACAGTCTATTATTAGTCACCAATGCTCACACAGCCTCCTTGAACGCAACATTTTCAGAGATACATAAGAAGGCAAGGGATACACCATCAAAAACCTAACAAGTCTTGCCAGGAACAGAGTCTAAGAACAAGCAAGATAACATTTTGCTTGGTAAAGATACATGAGCAACCGCAGGATCAAAAAACCTCATCAGCTTATTCACCTACATCTTCTCCACTCATGCAATAACCGAGTGATGGCTCTTCTCATGGCCATACAGATAATCTCAACTTCTACAGCTAATCTATTTGTTGTCTTGATAATTTATGTCCAAAGTAAGGCAGATTTTGTTGAACAAGTTCAGTAGATGTTATTTGCAAATCTGTTGAAGTCAGTTTTTTGAAGTCACAAAACTACATTTGGTTTGCCAATAGAATTGGCAATGGAGTTTCCTCAAGGTCATTGTACTGCCATATTGTCATCATCCTTTGACTTAAGCAGGGCTTTTTTCCTTAAAAGCCAATTTTGCCCTAAGCAAGAAGCAAACATCAGTCTTTAGCATTTCTCCCAGAGATCACAGTCCTGCTCCTGTAACCATGTCCACCTAACAGGGCATCCAGTGGGCACAGCTGAGACTTCAAAAACCACTGCAGTTCAATTACTGACCATCAGCTCCAAAAGCAGGAAGAAATAGAGGGATGTCAGCCATAAACCAACTACAAAGATTCTCTTCAGAATCATGTATTTAAGCCTTCATCAAACCAATTATCTATTCCATCTGCAGAGGAAGACATCACAATGTATAGCATAGAAGAAATATTCTATATACACACACCTGAGTACTTATATGTAATAGACTTTAATTTACTCATCTTAATAGTAATATAATTCAGTTCAAAGTTGAACTACATTCACATTAGGCAAAAAAAAAAACAAACCTTTGTCTCACTTGTTTTACCACTCTAACCCTTTTAATGTAAAAAAAAAAAAAATAATCTTGTTCTTAAAGGCCATGCTAAACCTGAAAACATTTCTCCAAAAGCCCCTTCCCAGTGTGTTTCTTCCAAGGCCACATACCTCCACATCAGGCTTCACAACCAGATTTCCAATACAAGGCATGATATACTACATGCCTATATAATACTCAATGAATAAATATATCTTTGTCCTTGTGAAAGTGCACAGACTGCAGGATAACAGAAAACTGATCAGGAACCTTTTTGTGTAAGATATGTTCTAACAGATTGTTAAACTTGATCATCAGCTATGGAACAGGTTGGTGTTTTTTTCAGCAAACTGAAAGTACCTTTGGTACACGAAAAGACTACTTAAAAATTAATTCAGTTTGTTAAAAATTTAGAAGCTCACTGTTGTTTTCCAGTCAATTACAGATTAATTGAATCTACCTGATGTGACTTCATGTTGTAATTTCAAGTTCAGTCTGCATGATGAGTCATTCCTTCCTTAAAAAGGAAAAACAAAGCCATGGATGTTCCCTACTGTCAAAGGAAGGGGGTGGAAAAAGGGAAACTAGTCAGGTTAGAAATCTGGTAACAGCTCAACAATAATCGCTCCTTTAGTCACAGTAACTTAAGTTTCCATTACCCTAATTTTAAGTTTTCAAGGAAGTACAACTGGTTTATTTATACACATTTAGAGAAGATTATAAACACCACACGAGACCCATTAGAAATATAGAATTTATTTCTCTTTACATTCAGACAATAGTATATTGCAGATTCAAACATGCCACACTTGTATCACAGGTGACTTATGGATCCTATGTTTATAGTTGTGATAGCTATTTCTAGCCCAGATCAACACAAAACGTGTTTCTGGAGTGGCTCTCTCAAGATCTTTAAAAGCCATTAGCAGCCATTTTTGCAGAAGGGTAATCTTGAAAACTCACCTCAAAAAGTCATCTGTCGTAGCCTATGTTAAACAGCTGCTTGTGGTATCTTAACTTTACAGCTCCAGATCTCAAGAAAGCAATTTTGACAGTAGCAGTGGACAGAGAGATCAAGGATTTGCCCTTTATCTTCCCTTCTTCAGGTAGCAGTTCTCAATAAAGGCAATACCATGTTATAAGGCCACCACAATCTCCATGGTCCATAAACTGTGCTTTTGGCAGGGCAGCTCCTTTCCCACCCTTTAGGGTCTGCAGCCCTTGCTTGCCTCCCCACCTTGTACATCCAGGTGCAAGCCAATCAAAGAAGTCAGTATTACAGTTCTGACAACATCCTAAAACATGTTAATTAAGTCATCTACAACTAAAAGTCTGAGCAACCGGGAAAGGTAAAATTTTGTTATGTTTAAACCTTCAAAGTACCATGAGCAAGAGGTATTTTCACAACCAGTGTCCCAACAGCATCTGTTCAATGTTATTTCCCTTCACCTTACAAGCTCAGAAAAAAACTGATGCTTTTTAACTTTTGTCTCAAGTCCCCACACATTCAGCTTAAGAATACCACGAGCTGCAGTGCATCATCACATGAATCAGGGCAAGAGAGCAAGATGAGTGAAAAGGGAGGGAGTGGTACAGACACACTGTCCTTGGCAGGCTCTGTACCAGCCATACAGAGAATATGCATACAGGTGAGACAGATTTTGTTTTTCCAGTTTGTGGTTTGGTTTTATTTTTTGGTGGTGGGTTTTGTTTGTTTTTAATTAAAAAACACTATTCCTGCTAAGGCTGGTTGTGCAAAACTAGTTTTCAAGAACCACCATTCAGTCTGACTCTGTTCCTGCAGACAGGTTTCCTACTGATCCATTTCTCACTAGCATCTTGCTGAAGTTTTTCTGCTGTTCTTCCTTGAAAGTATCTTTGACTTTCGCTCGTTTCAGCCCTCCATCCCTGGAACAGAGAAAGAGAAAAAAGTAACCCATCATGATTATTACCACTGTTGTTATCAAGCTCTATAATAATATCTGAAGCCAATTCTAGAGTCATAACCTAGATTACTAAAAAGGCTTTCTTCAGGACTTCTAGAACATCCAAGTTAAGCATGTTGATTAAAACATTTGCCTTAAGC
The DNA here is from genome assembly GCF_028554395.1 of Pezoporus wallicus. NCBI lineage: Eukaryota > Metazoa > Chordata > Aves > Psittaciformes > Psittacidae > Pezoporus > Pezoporus wallicus. The sequence continues at coordinate 340,673 of NW_026636884.1, read as the reverse complement.
CATAATGTTTATTCAGTCCAAATTTTGAGTTTAGCCCATTAAAGAAACCTAATCATGTTTATAACAGGTTGCACCCACCATCAAAGTCTTTGCCAATCCGAGATGCTATTTCCCTAGACTGTAGAGGCAGTCAAACTTGCGCAACAGTATGGCTGTTTCTTGCCTTACTTCACTCAGATAGTTTGTGGATTCTCTTCATCTGAATCTTGCTCTCAAGTTTTCTTCATACAGTCCTAGCAAATCTAGGCATTATACTGCTACTTACTGAGGTAGGACATGAAAATGTCCAAGCAGAAAGTCAAGTCCGTGTTTCACATTTTGTTGTCAGTTTTGCAGAGTAACTTCACTTCTGCTCCTTAATCTTTGCATGAGCCTCAACATGAGAAACAACTGTGAAGGAGCCCTCTTTGAAAGTATGAAGCCTTTAGGTTAAACTCACTGCATAAGAGCTACATGCTCCAAGGACTTCATGCATCTTATTTTTACTTTCACATACACACATGTGAAGTTACTCACTTGTTTTCTCCTGAGTGGAATGAAGTTATATTGAATGCTATCTATCACAAAGCTCAGGGAGGAAGCCCCTCTCAATCAAACAACAGATAGTCCATGAACTCTAACAAGGATGGCATCACTCACCAGGGAAGTTCAGTCAGTCCTCCTTGGCGAGCAATGGCTGACTTCACTCTGTTGGCAAACTGAACAGCATCTTCACCTTCCTTTAAGGGTCATAAATTCAATATGATCAAAGCAGAGAAAAGTAAATCGAAACAGACTTCCACAGCACTTTTCATTTGCTGCCTCATCAAATTAGCTCACCACCAAATGATCCTTCCCTTATCATACCAACACAATCCGATGTTCTAATGTGATGATGATTTAGCTCATTTTCCCCCTAAAGGGTTGAAATTAAGGGCAAATTTTGCTCCAACAGGATCGAACATTAAAAGCACTGCTACTGTGAACAGCACTATATTTACTGCTATCCTTTGCATATTTGATGCGCTGCTGATGGTGCTAAGCTGCATCAGGAAAAGCTAGTCCAATCATACAAAGTCAACACTAACAGAAGTCCAGTATAAAACTCTGATTTGGAAACACAGGGTAGGTAGGGGTTTGGGGGAAACGGAGAGGCATTTGCAGACACAGACAGGGTCTTAAATAGTGGTCAGTCAACCAGATGCTACATTACCTGTCTAACCATTGGTGGCATGTACCACACATTGCAAACAATGGCCCAGCTGGTCATTATTCGCAGCAGATAGCTCACGATGTTAAATTTGCTGCTGTTCCAGAATGCATCTCCAAACTGAGGATCATACTGTAAGAGATCACAAAAAACATACAATAAAACCTTTTCCTCACAGACCATCACAGCCTATCTCAGATCTGAGGTGGATGCTTTCAGTCGCATGCTAGAGTAAATTGACAACTGATCCGTTTGCTCAGAATGGGGCTTTAGAACAATAAATCTTGCTTATTAGTGCTGCTAACATGACAGAACCAGGAGCACATGTTACCCATTTGCCCTAACAGCCAAAAGAGCTAAGTCTGCTGCAAGCTGCATGCTTCTCTTCAGCACTTGCAAGGATTAGTTAGACCTCCCTTCCTCCCAGCTTTCTGAAGGAAGAGGCTGAGCCCACCAGGTCCTACCAACCATGCTCTACAGGCTGAAGGACTTCACTTTCATTTCAGCCACTTCTACTCTAGGAGTCTTCCACAGCATGTAGCCAATTGCCAAAGCTATGATGCTTTCATTAGCAGCTGTACCAAGACAGCTTCCTACCACCCTGACAAAAACAGATCCCAAACTTTGAAATTTGGATGACAGCCATTTCCACTTACTTTGATTGCAACAGGATAGATTGTCCCTCCTATTTCAAAGCTCCCCTTCTTGAACATCATCACAGAAGTATTGTTTATGCAGGTGCCTGTCCAGAAGAGAAACTGAAGTCATTACCTCACACAACCTATGACATTTTGATAGCAACACTCCACCAGTGAGCATGTCTTAGACTCACTGAGGAGGAAATGCAGACCCTTTACGGGTATGTTACGCATCTCTCCCCTGCTTGCTTTTATTCTTTGTCTGGTGACTGACTGAAGCCAGAACATGTACAAAAAAAAAACAACCACTAGGCTGAGGTTAGATCCATAGGACAGTGAATTGATATTCACGAGGTAAAAGAACCAATCTTCACATTCTCCAACCAAAGCTTCTGCCAGAAGACCCAACAACTTCATCAAACAGTACTGTGTTCTTAGTGTAACCTCTTTAAAGATGAAAAATAGGAATGCCCTAATAAAATCTAACCCAGAGGTTAAGATATATTTGAGCAACAGAAGCTATGAAAAGAGAGCAGGCATGACATCTACACTGAACAGAGATAAGGAACATTTCAGCTTCTTACCTTCTGGAAAAATTAAGATAGGAAGCTTGTTTTTATCCGCCACATGTTCCCTGAGTCTGTGGAAGCAAAAGGAAAGATTAAAACAGCTCTTTTCCACTATTCCTTCCCCAGGCATATGCATTAAAAATATCTTTACATAGAACACATTTGCTTAACACCAAAACCTTTTACTGGACGGCAATTTGCACATGCTTTTGTGTTTCTAAGAAACATGAAGTTTTGTGCAAGCCACTCCTTAGGTCCCTAGCAGATTACACTGAGGTAACATCCTGTTTTCTTTCTTCCAAGTTATTAATGCCTGTCAGGGAAGCTAGCAAATGTATGCCACTCAGTCAGTCCAATTAACTCTAATCAACTCAACCTGAAATAAATTGCCTACATAAGAAAACAGTCTTGCACAGTGATGTGTCCAGGCGCTCCTTACTTAACAGCAGGTTTCTTTAAAAGGACCCCTAAATGCCTACAGCTCACACTACCTGAGTAATACTCAGATGACTTGGCAAAGCTGCCCTGCTGCGTGGAGGCCAGTAAGGTGATGAAGAAGTTAACCTGTCAGAATTAACCTAAAAGTTCTTTAAAAATTCAGAAGAATTTGTCGGTGTGCTACACTGCTCATGGGTATGTCATTGGTGACATTCTACAGTAAACTGCCTTTGTAAGCAGTTCAGTTTTATAACTAGACGCATTTTTTCCCCCCATCCAAAAAAGCAATGCTTGTTATTTCTAGTGGCTCAACAGTTTCAAATGAAGTCAAGATAGTTTGTGTCACACAAAGCCCACTTTTTAATTAAAATTCTGCGACTTTCTCTTGAAGAGAAATACTGATTATCTTCACATCCTTTCAAAATGTATATTTGAATACATCAGACATTAGTTATTAAGCTGATGGCTACCCAGATGAGATTTGGTTTGAGTCTGCATGGCCTTTGGTCTGAACCATTTCATCGTGTATAACCTTTTCAAGCCTTCATTGGTGAGCTGGGAACCTGGCATTTTGACCGGTCTACTATACCAAAGCCCACACAGGCAAGTACATTCTGGTCATTCTGAATGATCCAGTTTGCTGCATACCACCTCTCCAGCTCACTTCAAGAACTGCTGTTGAGCTACTAGTATATTGATTGCTTCCAACCCTATTTACATCTACCAATTTGCAATACCCCACATCACTCCAACCTACAGTAATGTAGAATTGCAGATAACTTGTATCTTTGCAATTAGTATTTATAAGCAGCAGTCATTATTTAGAATAAGACAATTATATATGGCTCTTCCTAAAAGCAGATGCTTTTGCAAGTGAGTCTTTTGCCCTCCTGAGATCCCAAGGGTACAAGTTTCCCATTTCATTTGTAACCTCATTAGCTTCTTGACTTCTGTCTTTCTGAAGATTTAATTCCTTATCTGGGTCTTTGATTATTCAATGACTCTTCGGGGATTACACACCCAGACATGGCTTCTAAGGCACCGGTAGGTACTGGGGTTATACTAGTGCTGCAATCCTCATAGGAGAAGGAAAACTCCTACCTTCAAACCCAGGCTGATGGAGCTCATCTGGCCTTGTATGGTCTTCCATCAAAGAGAAGGACACTCTTACAAAGCCTACGACCTGCGGACTTTGCTGTCACCATCCTAGCTAACTAGGCCATGGCAGTTAAACCTCAGGTGTAAAGGGTGGGGCCAGTTCTGTGCAAGCTGTGCTTCACCTAAAAAATCCACTGCGCAGGCTGGAAGAGCTTACTCTCACTTGTCTGTATGGACGAGCGAGGGTTCTAAACGGTAGGTGACAAGGTGCATGGAAAGCTGCAGATCCAACATTGCATGTGGGTGGACCAGCACATGGGTAGCTCGAGTTAGCTCAGGAGTTGACAGTCGTGGTCGGACATTTCCTGATTGCCTAAGCGCCCTTTTTTCCAACCAGATTTGCATATCCCACATGCCCTTGGTCATCGTGCTTGTAGTAAGCATGGTTAAAGCCCTTCCCAAATCTTCGCTCGCGAAGCCAAGCCATCAATCCCCCGGCTCCAATCCACACCTCACCTTTTTGTCACTAGATGGCGGTCTTTGACTTCAGAGCGTTCAAACCAGACATGAGGACAGGCCTTGACTGTGGCTCTCTGAATAATTCCCATTAGTCCACCGTGAGCCTGGCCAACCTGCAAGCCCAGTAAGGCACATCAGCATGTGAGACACCTGAAAAACAGAACTTTCTCTTCTTCGTGCCCCTCAGAAAAAACCCAAACACACTGCAAACCAGGACTGGCCAGTGCCCATAAAGCTAGTTAAATGCATTCACTTGAAAGGATCTAGACACATGCATGGAAGCCTGATCTCAAGTATTTCATCAGATGAAGAGCCTAGCATTGACACTGCCAGAAATTTGTTACTGGTAGACCAGTTTCAACATAACTTATACTTTTCCCCACTGACTAGTGTTGAAGTTAACATCCCTACTGTGAAAGTTCAGTAATGAACTCCACAACCAATACCCCACAATCTTTCTCTTTCCTGGTCTCTCTCCCTCTGCTGTGGTGACCATGGGTCTCCTCATACCATTGCATAGCATCCATCATTTGTCAAAATGATCGCATCTATCGGTGATGTGTGGTTGGCAACACAAATTCCTCCTTTCTGAGGTTTGTTTTCCCTGCAATTACATACATTTTTGTTAGACTATCAGTGTGCTAAACGCCACATTACAAACACAACAGTTTCATAAAGGTGTCAGGCAAGTCAATACTTCGCTGATATTAACCTGCACATCAGGGAAGAACTGCCCCACTTCAAATGGAATACTCACATACACAGAAGTATACACACACTTTTGCTATCATAAGGTCAGCTCACTCACTTGTTATGGTAATGGATAGTACCAGACAGAGCTCTGACAAGGATGCGGGAGCATGTGAGGTGGACCACTTCACTCAGATAGTTTTTCACACTGAAAGAAATCACAGGCATCTGGAGCATCCTGTAAAGCAGCTAGACACACACAATATTCTCCACCCTATTCAGCACAAGTCAGGGCTGAATTTTCCCAGTATGCTGGAGCAGAAGGTTATTCCCAGCTCTACTACTCATTTGATACAGCAGCTCAACCAAGACATGCCATACCAGTGGTCTCACTTACATGGGAAAGGCTGTCAACTCCTCACTGGGTTTATTTTATCACAGCACTGTTATCTTCCCTACAGTGCTCTCTTTGAGTCTCTCATGACAGCAAGAGGAGCCCATCAGGAATCACCAAACTCAGTGCCAAGCCTGGCAAGAAATCAGCCTCAGCCCAAGTTCAAAACATCACTAAAAGCAAGGCCACAAGCTTGTGGGCAGACTATAGAAGTCTATGACTTGCAAAAATCTGTCCAGTCCTAATCTTGAGCTGTTTGCACTGATGCAACTTGGCAAATTCACCTCACATACCACACACAGTACCTACCTGCTGTTAGGCAGCTGTCCTACAATCATTGTCCCCACAATCATGGAGGTAATCCCAATGGCAGCAAGGGTAATGCTACAGACAAAATGGACATTACATCAAGATAAGTAGTTTTGTTCATTTTAATATTATTTTGATTTTTAAATGGAAAGGGATTGCAGGAATTCAGTTATTCCTCAGTTCTCTTTAACCCAGTAGTTCCCTGGCATTGCTTAAGAATTCCTTGACATTGCTCAAAATCGTAGTCTAGCAGAAGCAGCAGATTCAGACAGCCCAATGCTGTCAGAGTTTTAGAGATCACCCAACATATACTTAGGTTGCCAATACACGTGACTCGGAAGAATTCACAGAAAAGATGGCCATTAGCCTTACTCCCAAAGTAGACAGCGAGATAAAAGTGTTCTGACTGGCTTCTTGACCATTTGAAGGAGAGTTTAAGCAGGTTAATCGTCTGTATCTGCTAATGCTGCTTTTAGGTTAAAAAAGATGAGATGACATTTCCCAAGAAAATACAAAATTTGGTGTTCCCAGACTGGCAAAATTCCTCAGCACCCATGAGCTTACCGCAGGGGCAGCAGGAAGCAGTATCGCACTATAACCCCAATGACCCACACAATAGTTAGCCTGAGGCTGATGTAGTGGAAGTTGACATTAGTCCTTGTTAGGAGATTCCAGGAAACCAGCTCTTCGGAGGAAAATCTTTGGGTGACTTCATCTTCCACAATGGCCTCAAACCCTTTTCTGCAGAAGTAGAATATGTCAGAGAATTCAAAGTCTACTCGATGTGGATGCACAATTTCTTTCTCCATAGGCGTTTCATCTCTTTCAATGATACCTTGGGAAGGTAAGAATAAATATATAAGGAAAACACTCTATACGGTAACCATAATCCTCCAAACCACTTGCCACATCACATTATTCAAGGAGACAAATTTACTCTCAGAGCTCCTTATATGATAACAAGACCAGATGGGTAATTGAACACAGAATAGTCTTCAACAGGCTAGATCTAGCTCTTCTTCCTCGCATGGACACCTTGTGCAGCAAATATACCAAGTTATGTTGCCCACTGAAGATGAAGCAAGAAAACAAAGCCTTTCCCACCATCTGAGAAGTCCTTAACTCCACAAATTCATCCAAGACCATCTTATGCTTCCAAAGGAAACCAAGCAAACCCTTGCCCTTTTCATTCCCTTCCAGTGCTCTGTGTATTTAAGGGCATTCAGTCTTTCCCATGGAGGCTTCTCTGTTACCTAGGCCCACCTCTTGTTAGACAACCAGATCTGTTGTGGGACAACAGACAGTTAGATCTGGTGTCCCACAGCCACATTCAGCTGAGATATGCTCTACTGCTACCTGCCAAACCCCCAGGCTGCAACAGCTATCTCACATCTGTGCACAGACCAGCTCTGAACCAAATACACCTCTCTCCCTTCACAGCACAAGTCTCCTCTGTAAGCACAGACAGGACCACAGTAATTTTTGTTTTATTTCAAATCAAACACTCCAGCACACACAATGTCAAAGAAAGTTCTGCCTAGTGGTGCCTTGATATAATGTAGTTTGGCACTAACAGTTGTGTTTCAGTTGAACTCTGTCCACATAAGCCTGGCAATAGAAAAAAAAACCTGGACAGTTCAGAATTGCACTACAAGTATTCTCTCTTTTCCCTTTTTGTTTTTTATTCTTACGGTCTGATAAGAATGAATCTCTAAGAGCTTTCAAAGGCAAGAACAAATTGTGTAAGTTAAATATAAAGATCAAGTAGCTGCATTCTGACAATCAAGTCTGGTTCTAGAAACTGATGACTGAAGAAATCTAGAGTAACATTTAATCAGAAAAACCATCCCATGAGACAATCAACTAGGATTACAGAGATCCAAGTTCAGGTTGTCACTTTATCAGACACCCTCTGGCAAATTGCATAATCTCTACTTCCATGTTGAGATGAAAAAATGGGAAAAAAAGGAAGCACCCAACTGCTTCAAGCTACTAGGCATTTCCTGCAAATACACATCCCGCCATGTGCAAATCTGCATCCCAAGGAATGTAAGCCAGCAGAAAAATTCTGTGAATATATTTGCTGTGCAAATCACAGGCAACATTTAAATTATAAGTGACATGCAACATTTAAATTATAAGTGACATGGAAAATCTTTGTATTGCATTATAGCATACATACGGAGCAATGCAAGAAGCTCCAAGATACAAGTCCCACAGATCACTGAGGTAAACACTAAAAGAACAACATGCAACAGATGCCACACTGCAACAAAATCTGTTAGCACCTTCAGCTCTGAACTTGACAGCCACAATTAGCAATTCCACCAGCAGACAATCTCAGTGCATTGTCCTATCACTAGCCTATAAATATAAATCATTAATACGACACCCAAACACCCACATGCCTGTTGGGATCTAAATTATACAAACATGCATCATATCAAACATTTAGCAGGATGAAGTACACTTGTGTTGCATTTGAAATCCAAACCAGAGTTCTAGTTTGTGGTTCCATTTTTCTCCTTCAGCCCCTTAAATCTGTACATTGTGAAACATCCAGGACTGCAGGTGAATCAGCCCAACCTGTCTGATCCAGGCTGCTCCTGGGGTAGGAGACTGGTCGTATAGCCAAAACACACATCAGGATAATTCTCCAGCACCCATTACACAGGTATAAAGTACCTCTCTTCTCTCCAGTTCCCAGGAAAACTGGGAATCCTTCCCCCTTATTCAGCCCCCAGTTCAGCATCAACCAAGCAGTTAGCTCCCCTGGCTCTTCTTGGCTGAAACCAGCCCAGGGTTAGAGTTTAACACGCTGCTGGCACAGCCAAGAGCACAGCTCTAATGACTTGCTTTAGCAGCCTGTGCTGTTGTCATGCAACATCCCCGTGCACAAGCTGCCTTTCAGGCTTAGGACAAGCTACTCCAAGAGCCAAGATCTCAGCAGCACCTGAAGGGGTTATGAATAGAATTAACACACATGCTGCTAGGATGATATACTTAGCCTTCTTATGATCAGAAGTAACATTTAATGGCCTTTAATCCATTGGCCATGAGCAGAGCTGAGCTTGCCAAAGACAGATGAAAGGGGAGCAGCAGGAGTAATTAGACAGGAGTACAACAAACATCACTCAAACAAAAAAACCTGCAGCCGCTACTTTACTCAGTGTCACAGCACAAGCCCCAAGCCTTAAAGCTCACACACTCTAGTCAGCTAAATCATACCAGGCTCAAATTTTACACTACCTACTTACAACCACACTATTTGCATAAGCTTTTCTTTTAGTGGATGTCACTTTCAGAACTCTGAACTGGCAGCATTTTTGTGGCTTTTAAACCCACCAACTTGAAGAGAACTGCCTTTCCACACAGCCAACACCCACACTGACAGCTGAAATCTGGTTATTTAGCTGCAATGAGATAGACTTCTAGCCTCCCAGTACCCACTCAGCCAATAGCTACCTACCATTGGACTTGGCACATAAACACGCTACCCTCTAATACCAGAAGACCTTAAGGTGGCAGCACCAGGTAATTCCCACATAGCAACTACACCAGCCAACATTTTTCTTGGAACTGTTCCTTATCACACCTCCAACACCGGGGCACTGGTTGCATTTCTGCCAAAAGATGTGAAATACACTGGATTTGGTACTGCAGAGAAAGGTAGTGTCCCCTCAGTCATGCTCTCTCATCTTTCATATTGAGGGACACTAGATTTTAAGGTCTTTCAGAAAGACCATTTTTGCACTGCCTGGGAACAAGAAAAATTGCGTAATGCTATGCAATGCTCCCTACTATACTGACCTACCTCCTGCTGAGGACTGGGCAGCGAGGAAAGATTGAAGAGGTGCTACCATTCCCCTTCAGCACGTGTGTAACGCACACACAGACATTTACATGCACCCTGTTTTACTCGCTACTCCATAATTCATTATCACCAGGATTTTATTCTCCCTCAGTAAATACTGCAAAACACTACTGGGCCTCTCCACCTGCTCTCGGTCTGTCACCTCAGGGAATGCCAATTTATATACTGCACTTTTAGGTCTACACCTGCCCTGGCCCTCCTGTACTTTCATCCACATACAGGAATCCAGAATCCTAATCACAAGTCAGTCCTATGCTTAAAAAACTCCCAAAAGCAATATACAGAATGCAACTTGGCACTGCTGACTCCACATCTCGCCTACTCCTCATACCTTCTCAAGTGAGGAATAGTTGAAGGGAACAGCTTACTGCAGGAAGTCATCTACAGGGGAAAAAGACTTTTATTTTTAATTTCAAATCTGAAAAAGATATTAAAAGTGTGCTTCATGACACCACTGCAATTGTGTACCTTTATCCATAAGATCGCTTGAACAAAGCCTGCATGCAATGATCTATATAAATGACTTCAGCCCATTTTTACTAACTAGCACTAATGCTTCAGACAGCTGAGTGCACTCAGATTAAGTTCTGAACTGTAGCACATATTAGCACTATACACCCACTCTGTCACACATACAGGGGGAACAGGCACTTGTGGTTTTATGGAAAGATAGCTCATAGAACATAAACTACTAGGCGGGTTGCTCTCCCTTTACCTTTCTTTTTTTCTAGAGAAAAAAAAAGCTACATGCCAGAATGATCAGATGTCTAAGAAGACAAAAGCTCCTCCTGTGCAGCTAAAGCAGTACATTTGGATCTCTTGCCCACTCACTGACCCATGACATGATGGGCTACTATCACCCTTACAGGAAGAAAAAGGATATCTTGCTGCATCCCTGACAACCTGTGAAACAGCAGGGCAGTGACATTATCTGGAAGGATCACTTGCCTTACCTCCTCCCCATCCCCCAGAAGAATGAACCCAAACCCAAAACTTTCAGGACATTCATGAGCAATACTTTGAAAGCCACTTTGAAGTCAGTAATTAAATAAGACAAATTTTAACCTGTTTCAAGAGCTGCTGTGCAGTACCTCCAGTTTATTATTACACATGCTAACTGACAGTAGCATGCGCTACCATCAGAGACTGTTTCATGCCTGGCCTGCAGATAGCGCAATACCAGTGTTTACAGTATTGATAAGGATACTCCTCTGGAGATGAAAGGCACGCAACCAGCTCAGCAGTTCAGTCCCTATTACTGCATCATGTTTGTATGAGCTAATTTGTAGAATCAGGTAACAAATGACTTGTCTACTAACTGGCAAGGTGGTCCTGCTTCCAGCTGTGCTGCCTCATGAGACAGCACACAGAAAATGCTGATGCTGCTGTCAAATACTGTCAAGAAATGAGCAAATCAATAGCAACAGCAAGGCAGTCAGAAATCAGGAGATAACCAAGCACTAGCTGCAATGCCTTGTTCATCATTCTCATACTTCCTGGGCAAACTCAGACTGCTTTCACTGTGCTTACTGCTCCCAACTCTTACAGCCAACTCTAACCTAGTACAGCCTAGCACAACATGCACAGTATGGGTTAGGATACAGTAAAAGAACTAATTTCAAAATTAGGCTAAAGGAAGAAACATGAAGCAACTCTTCAGCTGTTGTTCTACAAATGCTGAGTACAAGAAGTTTGCCTGGCAAACACTGAGGTAACTCCAGGGTCAAAAGATAAATAGCAGATGACTGAGAAAAAAAAAAAAAAGAGAACTAGTGTAGCACCACATACTTCCAACAGTCCTAAAAGAGAAAAAGCACTGAGCTTGGGAAAGAAAACTGCTGTCCACTAAACATTCAGATGTTCCCAGACATTAAGTGCACTCAAATGCAGTTCAGACCAAGATAGCTGGCCAGCAGCCCTGCAAGCAGCAGCCTTCAGGGTTCAAAACAAAATCCAAGCTTGTATTGTAACTCTAAAAATTCCCTCAACTGAAGACAGCCTCCATCATAAGCTCTACTTTGTTTTGTTAAACTTAATGTTATTTCACACCCTTCATTTCCTCATCCCTTGATTTTTCAACCATTCAGCACAAGCCAGCTTTTACTGGTATCATTCTGCAGGAACAGTTCTGGTGCTAGTAGCATTGCAAAACAATTAAATGCAAGAAATAGCTTTTCCAGTTCTCTCAGGTACACATCTAACTTCATTTGAAAACGTCTCAGTGCTACTTTGAAACATTAAACTTATCAATACAACTTTACCCCAAGCTCTCACCATTAGTAGCAGAAGTCTTTATCTGTGGCTGTGGCTTTTTGACACCTTTTTCTATCCGTATAGTTGCCCACTGTTGAAGAGAAAGAAAATATTAATTTCACAAATGCAGTATTCACTTAAGATAAAAGCCACTTGAAAAAAAAGCAGCAGTTAATCAAAGACAGGTTGTGATTTTCAAAGAATATCTTCACCAGGCAATCATCACCCATCTTCCTCAGCTGGGTCCGGACAGCTCCTCCAAAGAAACACTGCCCCAGTGTACTTTATCAAAAGGAACCTCAGTGCCAGTCAGTACCTCCCAACTGCTTGCAGCCTTCAGAGCTGACTGTGATCCACAGATGTTTCAGTTCCTGCTCAGATACACAGCCACCAAGAGCCTGAGATAGGCCTCTGCCAGCCTTGCTACTCGCACACCAGCCACCAAATCACGGATGCATGGGAAGCTCCAGGAGATGAGAAAGACAGCAGCTCCTGAGCACAACAGCACACATTCACAGAGCCAACAGACGCACCACAACTCAGCTAAACAAAGCAAAATAGCATTTGCAGTCATAGGAAGTCCATTTTAAGTTCAGTCTCATTTAAAATAAGATTGCCCCAATATTTTTCCAAGCTGAGCAAAACTGAAATTTCCCTTACACTGCAGCTGCTCATTTCTTAGCAGTTTAAAGCTCTGAGCAGCAGGAAAACAGGACAAATCACCACCTCTAGTGCAGAGCTGCAGCCCCTTCTCCTGCCCTTGGGAAGGGCTGCCAGCTCATTGGGGTTAACCTGCTCTTTTCTAGCAGGTGGGCTGGAAGAGGGAAACTGAAATAGGTGATAAAGTAAGCTCCGCTCTCCAAGGAGTGTCCAAGCTTCTCACTAGCTACACTCACCACAAACCTCTATGGCAGGGACACACAGGCATCAGGACACTTCCTCTCATCTCGAGCCCTGATGCAGCTGAAGCCAGTTTAACCTGTTCTCAGGCCAAATGGCTGTCTTGACCTTCAGCTGACTCAGTTCCACAGACTGCTTTTAAATAGCCTTTCCACCGCCTACATCAGGTTTCCTTTTTACTGGGTAAACAATCACAACCCCTTTGCCACCCCAAAGCCTGACCATGATGACAGAGTAGCCCTTCTGACCTGGATCCTTCCTTTCCCCATGTGGCAGCTTTGTGAAGGGATGGAAAGCTCAGCCAAAGACAACTGACTTTGTGGTTCCTCATTATTAACATTAATTCTTCACCCATGAGACTTAATACTATTTCTAGGAATACTGTTACAATAGGTGTTTCCAAGACAGGTGACCTGGCTGAAATGAGCTCACATCCAAAGACCAGGTTATTACCCTGTTCAAACATGAACAACTTCAGCAGTATCAAAGGCATGCTTTGTTTTAACAGCATACAGATGGTCCTCACTGGTCTGCATAGGAAAGGACTCGGACCAATGCTAAACCATGTGGTTTCCATCTCTCCTCTCCAACAGAGCTGTAGGGCATTTGGGGACACAATTATCTTTTAAAAGGTCAATATCCTGTCTCATGGCATTACCTCCACCATGTAACTCCTCAGCAGCTAGGACTGCTTACTGTTTCAGGTCTTGCTTAATCCCAACCTACCCTGCCAAAATATTCACTTGGGGCTGTTTTCAGTTCTGCTGCTGCTAAGGCAACAGCAATTCCAGGAGCTAATTTTACCTGTAGGAGTAATTCAGTACTTTGTGGCTACACCCCATTCTCAGCAGTGCTATGGCCATGAAAGCTCTGGGAAATGCCAAAACAAAATATTGTTCAAGAAAGCAACTACTCATAATACCTCAATTTCTACATTTCTTCTACTGAATGGATTTGGGGGTACAGGCAGACCAATGAATGCATTATGCAATCATTCTCTCACCAGACTTGAACCACTGTATTCAATGAACTAAAATCTCCACAAGCTTGTAAGTTACTTATTACATAGAAGAGTAAGAACATACTTGGCTATGGTCTCAGCCATGTATACACTAGCTGAGAAAGGAACTTTCCATCTTCCAAATCCTCTCAAACTGGTAATCAAAACCTAGCACTGCCACCTTTTGCTTTGCAAAACCTGGAAGAACAGTTTCTGTTTGGTGCTCAGAAAAAGCATAAAACATTCCCTACACAATGCTCTTGCTGCAGAAATCTTGCAGTTACAAGTTCACATTAGACAATGTCAAAAAGTTTGAGCCTCAGCACAAGCCATGAAGACACAAGCTACTGCAACATGCCTTTGTAATGTCTCAAAAGCTTGCAAATCCTACTATACTGTAGTATCTTGACATTTTTCTACACAAAGAAGGCAGCGAACTCCTCCAAAAGGAGAAATTGCAGTCATGTAACCCAAGTACATTTCTACTGCTTAGATGCATTTATCTATCCTATTGCTTCTAAAGTAGTCTGACCTTTGATCCACAGGTTCCTATAACTCCATAAAGTTGCAGCACGCCACCTGGCCCATGTGAGGGATAGGGGCAAAGAGAAAGAATGGAAAGGCTAGTTCCCTTTGACCTCTACACATGCCCTCCCAGGAGATGCAAGCACCACCGCAAGCTTGACACCAGCATGGCATCTAGTACAAAGGTTGCACAGAGCATTCCAGGGAACAGATTACTTGTGCTAAGGCAATTTTACTTCTAGTGCCAGATCTCCCTGGGGATTTAAGCACACTCCATAAAACCAGCAAGGGTGAGACTGGCTCCCCTCTTGGCCAGGAGCCTTTGAGGCTTCATAAGGGCCCACATCTATCAGAAGCTACAGCAAATAAGTTTTAAGTTCTCTATGTCAGCTTTCTTCTTCCCTCAATTTCATATATTTCCTGTATCATATTTTCAAAAATTGTATGTTCCAGCAACCAAGCAAAACAGACATTTTTACTTAAACTAATCCTTCCACTTATTCCCAGGCACCTAAAAAAGGCACTATCATCAAAGGCAAAATTGGTATTTGATCAAGTGAAAAGCTTGTTTATACCCAGTCTGGAAAACAAGAGAGACATCACATGCAGCATGTGAGTAATTTCCCTTCCTTCCTGCTAGACAGGAATTTGCACCATCCATCACCACTTCAACCAGATCCTACACTAAAGAAAAGCTTTATACTACAAAGAGCTATCATAATGTAAGATGATCCATCACACAGAAGGGAAAACAATGTGTTTATGTATTACAGATCAAAACACAGAACGAAGTAAGGCACAGACTCCATTCTACTCAGAAGATGAGCAAAAGCAGACTGGCAGGTCTTTTGGATTTATCACTTACCAGTAACACTGACTGGTATCTTAAGTGGCTTCTCCCAGTTTGCGGGCTGGTGCTGAGCAGGCAGTCCCAAATACCTTGAAGCAGACCTAAGTCTTTATCGTGGATTCCTGAAGCGGTTTTGGAGAATGAGTATAAAGCAACAGGCTCCTGAACAGATTAAAAGTAGTCCTGCAGCTGGGGTTACCCACTGAACTAACACAAAGTTAGAAAGCAGCATGATCATAGAAACTACACAAACACCACCACAGGTCTGATTTTGAAATTTTGGTATTCCAACTGCTCAAGACAAAGTAGCTTCAGTGCTTTAATTACACAAGACATGGTCTGAAGACACCACACTTCACTAAGCAAGGAAAACATATGAACCTTTCCCTGCAAAGATTTCGCTCCTCAACCCCATAGAAAAGGCTTCTAATTTATCAGCACCATAAAAACAACCAAACAGCAAGTTATCAGGCTATACAAAACAGCCAATGAGAAATTTCATTTACACATCACTAAGCAATTCCCACATATACAGGTCTTCTGCAGCACTTCAGAAATATCCAGTTAGATCACAGAGGCCAAACAATACACACATTATTTACAAGAGATGTAAAAAACAAAAACCAAACAAAACAACTCATCTCCAGATAAGATATTTATCAGATAGGCAACTATTTCCAAAGGCAAGCTTGACATGCTGTTTCATGAAAGCACATCTAGAGATACTTTGTTAGGATCAATCACAAGCCAAGTTATTATGAACACTTCAGGAACTTCCCACATTTCACTAACAGATGGACCTTTGCCTTTCACCCTATTTATCACCTTTACATCACCTCTGGCTTAATAAGCAATGCTTGACATTATTCAGAAGAGGAATTATTTACAATAACTGAAATCCACAGTCATGTGGAGTCAGATCACTGATGCTCCCCTACTTAAAGGGACTGCCAGGTCATGTTCAGGGCAAAAGTTTATATGCTAGTGTCGTGGTTTAAACCCAGTCAGGCAACTTGTTTGCTCACTCCCAGTGAGTGGTGCCGGGCTGACAACAATCAAGGCCCCCCCCCGGGGCTCTCCGCTTCCCCACTCCCGGAGGAACGGGGAGGAGGATTGAAAGGGTGCAACTCCTACGGGTTGAGACAAGAACAGTCCAACAACCAATGTACAACACAAATCACCACCACTACTATCAACTACAACAATGATAAGAGAAAATAACAAGGGAAGAGAATACAATACCACCAGCCAAGAAACGAGTCCCACCCAGAAGCCCGTGTCCTTCCGGGTAACTCCCAGTTACCCCCCACCCCGGGCATGACGTGCTGTGGTATGGAATACCTCCTTGGCTAGCCTGGGTCAGGTCTCTGCTTCCTCCTGGCTTCCCCTCCTCCCTGGCAGACCATGAGCCTCACAAAGTCCTTGGTCAGGGTAAACATCAGTTAGCAACAACCGAAAACATCGGTTTCACCAACACTGTTCCCAGGCTGGAAGTCAAAACACAGCACTGCACCAGCTACCATGAAGGAGAAACATGACTGCTACTGCTGAACCCAGGACAGCTAGCTTAGGTAAGTGCTCCTCCTTGGAGGTTCTCCAAACTTCAGTAACAAAGACTTCACAGCACCTCCCACGCCATGCTACATTAACACAGCAAAATCTGCAGGCCAATTATTGGGTTGTTTTGTGTGAGGAGAGGAAACCATCACCACCAAGAGGAGCAACCATTCCTGAGAGAGCAAAAGGTCTTTGTGGTCTCCCATGACATCTTTTCCTCATTCTGATGGGACATCATTACCACTGTCTCAAAGCAGCTTTCCAAATTCTTCTGCACACAAGTTGTATAACAAGTCCTTCCTGGTCAACAGGTATCCAAAGAACAATAGAGTCCAGCAGGAAAAAGAAACAAGGGGATCAGCAACAGAAATGCCAAGCAGCTTCTTTTACACCAGCATCACAAATTGTTACTTTAAGGTAAGCTCTGTATACAGCTGGTGTTATTTTAACAGCATTTACTTAATATCAGAAATCCCAGTATTCACATGCTGTGAAATTGAGAGCAAGTTCAGATCAGAGTTGCAAACCAGAAAGATGCTGTGTTAACTAATGATGCAACCCCAGCTGTGCCAACCTTACTTATGTGCAAGGAGCCTTGATGAAAACACACATAATGGCCTTCATAGGACTGGGGTCTAAGTTAATACAGCCCAGGGATTTACTTCAAGATCATGCAGCAGATTTGCTGAAATACTATTCCGAAAGACAGTTCAAGCCCTGTAAACAAGGGTACCTCAATTCACATAAGGCACATCTCCAAGACATGCTTCTTGTTAATATCTGAGCTGGCAGCCTTCAGAGTTACTGTCTCACTTCAGACCTCTCCATTTCTTCCTCTGCCCAGCAGTCCTTGCAGGATATCAATTACACAGAGGCCTTCATTGTCACTGAGCAACGACATTAGTCAGCAAAGCCTGCTTCAGAGGCCAGTGAGTTAAAGAAGAAACAGTCAAAAATGATTCGCTTATTTATTAGCTTTACACATTGTCCTTTTCCCTTCCCCGCCCTTATACCTAGCACCACCTGCAATACTGATGGTGGCTCACAGGAAGAAGGCTGTAGTCTGACATACTTGGAACAGGACAGCCACACTACCAGAGTCTTCTGCAATGCAAGTTAACTTTTGCTTCACCTCCCAGCTACTGAATAACGTTACACCCTTATCTAGCAAAAGTATATTTGCATAAGCAGCTATTAGAAAGTGCTTCTGTTACAACGGGCCACTATTAAACCCAGATGGACTAGTTACAAAAAAACCACCAATGACTTCAAGCATCTAATGTGCATTACAACCCTAAGCAAACACCCAAGAAATGCTTTTCCTGTTAACTGCAAGCCCCACAGTCAAAGAGCCTCAAGAGATCAGAGAGAAGGTGTGTGTGCATTCAAAGCGCTGGCAGTCATCAGCAAACCATTAGCCCAAAAATACACAATAACACGATGTTAGTTTATAGCCAGGCTGTTTCTTAATACAAGTGCGACCCAATAACTTCACTTCCCTCAGACTAGCTCATTTCTTAATATTCACAAGTAACACACATCACACAGTTTAAAACTACAAGTGTTCTTCCACTAGAAAGAACAGGCAGGGCAGTCTGTACAAGCGTGACTGACAAGTCAACCCTTCTGTCTCAAGAACACCCAAAAACCCCAGCAGACTAAAAGAAAAAAAAACACCAAATCCAAGAAGAGTATTGGAACTAGTTCTTAACAAGGTGAGCTACAAATCTGTGAAGCAGCAATCATCCCTTGGGGGGGGGGGGACACTCATCACCACATATATAGGCACACAGTCTAAACTAGTCCTACAGATTTTCTACAAACTAATGGAAACTGCTCCATGGTAGCGGCTGTTCTATGGGCCTTAATGAAACAAATCACTTTCTGAAAGGCTGGATTTCTCCACTGCTTGTCAGGAGAGCTCAAATGGCATGCCTGCAGGGGCCTTATCAGCCCTAACTCATAGCAGACATTATAAAAAAGTAAATTAACTAAGAGGAAAAATGCGACCAAGAGATAAAGACACACTAAATTTAAAATTGGAAGCTATCTGATGATGTCTAAAAACAAGCAGAAATGCATCATGGTTGCAGGAGGCAGTCCCCAGCACTTCAGCAATAAGAAAAATTTCTGTGGCAAGTGATTTCACAAGCATCAGCATGGCAGATGACTAACCCAGACTAGTTCCTCATAGGAACAAACTGCTGCTGGATATGCTTTTGCAAAAATAATTCAGCATTTAAGAAAAAAAACAAAACATGCTAACATGGTGCCAAAGATCCTTTTATTAGCACGGAAAGGGAACCCACAGGCACAAGGGAGCAGTGTCCTAAAAGTTTGTTTAGTTTGGTAAGGCAATTCAGAAGCAAGTTAATATACTTTAAGGAATATCAATGTGATGGGGGAAGCCAGTTTTCTAATAGAAAGTAGTCTGCCTGTCATACTGCCTTCCTTGTATTGGACTAGCTGGTCATCCTTTTCTGCTCTTTTCTCCCCCTTACCACACAGGAAAAAAATACTCTCCATATAAAGCTGGTCATCCCTAGCACAGTACTTCAGAGTCAAATGCAAGCCCCAAAGCAAGCCAGGAGAATCACATCCTCAACACTTGCTGTCTGCACAAGCTGCATTTTGCTTAGAAGCACGTGCCTTGCAGAGGCATCCCAGCACAGTGAAAAAGCTATTATGCACTAACTGATCTCCCTTGTCAGTAACATCAGACAATTGAAGTACAAGAACACTTTGTTCCTAAAAGAAGCTTTTCTCCTCCCTTTTCTTGGGCCATGCCTGCAGGAACAGATTTATTTTTACTGGCAAGAAAAAAACCCTCAAGTATAAGTCCAGTATCATCCTCAACTTGCTCCCTGCCACAGCCTAGATGACAACTAAACACCACAGACTCATTTTTATATGCCTATTTCATCTGACATGACAGTGGATTAGCAGACTGTAGACCCTCCATCTACACAGTCCCTGGACTATGGTACCCAAGTTGACAGACTTGGACCCTCACAACAGATTAGCTTTAACAAAACACATATTGTTACCTGACAACTGCTGTGTAAGAAACAAACCTCATAGCCACTGTATTCTCCCACTATGCCAACATGTGGGATATAAACAGGCAAAGCCAGAGAGCAACATGGCATTCAGCTGGCATGCAAAAACATCTACCACTCTGCAGACAGCTCAGGTGATAACAACCCACCAAAGACGAAACCAAGGCAGCAGCACCATCACCATCTTACTGAGTGTCCTGCAGGCTCGAGAGTCTATGCTCCTGAAAAGACAAGGAAGACTGCCTGAGAGATCCAGGGCTGGAAGCTTAGGGAAGCTATTAAGTTAATCTGTGTGCTGAAAAGTTTTAGCCATCAGGTATTGCAGCATCCTATGACTCATCCACAAAATGGACCACTGCTTCTCACGAAAATGTCTGCATACTCAGTTCAACATCCCAGAAGTTTCAGACACCCAGGCAAGCACAAGACTAGCAGCTATGTATTTAACACTTGATGCTAATGTGCTTTTTGGCAGGGAAAAGTCAAGTGTGACAACACATTTTCAGGCACTCTTGCAGGCACTGCTTGGAACTGGTCAGCAGACTATCAGCCTGTCTCTGTCAGGTTGCTAACCAAGGCAGACTTGTGAGCCAAGAAATAAGAAGCATTTCACACCAAAAAAAAAAAAACACAAACAAAACAAAAAACCACACACACAAAAAAAAACAAACAAAACCTATTTCAGGGATTCTCTCCCTACAGGTATTCTGAGGGCATAAAGAATTCACAGGCAAAGCAAGCCGAAGTTGAGATAAGTGCATTACCTAGGTGGATTGCACTTCTTCACTTTCCTGCAGCAAATCCACTCTCTTCCTCAGAACACTTTCCAATTTGTCACTGGCTTTTTGTTTATGTATACATAACATTATATATGATATTTATATACAGACTATTAATATCACATTTTTCATATATGAATGAATGGCTCATAATGCCAGAAATTATGTCATGAAAAATTAATGGCAACTATCAAGATAAGTCATTACTTCCTCCCTTAGGCATCACAAGAATTCTTACAAGTCACTATTATTGATATGCCATCAGCTGCTTCTTCATACTTCTGCCCAAGACATTTTGAATCACCTCTTGTTGCAACACTTGATGACACTATAAAAATACCTATTAATGATCTAACAATAAAGAATGTAAATTGCTAAATGGTTAATCACAGGTGAAGGCAAGTCATCCAAACAAGACTATCTTACTAGGCCATCTGGCTTGCTCCCTCAGGCCAGTGTGACCTTCATCACCTCAGCTTCTGCTATCCAAAATTTCTTTTCCAGCAACAGCTGTGTCTTCTACCCCTAACGGTTATCCTCACGCAATCCAAGGCCCCAGAAACTACTTCAAGCAGGTTCATTCTCACCCAAAACCTTACAGCATTTTAACTTAAAGGTACATTTAATAGACAACATTTTTATTAGTGGCTGGTGGGTTTTTTTTAGCTGAGCACCAATGATCCTGAAGGCACAGAAGAACATTAGCAAGGTTTGACTGAAAAAGCTCATAGAACATGATTAAATTAGACTACAGCTATTTTCCATAGTAACACATCAATGTATATTGCATTGCCACAGGTGCTCCTTGTGCCATTTTACTTCTCCTTACGACTGTTTTGCTGGGTTAGGTTCTCCTCCTTCTTGGTAAAAAGCACAATGAAGATTTAAATAAGACCATTTTGAAACACTTCCTCACCACCACTCTGGGCTTCAGAGAGAGCACTTTCACACACACTGAACTATGCCCGTCAGGAAAGCAACTCCTTCGTGAGAAACTCATCTCCCCAGAGATTTTGGGGAAGATGGAGACACTGAGGTGCTGGACACGGTCAATAGGATGGGCACTCAGATTTCTGAGCATCAGCACTCTGTACATTTGCAGTCACAGGCACTGGGCATGCTGCCATATATTTATACCCTCCAAGAACATGACCCAGCACAGTTTCTCTCAGGTAGGGTGCAATTGACACCATGCAGAAACAACCACACCCAGGACATGGTACAGCCTTAGGTAACGCAGTTTACTTCACACTCCTGCAGGTCCAGAGGAGCGCACGCCGGAGTCTGCACAACCACTAAATTCATACACATTCAGGTTTCTGCCAAAGGGCCTGAACACCAAAACTAGAGAGGAACACAGCCGGGCAGCACATAACCTACTCCTCCCAAGACCGCGCCCCCCAAAGGACAGCGTTTCTCTGGGCTGCCCACCCCCTCACACCTGCCCGCTGGGCCTTCACGCCCAGGGCGGCGGCGGAGGCGCAATTACGCTTCCGCCATCCGGAGGGAGCCGAGCCCCGGCCAGCGGATCCCACCAAGCCTCCTGAGGGACGAGGAACAGACACGCCGGCGTCACCGAGCGGAGAGAAACAGCCCGGGCCAGGAGAAGGGTAGGCAGGCCAAGCCCCGCCGGGGTGCCCCCCGCCCCACGCCGCCCTCAAGCGACACCTCACAGGGGAAGCCATTTTGAGTCCCCCCACCCGTTTGAGGGGACGGTGGCCTCCACCTACCTCCAACGTCTTCACCAGGACCCATAAATAGGCCTCGGAGATGCCCAGCGAGACGCCCAGCGCCGAGGGCAGCACGATGAGGGTGAACACCAGCACCACCCATGCCGTGCCCACCCGCAACACGACCGACCACACATCCTCCATCGCGGGCACTGCCCGGCGCCTCCACCGACGCCCCCGGTACTGAAAGGGCGGACTTTTGCTCCCACCGCCCTAAAGCCCCGAGGCCGGCCCGGCCCCGCCCCGCCCCGCCCGGCCTGGGCCGGGCAAGGACAGCACCGCCCCGCCGCAGAGTGAAGTTAAAGAGGGCTATGGGGGGGGGATTGGTTTAGTACCTTCGGGAAGTGATCCGGGTGCAGCTTGCCGAGCACATCCTTTGGGCAACACAGGGCTACGGGGGTGAGGCTTTGCCTCCGAGGTACTGCTTGAGGGGGTGGAAAGCAGCTGAAAACAGGCCTAAAAACTTCTCACTTAGGACAAAACTGGTCCAGCGTCAGCAGTGCTGCATGGGCAGGAAAGCCATAGGAAGCCCCAAAACAGCAATTCAGGAAGTAAAAGAGAAAAGGAAAAGTGTGAAAAGCTCCTGGATTTAGGAATAGTAAAGTAGATAAGGACGGTTTAAAAAGCAAAAAGGGGCAAGGTCTGCATTTCAGCCAGTGAGAGACCTGGTCCGTCTGTGTTGTGTCTTGTGCCTTCAGCTGGGAGGTGGCGCTCACTGGGAGACCAGGACTGTAAGGGTGTACCTTACCAGGTATTAGGCACACACCAAGAGAAATGAAACTGTGAAACCGCTAAAGGAGGGATTATCTGCCCAGGCCTGTACATGGCAGTCGTATAGCACTTGGTGTGACACAAAAAGTGGTGTTAGCAGAAAGAGGCTGAAGATGGCATCCTTGCTGAAGCATCCTGTCGGAAAGGAGGAACATTATCCCCCGGGGAAAAGGACTTAACCTAGTGACCACATGCATCTTTCATAGGGGTTTTCTAAAAAAGGGACATTTGATTTCCCTGTCCATATTTGAGAGGTCAGAAATATATCTAAGAGCCAAGTGCTTAGGATCCAAGGAAAAACCTGAACTAGACTCCAAGGACTTAAGAACTATTTCTAGGGCAGTCATATGGACAAGGCCCTTGCATTCTGGCTCCTATTTTTGGCTCTGGCACTCTGTCATCTTGGACAAGTCTTCCCTGCTCTCAGGCTCTCACCTCTCCTCCCACTCTCTGCTTCATCTAGTTAGATAATTTCTCTGAGGCAGAGATAGGATAACCCCTGATGAAGCCTCTGGGCACAACTGCAGAAACAACCTTCCAGCTAGCTCTCGCACTTCCAGCCAGCAGTTCAGTGTTTTCATCCCTCTAACTGTTTAGTTATGATCATGCTTAAAAGGCCCAGTTAGGACTAAAGGCAGCACCCTCTCTGTGCCATACACATTGTAATGTCTACACCAAAGAGCTGTACTACAGTGGTTTTCAAATATTGCAAGGATGTGTGGATCCAAGTCAATTATGAGTGTCCAAATCCTGGAATAGAAACAAATCAAAAAATCATTACTTTCCAAACTGTGTGTTATTCACAATGCATACACACTTGTTTGGCTTATTTTAAATTTGTACTTTTTCTGTTGCTTCACAAGCAGGAAGTGATACAGGGCATTTACTTCTTGCTCATGAATTTTCATTTGAGGTGCAAATAGCAGAGGCCAAAGGCTTGGTTTGTTTGGTTTTACCTGGCAGAAAGGAGCAGAGGTCTCCACCCAAAGGACAGATGTAGCCCAGGCAGCAACAGTGGATGCTGTTTTGCTGCTGAGGAAAACAATACAGTAACGTGCTATACAGATATCTCCATTATGTTTCAATATCTTCATCTAAAATTGACACCTGAAGGAAGAATTACAATACAGATAATCCTGGCAAGGCAAAGCTTTTTGTGTTTGCTGCAAAATCTTGAAAACTAAAAAGAAAGAATTCGTTTGACTTGGTCCACGTACTTGTTAACCTCTGCTTTAGTAAAATGTAGAAAAGTCTTGACTCAGCATGGTGGCATTTTGCATGTCAAAATTGGTGGCATATGGCAAATTCCTGAGTCTCAGAAGGCTGAAATCCACTAGTGTCCACAAAGCATCAAAGGAAAATTCTGAACATCTCATAACGCCATAATGGAATTAAGGCATTGCTTTTCTGCTGCAATAGCCTGGCTAGTGGACCTACTGCCACTGTCCACAGGCTGCATGAACAAACAGTAGTAAATGAGCAGTCCCTAGCAACATTTGTGTTTAGAGTAGAAGGTGATTGTTTTGATCTCTGCTGGCATTATACACCAGTGGGGAAAAAACACTAGCAAAAAGGTATTTTAACAGGAGGCAGCCATTCTGTATCAGCTGAACAGAAGCAGGACAGAGGCAAGACTTACATGTAAACAGAAACTCTTGGCTTATTGCATCCCTGTTTTCCCTTCACACTTGCATGAATAATTCACAAAGCCATTAATGCTAAATAGGAAAAAAAATCAATTCTGTTCTTGAGTTCCTTGAAAAGCCATCTTCTCTGTCTGGGACCTCAGGGAGAAAACATGTCTGCTAACCTGACAGCTTCCTCCTAGTGATAGACCTACAGGCAAAGTCTTATTGTGAACATGCTAAAGTTCATCTTTTGCACCTGTCTTGCGCTCCCATCAAAGAGTAGCTGGTTGTTAACTGCAAAAACTGTTGGCTGACTTAAAAAATAACAACCAAAGAGCTTGCTTTCTTTGCCAAGTGGCCTTTATCATCTAAAAAGATATAACTGTCATAAAACACTGATCACCTATCTACTGATAAATTAGTTTTGAATTAATTTCATCATTACATTTTGTTTGCTTGTGCTGTAGCCTGCAAGAACACGCAATTTCTCTGCCAAACTTTTACCAGTTAGCCTGTTTTCCTAAAAAAGAATGTTTTTCTTTCAAGTACTAGGACCATACTTTCATCACAGGTAAGACAACGTGAGTTCACTGAAGACAGAAAAAATGCTAGATCTAACAATTTTCTGTGCTTTCATTTTTTGAAGGCCATTTTCTGTACAAAGGCTACATGTAGTCATGCTTTCTAGTGGAGTATTCTCCAGTAAAACAGGCAAGCCATGAGAAAGAAACACCCCATGAGAATATATCAGAGTTGATAAACTTGGAAGAAAACATTTTAATATATCTTTATTTTCAATTTATTTCACAAAGTACAGTGCGTGCAAAAAAAGCTTCAGTTAAAATTATATGCTACAAGTTTATCTAAATCACATGCTCCAAATGGATCAAAAAAGGTTTGTTTTGTTTTTTATCTTCATGAAAAGTTATCAAGATTCTTAAGTTTTGTTCTATGAACACTAGTAATACTATATTTTTATGTCTGTTGTAAGAATGCATTTACATTTATTGCCTTAACATGCACAGCTATATAATGTAATGCATGATTTTAACAGAGGTTTGGATTGAATCAAAGACTGAGAAAAAGCATGTGTGAAATTCTCATCAGTCTTACCACACTGCTTTTCTGAATGATTTATTTTTATGTTCCTTTGGCTACACTTATGTTATCCTGCCTACTTATCAGAGGCTACCAAGTTTTGGCAGTATGGAGCACTGCAAACCTGGTCTCCAAGATGAGGGAAATCTTGTTGAACTGACTTGGAAAGAGAGCCTGGACAGTGTCACCTCATGTGGCAGTCATTCTCCCTTTGCTAAGTTAATGTACATGTTATTGGCTTCTAGTAGGTCAGATCTAATAAAAAAACGGCTTTTCATTTGTCTCCTGTCACTGGAGCCAGGCAGCTTCAGCATATAAAACAGTTTCATCTTATGTAAATATCTGTATTTTATTGGAAATAAATAGGGTCAGGGTAGTTATCCTAGTACTCCCTTTTATCTTCTGCTGTTGAGGCATGGCAGGTAGCCAGCAAACCACTTGGGGGAATTCTGCACTCTCATCTGTCTTTGGGCTGCAGGCAGGTCATGCTTTCTCTCTACCATTGCATTTGCTATAACTCCTGTAAGAATTGATACCCTTTATACAAGGAGTCAGATGTTTTCAGCTTCACTTTGTATCTAGGAGCTTAAGTGGAATTTCACCTTCTGCTGTCATGGACCTCTAGTTGTTACTACACTGAAAATGAGTGCAGGGAGCCTGACTTCCACAGACCCTTTAAGCCTAGCAGTGTGGATTGACGGAGCTGCAGTCTTGTGGGCTCTATCCAGGAAAGACAAAGACTCATAAGCACTGTGCACTTCATAAACACAGCACCCAGCCATGCCCCATCTCAAAAAAAATAACTTCCATGATTTAGAAATCTAGGTTTCTAGGAGTTCAACAATACAGCTACAATTAAAACCCTCTTAAAAGACCTGAGCTTACTTTCTCCTTACAATGAGAGGGAAAATGTGAACACGCATGAAGGACATTAATGGAAGCAAGTGGAAACAAACAGTATTCAAGCTAAAACAGCTAGCAGGAAATACGCTGCAGTGGAGGCAGCTGCAGGCCTTAGAAACTGAACAAATGCCCCACACAGCCTTGGGTGTCTTAGAGGTGCTTGTGCTGGGGTGACTCGGTGAGAGACGGAGTCTGTACTGCTGAAGTGGGGAGAGGAAAGAGAATGGTCTAATGCAATGGTCATACGAACAAATCCCAGGAGCAAATGTTTTCCAGGTGTTCAGCATCCAGCACTTTTCATTTGGATACCCTAAGCACAGGGGTGTGGTCATTTGGCCTCCCATCTACAGCAGGATTTTATCACTTGGAACATAACAGCTGAGACTCCTCATTAGTCTTGGAAACAGGATCTTGAGACCTTTCCAGCAAGCAATACACTTGCACATTTTAAAGTGAGATGTCTCTGTGCTTGTTTCTGCAAGTTACCAAATATGCTGGAATCTATATGACAAAATAAGTGCATACTGAAATTGGTTCTGTAGTGGTAGAGGAGCACCAGAAGGCAATTTAGCAATGGTTTTCCCATCATGACCTTAAAAGCATCTGCACTCAACTCAACAAATCACCTAGAAATTAGAAAACTTCACCACTCTGTTAATGTGGGAGGGGGTTGAGTATCTGAACGGATCTTTGCACCAAGCACAGGAGGAGATGCAGACAGCATCTTCAGGGCAAAAATGCTACAGTAAACCCAGCAGACATGAGAATCTGCAGTATTAATACAAGGAGCACACCACAAGGATGGCACCGTACTGCGCACCACAACCAGGCCTGGCAGTCTGGCTTTCCAGTGTGCTTGGAGAGGAGAAACAGTGAAGAAAAAGAGTGTATATGTCTTACTCCAGAACTTTATTATCTGCGTATTGATTGAAGCTTCCTATATAATAAAATTACCACTTAAAATGATACTGTACTTTTCTGTTCATGCCAGTACTTTAAGGAAGGACAAAACATGCTGAATGTACAGTAAATCAACTTACCTTTTCATATTTTCTTTTTTTTTTTTTTCTTAAGTGATATTAAAGCCTGTACTTCCCAAAAGGGCATTAAGTAAGGTTCTATTTCACCTGGCAGCGTTAGCCAAGCATACAGCGCTGCCACCTCCTGGTCCACAGCAAGAGCCACTCGTCCCTGCTTGACGTACGAAGCAGACTGGAGTGTAATGTCTGCATTTGATGCACCCTTCAGATGCCTGTGTCACAAGTACAATGCAAAGGGTGAAGGTGCAACATGCAAAGAGTAACTTAAAACTGTGTAAACCAGCATCTGGACAGAAATGGGCCTCAACTCAAATCTAACATAAATGTACATTTTATATAGATACCTGTCCTTATAATACCTTGTGGGTGTATGTTATAAAATGATAATAAAAAACATGACAAACAAAGTGGTTATTTGAAGTATAATATACAGTTTATTTTATTGAATGTGTGTACATACTTATATTGTACGTAAAGTTATAGATTATATGAGTAAAGAAAACTGCCCATGGCCATATCTGATGACCATTTTTTTTGGTTTAAATCAATTATACCATTGATAAACACAGTATATAATATATGAACAAATGAATGCTTATGATTTAGTTATGAAGTAAGCTGTTTAATAGATGTTTGCATAAACTTAGAAGATAGTATTTAATAGCTATGCCATATAAAAATAAATATACCTTCCTAAATTACTTAATAACCTATTTCTTAAAATTCTGATATGCAGAGATGCAGTATTTCCCTCAATATTACTCTATTTAATATCCACTGTGTAGATATTATCTATCTTTCACCACATGCATCTTTCATATAGTCAAATACGAATATCAGGGGATATTAACTGATGTCAATAATCTGCAATTGCACACAGACCATGACTACTGATTAGTAAAGCAATTATCATATTAAAAGAGTTCAACAGGGCTCAACATACTGTAAAATTAAAAATCAGTCAATACCACAACCATTACATAGAACATCATTGATTGGATGTACTAAATGCTAGCCTTGATGACAATTGATCACAATGAACCCTGCTCACAAAGGAGTCCGGTACACTAATTGAGGAGCCAGTGTTAAATAGAATAATAAATATAGGAGGAGGAGGATGGGAGAGGAGAAATGTTAAGATCCTTCCCATCTGTACAGCAACAATAAAATAGCAATGAGCCAGGAAGGCCTCTTTCTCTACCGTATGTCCACTAATTTCTAAGCCAACTTTTCCAAAATCAAATGAACCTGTGAATGCCTCAAAGACCATCTCCACAATCTGCACCACAGCTGGGAAAAATGTTCAAAAAAACCTGAGCAATGGGTATTTCACCTCAGCACAAACATTGCCAAAAGCAGATCCTGCAGAGAGGCTAAAAAACCTGGAGGTCCCACCTGTAATGCATCTGTGACCTATCTCTATTGGCTTACTTGAAATCAGGCCTCAAACTGCACACATAACCAAAACATGTTCCATAGAGTGCCTTGAGGTTAAAAACAAACAGCAGATGAAGAGCTGCCCAGGCTGCTTTTCTTGCTTTTGTTCAAGGCAGGCTGCACAAGGAAGAGTTTGCATAAAATGCTGGGTTGTGGAATTCAGCACTAACTGCTCACTGTTCTTACTACAGCTTAAGGAAATCTGTGTAGGTAGAATATAAGTTCAGAACATCTGCCTCATTATCCTGAAAAACATGTTTTCTTCTGACAGTGTCCCCAGCCCCTGGTCAGGAACAATGTCAAGGTACTGGGTTAAAACTTAAACAGGGGAAGTTTAGGTTGGATATAAGAAGGAAATTCTTTCCTGTTAGGGTGGTGAGGCACTGGGATGGGTTGCCCAGGGAGGTTCTGAATGCTCCATCCCTGGCAGTGTTCAAGGCCAGGTTGGATGAGGCCTTGGGTGATATGATTTAGCATAAGGTGTCCCTGCCCCACGGCAGGGGAGGTTGGAACTAGATGATCTTAAGGTCCTTTCCAACCCTAACGATTCTATGATTCTATAGGGAAGAGGCAGCCTGGGGAAACTGCACAGAACACAGGCTGCTGAAACTTAGAACAAGCACATGCTTTGCTGGTGGTACACCATGACTGATAATCAAAGATCCTGTGTTTGGGATATACGGAGTTGTTTCTACGTTTTCATGTTTTCCTGGAAATGTAGGAGAAATGAAAGATTAATTCCTCGGAATTAGGCAACCCTGCAAGGGAGAGATCGCTACCGCTAACTAGGTGCCACTAGATGGCATGCTGCTCACATTTCTCGTCCTGCATGGATGTAGAATTACTGAAACGCATCTTAAAAAACAGCGAGTCAAGAAAAAGATGGGTCTGCCAATAACGTAAAGCAGGTCAGCAGAAGTTGGAGAGAGAAGAGCATTTCAGACATTCCCAAAGATAAGACATAGCTGTAGAAAAAAACATTTGGAGTCAAGAGAATTAGGGAATCCAGCAACAGTTAACATCATTTAGATGATTCATATGTAGGTATCAGAAAGCAGCACCAAGTTACAAAGCAAGGCTGTGCTTTACAGTGTAGGTCTCCCCTACACTGATTAGCCATATCTGAAGGCCCTCATATTTCTTTTGGAGAAGAGGCCACCCAGTCAATTAAAAGTGCAAGGCCCATTGGGTAAGGATCTGAAAGGAAGACACGTTAAGTGGTAAACAGTAGTTTGTCATCTTGAAGAAGACAGAGCCACAGGCTTCTCTAAGATGGTGATGCAACTTGTCTGTGTAGCTTGCACAGCTAGAAAACAAATAAATAAATAAGCCCAAAAGCATTACTTACGCTGACAGATTGGGTTTTTTTTAAGTTTCAGCTTGTTTTTTTGAGTGCCTGATCCACTGAAATATTCATTCTCTTCCATCCAAGCCTATCACTTGGCACAAATTATCCAGAAATAATTACAACAGAGGATAACAGAGGTCAGGTCACAGGTTTTCTTTAATTTGTGTGATGCATACAAACAGACACAGTAAGGAATACAGCAAAATAAGAAGACACAGTACAAAAGATAAGATGTGTTTTGCTATGACATTGTCCTTGGCTGCAACTAGTTTATCCCACTGTCACACACACAGGCATCAGGGACGCTGTTCTGCTGTTTGTCAGTGGGACCCTGGAAAGTCTGTGTGAAAATCAGTGCGGGGGGAGGGATAAGAGAAAACTGGGATCTGGCAGAAGTTGTAGTATTACAGAAACCTTTTTTGGGTGAAATAGAGTTGCCCCTTTCAGGATGCTTGGCATGCACAGAATCTGCTCCACCATGGTTCCCTAGGTGAGACAACCTGCCTGGATGGTACCACACAGCTGATAAGCCACGTGACAGTTGTCAAAAGGGAAATATAAGAGATGCCTGTTGCTGAGTCAGCAACTATGGCAAAATCACTTTCCTTAAGTGAACCTTGCTCATTATGATGTTGTTGTAATAGTAACACACACCTCCACCCCAAAGTTACCCACCTCCAAGGTATGACCACCCCTCTCTGAGCACACACTTTATATATTTCATTGGCTATATCTTTAAAAGTGAGAGAATTTTACACCAATCAATAGTAAAAGAATGGATGACTACAGTCACTCAAGCTCCACCTGAAAGTGAAGTATAGATGTATAGAAGAGGGGAGGAGCTGGAGAAGACTCCATTGTAACCTCTGGGATCAGTTGACATGCTGAACCTGTCTTCTGCCCCACAGGGACACCTCTTGGGCAAGAACTTTATATTATGCGTGTTGAATGACTAACTCACACTAGCTAGCGATTATAGTCTGGTTGTGTATCAATTCAAGCTTGTTTTTGCAGACAGTATCTTATCACCAGCAATCTCTGAACCTTATCTTCTCACAAACTTGTGTTTTGTATAAATCTCCAGCTGAAGTCCCTTTTGTATGAGTCTCCAGAGACTTGAATAATTGTAATAAGGGATTTAATTGGGGGATGCTGTCAGTGCACGTCTCTGAACAGGTTGGTTGAATCACACTCCAATTTGGTGGGCTGTAAAGTGAGGTCCCCTTAATGAGGCACTGGATGGGCCAGTCAGACACAAGAGTCCCAACTTTCTTAGGAAACTGTGAGGCTGGTCAAATGTAAAGGGTTTGAGGACACCCCCCTTGCAACATGACAGTAAAACTGATTGGCATGCGGGACAAATTTAGACATGGAGGTGCAAGCACTACACAATCCTTTTAGACATAAGCCATTGACTAGGATTGAATCCAGATGCACCTCTGGTATCTGAGGATCAGCTGGAAAGCAAGGGGGTCCTTCTTGAACCTCCTGTGTGGGAGGGTCTCTCTAACACATCCTGTCCACTGTCGTAGGCAACCACCAGTTCCACCCCAGCTTCCATCCCTGTGACATGGAGGGTGAAGTCAGTGACTGCCTCTTTCCCTTTGACATCCAACACTTCTTTTCAACTTGTAATTTGGAAAACATATTTTGGTGAACTGCTTGATGTCCTAATATCTTCTAAAATCAGGAGAGCTGCCTCTACAGCACAACACTGACTGTGGCTCACAGGAAAACCACCAATCCAGGCATAGAAGTGGTTTATTACAACTTCAGAAGTTACTGTTTAAGCCTTCAGTGTAATGCAAAGATTTAAAAAAGGTAGTTTAATGAATCTCATAATTTATTCCAGACTCTTCTCATTCAACATCAGTGAGAATTTTACTAATATACTGTAAATCTTCCTACTTACATAAATGATATCTTTGTTTAATACAAAATATTAGCTCTTTATGGTTTCCCTGCTGTGTCATTTGCAAAGTATCTTACAGGGACAGAAAGAGAACATGTCAGGTTTAATGTAAAAAATAGCCCATTTTCTGGTAGAGATTAAGTAATTTAAGAAATGAGATAAAATAAATACCATTTAACAAACATTTCCATTTCCCACAGATCCATTTTCTATTACCAACTGGCAGTATTTTTTCTGTTGCTCTTCCTTGAAAGACTCTTTGACCTTTTTCCTTTTCAGTCCCCCATCCCTGAAAGATACAGAAAAGAAACAGCCTTGAGCTCACTTCAGGGTGAAAAAGGCAGAAAAACATTACACTATTTAGACTACATAGTCAAAGCAGTTTTCACCCCAAATGTTGGCTTTTGCAATACAATGCTAAATGATTTGTACTGTAAAGATGTACACAACACAAGCAATGCCTTGCCTTTAACCTCATATTTAACAAGCAAATAATTTCTTTTCACCAAATACTACCTCCCGGCTACATTCACCTGTCAGATCCATTTCTCTTTTTATACTTTATTATTCTATTTATCCTAGTGAAATTGCTCAAGGAATAAAGTAGTATTTTCTGATTCAAAGTCATGAAGGATGATGGACTAAAGTGCAAGCAAAGCAAATTTGGAAGAATTTTTAAAGGATTCCAAGCTAACATTTCAGAACACCTAAAAATGCTTTAAACCCAACCTCAAAGGTGTTGCTTCTTACCAAGGAAGAACAGACATTCCTGCTCGAGCAGCAATGACAGCCTTGACTCTGTTGGCAAAGCGAACAGCATCTTCTTCTTCCTGACAAAGAATGAATTACTTGCTTTGCAACTGAAACATTTCCTGTGTGTCTTACTTATAAGGATACTTCTTGTTAGACAGCAGGCACTTGGGCTCATGCCAGGCCCTCAAGCCAAATGTGACCTGCAGGGCAGTTCCAGATGGTCCTAGGGAAAACTGCCTGCTTTGCTACCATTTGATGCCAAAAAGAACTAAGGCTCTGTTTTCTGGGGCAGTCTCAAACAATACACAGCATGAGGTCATAGGTCTGTCCAGAACTGGAAATACATCTGCTCCCAGTACTTCAGCTGTGGGGTAAAGCTGCTGGCAAAAGATAAGCTGGGTATTCTGCAGGGCTGAGAAACAAGGAAGTAAAAGGAAGCTGTGCAGATGAAGGTAGTGTGGGGA
The DNA here is from genome assembly GCF_028554395.1 of Pezoporus wallicus. Taxonomy (NCBI): domain Eukaryota; kingdom Metazoa; phylum Chordata; class Aves; order Psittaciformes; family Psittacidae; genus Pezoporus; species Pezoporus wallicus. The sequence continues at coordinate 306,948 of NW_026636884.1, read as the reverse complement.
GACATGGCAAAAGCACCCCCGTATGGAGTGAGGAGAAGGCCTGAATCTATGTGTTACTTGTGGAGTAAAAAAGGGAGGTCTGTGCCAGGCTGAGGGGGACTACTCCTGCAGCATAAAACCACATTTGAACATCTCTTTTAGTCTCTGCAAGCAGAGGAAAGCAAGGCAGCTGCACCCAAGTAAAGATGCTGTTTGGGAGCAATAGGGAGCATGATGCAGAAATGTCTGAATACCTACAAGAGTAATTTTTACTTGAAGATAATTAACCCAAATAAATCTGTGCTCACTTAATTTTCAGACCACAGTGTTGCTTTCTGGCCTTTATCCATTAAGCCGTCAATAAAGGCTTGCAAACATAATGCCAACACACCATGCGTAGTAATGCAGACTTCCCCCCAGACAACATTTTATGAGCATTTTCAAAGCATGTGACAACGTAAGTACCTCTTTGACCATTGGTGGCAGGTACCACACATTACAGACAATAGCCCAGCTGGTAAGCATATTAAAAATATAGGTCATCATGGAATGCTTTGTGCTGTTCCAGAATGCATCTCCAAAGCGGGGGTCATACTGAAAAACAAGAATAAGCAAAAGGGCATGATCTGCTACCTTAGTTTAAATCACATAAGCTGCTTTTTTTTGGCCACAAAGTAACACTTCAACTTGTTAAATTAGGGGCAAATAACACCTCCAAAAAGCAGCAGTAAATTCAAATCCACATTTCAGGATTCATTACAAGTTTTTAAGTTGACCTCCACAAGCAGCACAGACCACAAACTGTGACAGACACACTGAAAAAATCTCAACAGATCTATTAAAAATGTAAAGACTTGTTATCTACAGATATGTTGAATACAAAGGTTTCCTTGGTAATGCTCACACCGGTTTTAACAATTTCCATGAGAATTTCCATAAGAAACGCAACATTACAGTTGCAGAAAAAGCAACTAAGGTATCTAGAGCTAGGTTTACTCAGAAAGCTTTGGAAGTGCCAAGAAAAGAGTCTTCATACCCAAAGCACACAAGACCAAGAAGCTCTAGGACAGAAAGAACAGGCTGAGCTGAACATGCAGCACAGCAATTGCAACTGTGCTTTTCAGGTTCCTCCTAGCCAGCTGTAAAGACACTCAGCAAAACATTTTCCATACTGTACTGAACTGCAAGACACTGCTCAAATGAAAAGAGTCGGTTTTCTCAGGGCTTATTCAGTACCTTATTCACACAGAACAACCCCTTTTTAAGGTTTACACATGAACAGCTTCTCTGACATGAGAAGCTTCTGCTAATAGTCCTGCCATGTTTGGAAAACTGCAGATATGTTACCTTGATTGCTACCGGATGGATGGTTCCTCCTACCTCAAAGCTTCCCTTCTTAAACATCATTACTGATGTGTTGTTTATGCAGGTACCTGGCCAGAATTAAAACAGATTAAAAGTTGAATCTACTCAAAGAATAGTATCAGCGAATGAATCCTAAAAGCTGTCCTCACGGAGACCTAAGTTGCTAGAGGAGAAATAAGCTTTAGTTCTGAAACATAATCCCAGGGCCTATTCTCTCTTCCATACTATAAACTAAAGAAAATAGACTGTCAAAAAGCTGTTGTAAAGTAATAGAATCTGACTTCTAATATCTCACAAGAGCTAATTAATTCTACAGACTAAAACCAACTAAACACCTCACTTATAAAGACTGGGTATAATAAACTGCACTCAGTGGCAAAAAGTAAGAAGAGCAATAAAATCAATATAGTTGTTTCCTACCTTCTGGGAAAATTAAAATGGGTAATTTGGCCTTATCTGCAATGTGTTCTCTAATTCTGTGGAGAGAAAATAAAATCTCAGTGTACACTTCATATTTTTATTTGGCCAAGAACCTAAACACCCATTACCTCTTACTTAGGACAAGAAAAGCCTTGCCCAATTGCTCTTTGCTACCCTAGCCTCAGCCAAGATATACGTTAGTTTCAAGTCTTTATCTCAAGGTTCTCTCTTGCTAACTGCAAACACAGGTTTTTTACAAAACTACCATTTTAACCCAGTTATCATGAAGCCAGAGAATGGTGGTACTTGAATCATGTAAAAATCACTTCCTTATCTTTGACAGGTTTCAGCTATGAACACAGTCAAATTCTTCTTTGGACTGACATATATGCCATATTTCACATTTTGTATGTATCTAATGATTCTCTGCACATAGCGGAAATATGCCACTATTTTCCCATATTTTCTGCATCACTTAAAACCCTATTACCCCTAAGCAGGTTACTGACATACAAAATCTGTCATTTTCCTGTCTTTTCTCCTATGACTCAAGAGCATGCAGTTCTCCTCCAATCTGCATTAAAGAACAAAACCAAAACATCAGATATCAAAAAGAAAAAAAGCATCTGGGGACCCTCTCCATTTTTCTAAGGACAAACTGTCACAGACATTTACTTAACGTTGGCTGCATTGCACTCTACTGCATGAAGATTTAGGATGTCTAAGAACAGTCTCTGTGAGCACCTGAGAATGTAAGAATTGCCATGCTGTCAATCCTGTTCATGTCCTTAAAGTCCAACAAGCTGTCTCTGCCAAGAATCAGTATTTCAGGCCTGGATAGCAGTATAAGCACTAAACAGACTACACTTTTCCAGGGTGGTCTTCCAGCTTCTAGCAGTGAGATGGTAGCACCAGCCTCCTGGGTTTTGTTTGGTTTGGGTTTTTTTTTGCTACAGTCAGCCTCCTTTTACCCTTTATTCACAGGAGATATAACCATCTTCAGTGTTCATAGCTGATGAAAAATGTAGCATGACCTGGGAAGCAGGTGTACTGACAGAATTCCCATTTCTGTCCTGACATTCCTCAATCCTGCCTGTGGCAGACAAGGCAACTGTGGCAATGTGGAAATTCCCAAAGGTTACGGGGCAAGCAATCAGAAGTTCAGCAGATCCTTGCTACACCCTGCACCTTCATTGATGGCACAGTTCCAAACCTTACACTGATGACAACCTACAGCTGCCCACCAAAAGGAGAAGCAGGATGAAAACAGCCTCAAGCTTGGACCTCACCATTAAGAGGCCTGACAGGACAATTAAGCAAACAAGCAACACCTCACTACCTTACTTTTTCCTCACCAGATGACGGTCTTTCATTTCTGAGCGTTCAAACAAAACATGCTGAGTGGCTTGCATGCAAGATTTTTGAATAAGTCCCAAAAACCCTCCATGTGTCTGGCCAACCTGCAAGCCCAAAAGGAACTGGTTACTATGCATAACTACTACACATAAATGATAGAATTCTGAACACAAATGCATCAGTTTCTAAGCTCATTCACAAATTATACCAATCTTTTTGCTCAAAAGTGTTCACGCACTTGCCTGTGTCTATTATTTTGTAGCCCAGAATGCTAGTTTGAATGCTATCAAATCCGACTCTTTCCACCAGTAGGTTTATCCTCTTACCCAACACTACATCTAAGGGCATACCAACATTACCAATATTTACCAACTCTCTTGTTCGTACCAGGGAATAGCATCCATCACTGGCCAGGATTAGAACATCTAATGGAGATGTGTGGTTGGCTACACAGATGCCACCTTCCTGTGGTCGGTTTTCTCTGCAGTGACAGCCACAAAAGTAATTACTTAATGTTTATTCTGCAGACTACAGGCTACACCTATTAGGTGACCCATCCAGTGAGCGTACATCCACAACTGAGACTCTCACTGACAAAAGTATTTCATGCATACAGCCTATCTGCAGATCCATAGGAAGTAGAAGGACAAAAACATTTTAAAATACTAAACATTAGTATAATACATACTAAAACTTCTGGGAGTTCATTACAGCAGATAAATCATTTTTCCTTGTACTTTCAAGGGTCCTTTCATATTTCAGTAGTTTTGGTATTTCACCAAAACCAGTTTCCTTTTAGCTGAGGATACAAGACTTCATTTGTATAGGCATTTTAGGTGCATAAATTAACACTCAGAGGCATATATCAAAGAATAGCTGGACACTAAAACTCTAAAAGCAAAGACACTAGAGCATGTTTTTTCTTGCTTTCTAAAGCATAAACAAAAAAATACTTCAGAAGCCCCCATTACATAAAGCTCCATCACTAAGCAAGCAAGATATTACAAAAACTTCCTGAAATACCATCCATAACCCACTTTAGGAGAAGCATGAAGAACTAGTTACCAAAAAAATTGTCTGATAGGACACCTGAATATGATGATGTTCTTGCATGTGATTATAACGCATGGATGGCAAGCATTGAGAAAAATGTCTAAGTGTATGTTTAATTGAGAACATAGTACTACTTCACCTTCACATACTCTGCCAACACACAACAGAAAACACAGTAGTGCATGCAAACACCTTGACAGAGTCTTGATGATCCACAGTTTCTTGGATCAAGTTGTACCTTCAGAGCATCTGTGCAGTAATGGAATAAGAATCCCACTCTGCAACTTGAGACATTGAGTACTGTCAGAAATCAATACCCACCCAACAAGAGGAGGGTGGCACCACTCACCTGTTGTGGAAATGAACAAGTCCACTCAGGCATCGGATACCTAATGTGGCACATATCATCTGAACCTGGTTGGCCAGCCAGTGTTTAACTCTGAAAGAAATGAAATGAACATACATTTCCACATCTATGTAGTCATTCACAGAACATTATAATGTAAACTCCCCAAATTATTCCCAATAGCTGTGATTAGAAAGACCATACTAAGATTCACTGCACTAACAATGCCATGCAAGAGAAGCTTATCAGGTATCAAAGATATTCTTGTTCCAGTCTTCTACTGTAATCTATTCAAAGCGCACAAGATTCGAAGCAGAGAAGATAATAGTCAGGAGTTTGTTTTATAGATTTTCTTTGGAAATAACCACTATTGACTCATTCATTAACATTACTTTAATAGAAAAATATTTAGCTGATGAATCACATATGCATTTTTTGCACTGACAGGACATAACAATCTCATAGGACTAATACAGAATTGCTCAGGACAGATGATTTACTTGCCCTATTATGACTCAAGTAGAGCATACTCTGTTTTCCACTCTAAGACATGCTTCCAGCAGTATCTATCTGGCTTCCATTGCATGTCCACTTCCAGATGCCATTGCCATACTCTCTCTGGTAGTGCTCTATGAGTTTACAGTGGAGAAAAAGTCACCCCATGATTGTCCACATTAATCCTCTGGACTCAAGCAGATTTAAATTTCAACACAGTAATCAAAATCTTTAAAGAAATAAAAAAGGAATGGAAAGAGCCCTCAGAAAATACCTACCTCCCATTAGGAAACTGTCCTACTACTGTAGTGGCTGATATTAGCAAGAGGATGGTGAAAACAGCCAAGCAGATGCTACAAAGGAAAATAATCTTAATTAAATGCCAAGAAGGAAAATTGGAAGAGCAAGCAAGAAAATATGTTCTTTAACCCTTTGATCCATTTCACAATGCTTCCTTCTGTCACTAATACCATCTAAATAGCAATAAAAAGCAGCTAAGGCCAACAGGATAATACGAGCATATGTTTTCCTGCAATTAATTCCGCACTGAGTACACAAAACCTCATGCTGCCTGCAGTCTATCTTCCAAAAAGCATCACACCCTGATCTGAAGCTCTCATGTGGTAAAGAAGCCATCGTGTTCAAAGAGGATGGTGAGTAGTGGCTGGTGTTCTTTAATGCAGATAAGATTTCTCTGTGCCAAAAGGCACGGTTCATTTCAATTTTTTAAACCTATCCAGAAATTTCAGAACATGCTTCCACTCCAAGCAGTAAGGTACTATATAATCACAAAAATTAAATAACATTGATTACTAATGACTGAGCAAACCCAATATTGAAGCCATTTCTACATAAATGTTGTCTTTTTAAGCTGCATATGTAAATGGAAGCAGGATACGTGCTCTGCTATGTGATTGACTGGTATGATTTAAACATTCCGTCCTTCCAAAGGAATAAGACATTTTAAAAGCACTTGCTCTTCACAAGAACAGATGAATTTTTTTAACTGTGATTCTTGTAACCGTTGGGTCAATACGATAAAGGCTGGGTTTTGCTTAATAGACAATTTTAAAAGTTTGAAAATCTAATACATTCTATATAGATGTCTCTCCATCCAGCCCTGTGCTTCCTGAACATTGCCTTTGTTTCACATCCCAAGTGTTCAGCATACAGAGACTGATCCTTTCAGCAGAAACAGTTGTTCCTTTACATAACAAAAAGATCTCCAGATCATTTCTATGCATATCAGGATTTTAAAACCAAATTAATTACTAACATCCTGAACATGAGAAATGTGCATCTTCATCACCTTTTTTTCTTTTAGGGATATTTGAGTTTTGATGGCGTCTTGGAAAATAAAGTCCTGCCAGGTTCTTCATTCTGCACTAGTCAATAGTGTATTATTTCACATCTTTTGTAAAAAGCAACATGAAAAACAGATCCCAGCGAATTACATCTGGCTTACCGAAAGGGCATCAGGAGGCAATACCGAATTAAGATCCCAATGACCCACACAACAGTCAGCTGCCAGCTGACATGGTGCAAGTTAGCATTGGTTCTGCTGAGGAGATTCCAGGACACCAGTTCCTCAGAGGAGAACCGCTGGGTGACTTCATCTTCTGCAATTGCCTCACACCCCTTCTTGAAGAAGTATATAACATCAGCAAGGTTGAAGCACCCTCCACGCTGGCCAGCAAGCTCCTCTTCCATGGAGGTTTTCTCTCTCTGGATGATCCCTGCATGAAGAAATGAGTCTTCCTTTGACACAGTGGAATGGACAGTATGGATTCCAAAGAGAGTAAAATACATGTGCTTTTTAGAAATAGCTCTCCTCCTACTCCAAGCACTATAATTTCATCATTATGTCTCATTTATGTACTGGCATTTAATCCCAGAAGTCACTTCTCTAATGCCAGGCCATATAATACCACTAAATGATTGAAGAAAGGCAAAGAGCATTCAGAGCAAGCTTCAAATAAAACCTTGGCCACAGTACCTACAACATGTATGTACACACCTAGAAATGGCAACAGTGTACTGCCAAGACTGCAGAGTCCTCCTGGTGCCTTGACTCAGCTCCAGGCAGTGTTTGTATAGTTGTTGTTATTGCTGCTATTTAGTTTTACTTTTTTTCCCAGTTGTTGCAAACACCTTCCTCTGATGTTTTTCTCTCTCCCCCAACCCTTTTTCCTTTAGAGTCACTTCACTATAAAGAAACTTCTAAGTGTCTAGATTCCCCCCCCCGCCCCGAGTTACACATTGTGTAACGTAGAAGCATTGTGTACATTTAAATTATCTTAACATACTAGCCCCCATCACAATCATAAACTTTCATCCGGCTGCACTTCAGTCAAACCTTCAATGTCCAAGAAATCATCAGACCTAAGTTCACTAGCTGAGAACCCAAGCAGCCTACATGACTAAACATGGCACTACAAGTAAAAGGATCACTATGAGAACTTAGCCCAGTCCCCTTTGGTCAAAGAAGAAAGGAAAAGTAGTTAGGAAGAAAAAAATTACTACTCTCTCAGACTTTATTCCCATGCCTAGAGAAGGATGCAAATTGTAACTGATCTGTGGGATGGTTAGCTTCTTTACTTGACAGACCCCACCTTTTTGCATGCTAGAAGTTACAAGAAGCATGAGAGAATCCATACACACCAACATCAAAGGCAAAGAATACTCATTCCTCCTAATGTTGTAGAGAGAGAGCGAGCTGATTGAGTCAAGTACTAAATACTCATGAGAACAAGGACAGCTTCTCAAATGCTTATCAGTAACATCTTTCTATACCTACACTAGTCTGTAACACTTTTAGTCAGAAGACTCACCCATTCACCAATTACCTTGCTTATAATGTACTTAAAATCTCTTTTGTAGGTTTGTTACTTCGGAAGTTATTTGCCCATCAAACTCTATTTTCACCATTCCAGTTTTCTTACTTAAAAAACATCAGATGCATATTTATATTCCTGTTTACTCTTTTCTAGGTAAGATTTTAAAATAGTTTCCTTTGAACAAGATGAATAGTGCTGTGTCACCTTCAGTCAGAGATCTTACCAGTGGAGATTAAATTTTCAAGTGCCATCGCCTTCTGCTTTTTTACTCCCTCCTCGATCTGCAGGGTGGCCCACTGTTCCCAAAACAAGAAAGGCAGATGTTGATGGTTTTCATTTCATTATTTCCAGACATTCTATAATTACCTTAGGTGAATTGTCTGAGCCTCTTTTATTGAAGCCAGTTCTTAGATTTTCAGCACAGACTACCCTGCATGACTCCTTTTCATTTGTTACATAGATTTTGCCATTTGCAGGAAAAATGGTGTAGCACAAGCAGGTAGGTTTTTTTCCTTGGGCCCCACAAATTACTGAGCTACCTAAGAGACTCTGTGAGATCCTTGGGTCCAAACCTCTCTTTTCCCCAGTTACCTTCGGGCAACAGAATGATGAGAAATGCTATCACTGACATTACAGACATGCCGGAAAAAATAGATTTAAAAAATAACTTTGAATAATAAAAGAAGATTACCTCAGTTTTAGGGCATTCATGCAGTTTCTGTTAACAGAAAACAGAGGAGAGCATTTCGTATCCATAGCATTTCTGAAGTAGCTTTCACCTTTCCCTGTCTTTTACCTTTCTGAGTTAAAACAAGTTTCTCCTCCCTGTGGAGAGTAGCATAAAACTCCTCCATTAGCAAAATCAAATATACCAATATGACTAATTTTTGAAGTTTTCATAGTTTGGAATATTTTCATCATAATTATATAGACATAAATAGTAGCTCTCATGAGTACTAGATATTCCTGTATTCCTGCTATTAAGGCTTCCCACCTACAACAGATAAGGACATATCTGTTTGTTTCAGGATAAACTCTTGCTAAACAGTTTATTCGCTCTTACTGACATGCGCAGCCACTGAAGTTACCATGAAGCTTGACCTCAAATAGTCATCACCACATTACAACATGCTGCATATGCTAACACCAACTAGCTTTTTTGCCATCATTAGGTTTCACATGCTTTCTACCATCTCCTTCTGTAGCTATTGAAGTTTAAGTCAGTAATAAAAACGGATATTTTATCATGGCATAAATAAGATATTACCGTTACCCTTAGCTGACTTTTTTTTTACCTGCCATTTTAAAAGAAAATTAAAAAAAAAGAGTAAGCAGAATAGGTAGTGATGTGGTATTTTAAGCTTCATGCAAACTATCTACTACAGCACCATATTGAAAACAACACAAAAAACCCCACCACCAAACAAACACCACAGATCTTCGCCTTGTCTATAGTTTCCAACTGTTCCCTAGGAAAGGCAAACCATATGCCATCTCTCAGTATTTTGCAACACATGGAGAGTCATTCAGAACTGGGGAGTCAGAAGATGTCATGAAAACAGCAGCCCACACACTGAGATAAGAAAGAATATATGGCAGAGGAACAAGAATGTTGCAAAAGAGAGTAAAGGCAGACATGAGGCAAACCTAACCTCTTTATAATGCACTGTTGTCCCTCAACCCTTTCCCAATATCCTCTAGGAGAGTTGTATGACATGAGGGAGGAATAAAATAAAAATCATCTAGGTTGACAAATAAAGCCTTTTGCCTTACTCTCTACTTTGCGTTCCCTTGTCTACCACTCTTATCTTGCTCATCAGGGTCCTCCTACATGATTATGCACCTGCCAGTTGGCAAGTACCTCCAGAAATTAATTTGTTCATACTGTCTCAAACAATTTGGAATACATCAAGGAGGCTGGCTTTTGAATCCCAGGTAGAAAAGGGTGATAATCACTGACTGCTGACTCACCAAATGTATTCTAACTAATTCAAATGAGCAAGACAAGTCAAAACCAACAAAAATTTATAAAGTTCACAAATAAAAGCTCCTGCTTTGTAGCACAGAGAAACTGGGACAAAAGTGCCAGTGTATAATTAAATAGTCAGCCAAGCAGAGGACAAAGTAGATAAGAGCTTTCAACAGGTGAATGCTTACACAAAGCTTGTTTGCTTGGAGGAGAGCTGGCTAAGACAGCATATAACAAAAGTCTGCAAATCTGGACTGGCACAAAGCAGGTGCATAAGGAGCAGTTAACATTTTCTCTTCTAGTACAAGAACTGGGGAGCACCATAGGAAAGTGTTGGGCAGAATATATAAGCAAGAAAAAGGTACTATCTTTCCACAAAACACAAGTTATGGAGCGCATTGTCCAGGACATATTGCCAGAGATCACCTGAAATGGGAAGAGTTACATAAAAACTCAGATGAAAATCATCACGGGACACAAAACTCTCCAAATCCATGAACTGGCACTGGCGGCTGAAGTAACAAGCAGCTGGGAGGGCATTCCTGGCAATAGGACTGTACAATCACGCAGCTCTTAGGCTTTTCATCAAGCAATTGAGTTGACGCCTGTCAAAGCCAGGCTGCCCATCTGGGTCAAACTCCGCACTGACCCGGCAGAGCAGCTTCTATGCTGTTCTGCATTTGGTAGCATCTGTATGTTCAATTTGTTTTTAAAAATGAAATAAGGCTTTGTGATCACCTTTGTTTTGCACAGTATTGAGACACAGCTGTCATGCTGGTCTTTGTTGCAAAACAGTAATGAAAGGATGTTTTAAATACCTTACAAAAACAGAGATGTTGCAACTAACACAGAATTTAAGCATTAAATAGAGCAACTTAATTTCCTAAGTTTGCTGACCGAATGAGAACTCAGGTGCTGTGCTTTTCTCCTTCCCATTTCTGAAGTGATAAGGACACAAGAAGTCCAAATATCCAATAAGTGATGCCAGCTGAAACTGTGAAGCCTTGGCAGCTTAATTTGAACAGTCCATTTGTTTGAGGCTTCCTGTAATTAAGTTCTGAACAAAATAAGGGTGCCAAATACTTCATTAAACTATTTTCTTCATAGGACATGACATGAAAAACTGTACAATATGGAATGTTCATTTTTTAAAATAGCATTTGTTTTTTCCTCCCATTTTCCTTTTAAGTACAGTTCAGTGTGTTGTTTGGTATTCCATTTTTCCATACTATATAATAATTCTTTTTTGCCTCTCTTCTTCTACATCCCACATTCTACTGCCTCTTCTCTCTCTTCTCACAGAGGTTTTTTCTAATCACTCATTACACTGGCATTTTTCAATCCTTTTCTTGGCTTTGTTCTCATGTGTGACAAAGGCCTTGGGGCAATTACTCCATTTAAAGTCTTCCTATACAAACAGAAAGTCAGTAAAAATCACCACCTAAGATCAAGCACTTAGGAGCTTTTCATCCAACAGTCTTTTGTGCCTGGTGTCATTTCTCCTCTCAGGTCCCAGATGAGAACCCAGATCAAATGATCTCTGTATGATACTGAATGTATGAGAGGAGGTGCAAGCAGTGTCTGTCCACAATCAAAGAGTGAAAAGCACTGACAAATCTCCTGGCCATTCTAGTGAGGGAAATGAAACAGGTTGAGAAGGGTCCCAAACATTTGTTTGAGATGGTTGTGATGCACTGGCTAGCTCAGGATAACCATGTATTTGAAAGCACAGCAGTGAGTTTCTTCCACTAGCTTAGATGTCTGCAACATGTGCCCATGCTGCAATGGGAGTTTACAGCATATTAGCTACCTCAGTGTACAAGTGAGCTATCAGCTCAAAGAAAATCCACAATTATTAGTTGGCTGATGTCTTTCCTACATGTGCGTATTTCTCACGGAACAACAATACTCCAACTGCCTACAGAAGCTCAGATCCCATGAAATTTCAGAAGATTCTGGGCACGTGGAGCTACAGCTGTTCAACATGTGCATTTGACTCTCCACAGGACTAAAAGATCATGGTGTAGATTTCATCCTAATAAACATATTTTCCTTTGCAGCTGCAGTGCTAAAGGGCTGGAATCATGTTCCTAGCACAGTTTTGCTAGTAGTGTCATTTCCACCAAACCTCATTACGGACAAGCAAATAAAAGCTTAGAGAAAACACATTATTTCACAATAAAAGCTTACAATCATATAGGAAAGAATAACCCTATAAGAAAACAAACTAAATTCTTTGTTATCATTTCCAGAAATATGTAATGGATAAAGGAAGGGTAATAATAGTAATTATGAGCTAGCAATTATTAAATTGAGAAATTACTGTCTTGGAGATCTTCTACTATCATACCATCCATATAACCTGAAAAATAAGCCCCCCAAAAGCCACAACATGAAAAAAAAAAACCCACGACAAACACAAAAGCCTCACAAAACCTAAAACCCCACAAATAAAAACAACCACCCCCCAATTTTCCAAACCTTAGGTCTTGCTTTTGTAAAAAAATTGGTTTGCTCTTAAGAAAAAAAACAACAAGAAACCAAAACAAAAACAAACAAACAAAACAAAACAAAAAGATATCTAGATTCCCCGATGGAACCTTAAGATCATCCAGTTCCAACCCTCCTGCCATGGACAGGGACACCTCACACTAGACCATGTCGCCCAAGGCTCTGTCCAACCTGGCCTTGAACACTGCCAGGGGTGGAGCATTCACAGCTTCCCTGGGCAACCCATTCCAGTGCCTCACCACCCTCACAGTAAAGAACTTCTTCCTTATATCTAACCTGAACTTCCCCTGTTTAGGTTTAAACCTATTACTCCTTGTTCTATCACTACAACATTACTATACATAGATTACCCAGTGTTTGCTCCAGTCACTGTTCACACTGCTAAAACACTTCTGTGAAGTCAGGAAATCAAAATTACTTATCATATGCCACCATTACTCATTGCTTAGTAATACATCTGCAAACTTGGACTTTATCCTAAAACACATGGAGCTCGTAGCAAATTCCGAAAGGGCTACAGCTATGCTTCCCTTGAAAACACAGGTTTGGAAAAAATATCTTTTGATTTTAAAAATACTTGATTTCAGCCTCTACTCTCATATTTTTCAAATTGACAAAACATGAGGAAAATAAAACATGTTTTCCCTCTGCCTCCTATTTTGCATAGTCATTTATAGCTCTAAGAAGCAAATAAAAAATGTAAGGTAAGAACTTTGGTACTAATTTTTTTAGTCTACATAATGGACTAAAATAACTGCAATGAAATGGAGAATCTGACATAGTGCTCAAGGATGGATTATCGATGGAACATCAAACAGTTGTTTGGTACTTCCTAGAACACTGATATTCCTGCAATATAGTAAGTAGTGTGTTAACACATGACTAAGCATCCGTGTTAGCATTTTGAGCTAGCTGTCCAGTAAGGCATCTTATTTCACCATTTAGGCTAACGACAGGAATCAAAGATGGTCTTTGTGCATTACCTCATTAGCAAGATATCAGGTGACTATGCAAGAGCTTAATTACTTCTTTTTTTTGATAAATTAATCCTCCACAGTGTGAACACAAAGTCTTCATGCTCATACCTTGTTAGAAAAACTGCAGAAAGAAAAACATTTAACATGCTTTTCCAAAGAGAAGTACCTGCCTACATAAAGTACCACTGAGTGGGTCACAAGTCCTTCAAAGCTGGAAAATACACAGGAGGAACAAAAATACAGGAATGATTTTCATGCCTGCCAACTGCAGCAGCAAAGCTGTCCAGCAACACCTCAGGTTTGTGTTTGATATGAGAGCGCCTGATGAAATCAATTCTAAATGCCACAAGCCTCTTAATCAGGGCACCAACAAGAACGTAATCAGCATAACACTGGCTGATCTAAAACACAAAAAAAAATTACATATAAAAGCCGATATTACATATAGCCACTGCAGGGACCCATTTCCCATTTCAGTATCAGAAAAAAAGTAACCCCGCAAGTTAACTGTCAGGTACACTATGCTAAATTAATCGGTATTGAGAGAGAGAGAGAGAATAATTATAAAACAGAAATAAGACAGAATTGGCAAGGTAAGACAATCATATTAAATATATCACATTGTTACAGACATGCTGTACTGCACAAATGAATGGCTCAAACAGCTTAATAATAGTGACAATACTAGTAATATGTTTTCTGCCACAAAACAGAAAGTATATTCACAAAAAGAAGGTTTATGCCAAAAAAAGACAATATTAATCAACTGGAAAATGGAAATATAACACTGTTCAATATGACGAATTCACAACATCTACTTTTGGCCACTGATGGATATGAAAAGTGAGACTTCAAAAATTAAATGTAGTTCTGGCTTAGTAAAAGCTCCAAAACACTTCTACTGATATCAGCAGAATCAGGATCTTAGCCATGACCTGTTCATCTCTAGAAAAATTACAGTTTTAGAAGGCTGCATTGATTCCTCAAGTATCACCAGCAGAACTTGTGACTGCTGGATGCCTCAGATTTTAACTGGAAGAAGCAAACACACAAAATTAGAATTCTTACCTACAACAGTATTCATTAATACCATGTCATTAAAATAACCCCAAAAAACACTGAAACTTATCTACATCTAAAATACATATTCTTATTACCAATCCTCATAAACTAATACATCTTTTTATTTATATTTGACTTGTCATGAAGTATTCTAGCCAGCTTTATCTAGAACCAATATAACATGGAATCTCTGCTTGACCCAAGCAGACTTCAAACTGGTACATGCTATAGCCTGATGCAAAATGAAAAGTACTTGTTATAACCTGGTGCATAACTAGATTAAAGACACCATTCAAAGAACCATCCTGTAAGTTAAAGCTGCAAACAAAACATCCAAATTAATGGAATTCTTTCTGCTGACTTTTATGGCATCCATGTCAAATGTACAGATTTTTGGTTTTTTATTAAACATGTCCTGAGGCAAACATACAACTTTTAAACCCAATTCTCAACTTACCTCAAACATTGTTATTAGAATTTTCACATAGAAATGAGCAATCCCCAGTGACACTCGAAATACTGAAGGCAACAAAACTAACGCCACAAACAAAATTGTCCAGATAAACAAAATCTTGCCCTCTGCAAAACCGTGGCCCTCTGTATTTTCTTCCATGTTTGCCCCTTCAAAATGCCAACCTGCTGCCTTCCTGACAATATGAGATCATCTGTAGTGGAGAATCCAGCAAGCTCCAAGAGACAAAGAAAACGTGAACATTCTAAGAGCCCAAGCTGCCTTTAGGAGAAGGCTGCTGCCCTCTGAAGCCTGACACCACAGAAGCTCTCAATGATAATGTAATTTCTAAACCCTGTCCCGCCCTAACTCCACCCACTTTTTAATTGATAAGCATTTATTCATCAGATATAATACACGGGAGAAGAAAGAAAAACCATAAGTAATATTATATGCCAAGTAATAAGGTACTGCCAATAAAGTAACTTGTCAATGTGTCAACTAGCTTTCACAAGGTGTCCTACCAGTGAATTACAATACAGAATTAAGTAGGTGTTGCTTTCAGATTGCCTAAAATCTTCTCTTCTAAAACTCATTCAATACACATGAAACACTTCTCAAACTAACATTTGCTCAAATCGGCGACTTATTTAGTCAGACTTTCTACTTCACGGCAAAACAGCTGCCTTGTTTTGGTATTTGACCAAAGGAACCAAACTGAAGCTTGAGGTGCAAGTCAGACTTTTTAATTTCATTTTAATATTTAAATTAACTATTTTATTTTAATAACACCTGTGTAATCAAGATGTAAATTTCATCAGGCAGGAATTGACAATACAATAAAACCTGTTCCCTCCACTGCTCTACAAGAAATTAGCCAAACTGTATTACAGGGTTACAAAATGCACTTGTGGTGAAGTAACAAGTCACCCACCTTTATATCTATTTGATTACATAATACAAATACAATAGATAAGCAGGTGCCTCCTTCTATCCTATAAAATGCCAATAATTTCATTCAGTGTTTTTTTAGGAGACACATAGTTCAGCCAATTACACCAACCCCTCTTGTGCCTTTTTGTATGCATCACAGAAGAAACAAAGGTGAATAACTATCTCTGGAACCTAAGAGGAGCCAACCAGCTGCTCATTTACCACCTTATCACGGAATAAATTAACTAACCTTGGTGGCATAAGCATTTAGGGCATAACTTCCAAGATAGTGATATGCTACGAAAGATCCATGAAAGATCCACGTGATAGCCTACGAAAGGTCCATGAAATATCTTACCTTTGCACATGTTTATATTAGCATGTCTGTCTAAAGCCAGGGCTGTCCTTTTCAAATATCCCCATACCATTGTTTGGCTTGTGTTCTGGAGCAACCACAGTACATACACACTGGATTCCTTAGAAATGAAAGCAGACGCAAAGATCCTCTGCAGAAAGAGTAGCCAACATTCTCAAGTCAGTAACAGAAGCAGAGATAGCAGAGTGAGCTGCACCACCACTAAGTCCTCTAGTTTATACCATGTACCCAGGCACCAACAAGCAGGCTCTTGACATGTTGCAAGCTCACAGGATACCATGACGCGCTTCTTGTGCCATATACTGAGTCAAGTAGCTTTTGTACCTTCAGTTTTGCTGCTGAATACCATCCCTCAGGTCTCTGTAACTACACATCTTCTTCAGCAATCTGACTTCTCTTTTGCATTTTTTTTTTCATTGCTTGCCTACTTTACCTTCCCTTCTGTTGCTGACCTGTTTCTGAGCCTTCTGTATGTTCTACAAAACCTCATGGGTTTGATTTTTAATTCTTTCTGCCTTCCCATTGCTTTTTCTCTCAACGGCAACTGCAAGCCCCTCTATCCCATTACACTTCTGCTGCCAGGCACACCATTACCCACTATTCCTCACCTTCCTCACCAAAAGGCTGTAGTTCTAGGCTTATCTAGGAGCAATGTTTCATTGTGCAACAGCTTTACTCACCCATTTGTGTTTAGCTAACATTCCTTACATTCTCATTTCTGGTCTCTTCCTCGAGCAGCCTGCCCTGCTAACACGTTCCCTAGGGTGCCATAGAGTAGAAAGCTGGGTAAGTGGGTGTTGACCCTCTGGCACAAGGCAGCACATCTCTGAAGAGCTGCCTTCAGCCTTGGCACAGGGGACTGGTATGTGTGTCAGCTGGGCACTAAAAAACTTCGTAGGCGGGAGGGTGGAGGTAGTTTCTGGGATCTGATTTGAGGCAGGAAAGGTGGGTGAAGTGGAGCACACCAGGGAGGTGTAGTGACTGTGCTAATGAGACGCCTCAGCAATGAGCCTAAGCACACGAAAGAGGGATATTTCTCATAAGGAGAGAGGGAAAAACAGCCTTCTGTACCCTGGGAGAGAGGAAGGAGAGGTTCCTCTCCTGTATGAGGGAGAATGGTTTTCCATCCTGTGACACATTACCGTTTGCACTGCATGTCTAACCCATACAAAGTCACATTCCCTGCCACTCCAGCAGCACTCCAGGAGTTCAGTCTTGGTTAATTTTATGCCAAAAGTAGATGGCAAAGCTTATAAAATATCTTTCTGCTCTTGGGATCATGAGCATGGAAACAACTGAGCCAAATGGTCAAAGCAAGTCTACATCTTAACTCCAAAGCACTCAGGATTGCTATTAGAAGTAAATCTGGACTTGAAATGTATCTCTGCCCTGTATGAAGGTGATGCACTTGCTCTCAATGTGAAGAAGAAAGGAAATTCTTTATTTCTTCAGGCAGTTCATAACACTGCTTCCTCTTTTCCAGTCAGAAAGTTGGCATAGCTTTTTATGCTCCCACCACAATCACTAATTTATTTATTTATTTTATTATTATTATTTCAAAAGAACCACTGAAATGTACATGTTTGTCAGATTCCAGTATGGACAGACATGCATCCAACACCATGAACGTTGACTGAATAAATAGTTTGTGATGGCGCTACACAAAATTCCTCAGCACAGTAACTTCTTTAAGATTTAGCTCTGCCATCCACCAACTAAACAGAGCTTCTCCATGTCATTCCTCTACCCTTCTCGCATTTACCCCTCTTACCCATAGCCAGCCTGCTGTAATCATGTCTGTTTTGAAGCTGAAAGAGCTACTTGATCCAGACGTGTGAAGGTGTTGCAAATAATTCAAATAAACAGACAACAGAATGTAATTTTGATCATTTTTAAGATCCAGTAAGTAACAGCTGATGAATTTCTACCAAATAACTACACACAATTCTTTATGATGAAGTACCTTATATGTCAGGAAAAGTCACTAGACAATGTGCAAAACTGTCTTCATTTGAAAGAATGAAATACAACTTAAGAAAAAAAGGGATGCTGGTGACACAGGACTAATTTAAGAGAAAAGCTCCCTTCAATTTAACAAATCTCAAATTGGCATCTGTCATCATAGGAAATTCACTTGAAACAATGAAGATATCCCTGGTCTCCTAGAGAAATGAGATGGAGTGGGTGTCAGCTGCCTACTCTTGGCTCTCTATCCTTGAGGTCATTCTATTAATTTCTTATTGGGCAATGTTTTGCAAGTGTCTGAGGGAACTGGAATTATGACTCATTTCTTTTTTCACTGCAAGGAGAAACAAACATAGCACTGACCTCTGGCTATCTGTAGTGCCTCATATGGAAGGATTAAATCAGGTATAAACAAGAGTGGCTACTCCAGTGACTCCAAAAGCTGCGCGGAGGGATGTCACAGAGAGGAGAGTCTGCAGCTGCTACCGGCCTGCTTTCTTGTAATGCCTTTCTTATCAAACTACCAGAACACCGTATGTTCCTAGCAGATACAGTTCCAAAAGAGCACTGACACATCAATAACACAGGTGGTGCTTCTGACATTCAAGTAATACATCTTCTACGGGTTAACAGAGGTATTTCTACCTGAGGCAAATGAAAACAGGCTCCACAACTATCAATCATAGCCAATCTCCTATCAGTTGACTTTTTTTACACAAATATACACAGTATATTGTTTACTCATTTTGAGCTGTAACATGATTAAAAGCTGCTTATATCTAGAAGTACACCCTAGCGTTGTCAGTAGGTACACGAAGGTGTTAATACTGCTAAAATTGTTCTTTTGCCGTCAGCTGGAGGGCTCCCTGGTATTTCCATTCAAGTTTTGCCATGTTACAAAGCCTGCAAAACAGACTGATCTACTTAGAAAAGCCCTTTAAGTCAATGACACAAAGTCATGGAAGCAAACCTGGGCTGATTCCCCAGCATCTCTTAACATTCAGAGGTACCAACATTATGTTTTGTAGGATAGGAAAGTCTTTCAAACAGACCAGAGCATTCTACACTCTGGTAATTGTGATGTGTGTACTCACACATGAAAACAACTCAGAATACCTCCTTTTCAATTAAATTTTTACCTGCTGTTTAAAACTAACTAACCAACCAAATAAAAAGGCCCTTTTAGTTTTTGCTTATATCTTCTCAATGTTTCAACCTTACATTCAGCAAACTCCTCATCTGATTGCTAATCAAGGGTGACATCTCTGGTAGTTTTGTTTCCATTTATATCAAGACTGAGGCTCATGCTTCACTTGTGAAAAACCCTCCAAAAGGTCAGAATAACCTTGAAGCTCACCTATTGCATGATAAGCAATGTCAGGTGCAATATGCATTTATGGAAAGAACACTGTCTGCACACACTAAAGTGCAAATACCCCCTTCTCTGCATTCATACTCTAACTGATCTATGTCTGCTGCTCTTCAGGCCCGCACAGATCCCATCTATACCACTGATCTACAATGATCACCCATCTACACAGATCTGTGTTTATAACTGACTGCAAAAAGATTGTGCTATTTATGGTTTATCTTTGGATAGCAACAGTTGAACTAGGAAAATACTGAAGAAGTATGTTTAAGTATTGTATCACTTATCAGGATGACTGCAACACATGACAACAAGTGTTATTGTTTCCACCCAAGATAAATGCAACAATTACAGAAACTTTTTTATCATATTCTGTAGCGTTGCAAGCTTGCATCTTTGTGTCACAAAAATGGGAAGTCCACTACATGTTCTCACTGCATGTTTGCCTCAGAGTGTATAGATACACACCAGATGTGTAGGCATTACATGACGGCCAGTATGTATCTCATACATTGTCACTATAAATCTTGTATATGGTTTGTGTATGCCACAGAATAATCTGTCAGCACCTGCCCAACATTTATTGAATTGATTAAATGTGTAAAATTTTCTCACAGCTCTGGCTTAGAAGTGAGTGCAACCACAGCACAGGGTCACTTGAGGCAATTCTGAAAGATGCCAGCATTCACCATTTTGTCCACCAACAGCTGTGGAAACTGGCCTTATCCATGTTCTTGTTGCCTCCACCACAGCAACATGGCTCATAGCAGAGTCATTTGTTGCAATGTACCACTTCGGTTGTGTTGTACTTATTACCCATTTGTTTAGCATCACATGGCCTGCACCGCAAGAAATGCATACCAGCTCTTTTCCATTAATCTTGTCACCATTCTGTATCATCTGGAGACTCATTACCCCCTTATTCAGAGATCACAGAATTGTTTGGGTTGGAAGCAACCCTAAAGATCACCTAGTTCCAATCTCCCTGCCATGTGCAGGGTCACCAGATTTCTTGAGCCCTTCTTCTTCCAAGGCTTTATGCCTCAGTACTCTACCAAGCAGATCCCTGAAGAGGCCAAAGCCAGCTCTCCTAAGTCCAGGGTAGCAAGCTGGCTGTGCATGCTCCTCTCCACCCTAAGGACCTTGAACTCCACCATCTCATGGTCACTGCAGGGCCACATTCTCCACCAGCTCCTCCTTGTTGGTGAGGACAAGATCCAGCATGGCACCTTTTCTCATTAGCTTCCCTATCACCTGGAGAAGGAAGATACCCAGGAAATAATCCAGGAACCTCCTGGATTTCTTACTGCACTAAAAAGGTCAATTTTATATGCAACCTAAAAATACAGCCATGAGATCCCAAAGTCATGGGAATACCTCTTGAAAGACCAAAAGAGCACACATCCTATTTCAAGAGTCAGGCTAAGAATATACTTAGCTATAGTCCTGGTGAGGGATGAAATCAAACATTGCTCTTCTGAAGTGAAAGGGAGTTTAGACTAGATCTCTGATCACGTTTCAAAGCACACCGCCACTTTTATCTCTCCCTTTATTACTTCCTTATCGCAATTTATTAGGTTACTAACTCAGAAGACTCTCACCACGACCCTAAACAATACAATGCACCTACAGACATACAGCTTCATTGTCCTGTTTCAAAACGTACAACCTTGTTACAGATAGGAGTGCCAGTAGCCAGTGCCCTGCCTTTTCATATTGCAGGCTGGCATGACACAATCTTCCCACTCCAAAGACATGAACCCAGCTTTCTCCACCCACACTCCCAGACAGGCAATGTGGATCAGGCAGTTCTGTTTCAATGCTGGTTTGATGCTTCACTAAACCTCTTAGTACAGACCAGTGAGGTGTTTCCAATAAGCTCAGATCCTGACTTGAGGACAGAGACATACATCCTGAGGCTTGCAGGCATGTGACCAGCCAGGCACCACTGAGGCCAGGTCACCTCACCTTGCCCCCAGGAACAACCCCTTGCTGCTGCATCTGCAGTCCTTACCCCCAGAAGCCACACATGACACTGCAGGGCGACTGAACTGCCTTCCTAAATCTGAGCATTGTTTACACGGTAAAAACAAAACAGAAATGTAGGCTTAAGAATTACGCCACTCAAGGCAAACTGAAACGGCAGGTTTGCACTGATCCTCGCCGGGCAGGTGGCGGAAAGAGAACGGGACAATTAAGGAGCGCTGAAGCGGGCACGGTGGAGACGAGGGCTGAGTACAGCCCGCGCCCCTCTGGATAGGCCCGGGCCAGGCCGCTGCCCGGGCCCCGCACACCTCCGGCGCTCTCACCAACGGGATGTGCCCGTTCCGGCCCTGCCCTGCCGGCGGCGGCCGCTGGGGGCTCCCGCCGCGGCGGCTCGGCCCGCCATTGTCGGGGGCATGGAGGGCGAGAGCACGTCGGCCTTGTTGTCGGGCTTCGTCTTCGGCGCCCTCGCCTTCCAACACCTCAGCACCGACTCGGACACGGTGAGTGCCACGGCCACCTCTGTCACGAGAGGCGGGAGGGGACAGGGGGGGGCGAAGCGGACATCGCGGGCGGGGGGAGCAGAAGGAGGGGCGCCGCCGCCGCCATGTCCGGGCCCACCGTCGGGTTCTCCCGTCCCCGTTGGGCGGGCGCGCTGCTGCCTGCTTGGACCCTGGTGCTGGGAGGTCCTCACGGCTTGCTGTGCTGGGACGCGGTGTTGCAGCGTTCTCCTTCCCCGGTGCACCCGGCTGCCGTGGAGGTTGCATTCCGTGCTGCATGGCGGGAAAGCGTGGCTGTTTCCAAACGAGGCGGTGCAGGCCGCCGAACGCTGCTGTGGTGGCAGCAGCGCCGTGCCTGCCAAGGGCTGACCGGAATGCTGGTGAGGCTGCCTGGCCTAAGCCTGTGCAGTCCCAAACTGTTCACTTGCGAGTGAAAACAAGAGGAATGGGAAACAGCTGAGTGCACATTCCAGCCTTTTTCTTCCTTAAACATGAGCAGATACAGAAAAACGCGAGAGAATCTAAGAAAAACAGTTGATCTTGACAGTTTTTTTTACTTTCCTGAAGGAAAGACAGCACATACGCTGTTAACATTAGACAAAGTCCCGTTCAGTGGTGCTGTTAATGTGAACTTCTTTCTCTCTTCCCCTATAAAGGAAGGTTTTCTCCTTGGAGATGTGAAAGGTGAAGCCAAGAACAGCATTACTGACTCACAAATGGATGATGTCGAAGTTGTGTATACAATCGGTCAGTCTGTCTGCATTTTTAATACCATGCTTGGTTTTACACAATATACGACTGCTTAGTTTTCAATTAGGGCAGTCAACATCTTAGAAAGTGATCAAAACTGCTAGAACCGGGGATCCAGGTCGATGAAAAAAAAAAAAAAAACAAACCCAAAAAAACAAACACCAAAGGGATTATTTTGTAACATTTTAATTACACAATAAAAAAAATAACCCACCCACAAAAAAAGCACCAAACCAATTTTACTGTAGAAAATATAACTGAACAAAAATACTAGCTCTTAGTTTCTTTAACAGCTCCTTTGCCAAGTATCTTATCAGGTTAAAGGTGAAAATGAAAGTGGTGAATTTAGGTAAAGGAAAAGATTTATCATGCCATTAGATCACTTAGTGTTTTTCCTTCTGGTAGTCAGTCTTCCAGTTCTCACCATTTACACTACAGGTTTCTGTTCCCCAGCCTCATCTCACTAAGAGCATCCATGCCTTGCTGCAGTGAAGTGAACTGAAGTGAAATATTTTGTATTACATACTATTCCTGTACTGGCCAGAACAAAGGGAAAAATAAACTGCCCAGTTTGATTTTTCACTTAAAATGTATTAAAAATAGTTCATAAACGGTTCCTTTTACATTTGAAAAATTAGAATATTTTAAAATATTTCCTTTCTTAACCTTATTTAATCAGATGCCAAAGTATTTTATTTTAAGAAATTATATAGAATTCTTTGTCTTCTACCAGTGTAATTCTGACCATAGTATACAGAAGAATACACATCTTGAACTGATGAACCCAAAGTAATATTACCTTCTCTTTCCAGACATACAGAAGCATATTCCATGCTACCAGTTGTTCAGGTGAGACACTTAAATGAGCAAATATGAAAATTTTTAAATTAACTCTAACTTGAACTCTTCAAGATTTAAACTTACATTACATTACTGAGAAAATCACCTGGCTGTAACTACAGTAGCCATATCAACCTCTCGAAATGCCTTGTTATTCCTATTCTGGTGTATCATGCCCCTTTTTGGTGTTTGTCTCTGCATACAGAAAGAGATATGCCATTCTCTACCTTCTGGTGAGTTATGATACCATCTAAACTACACAATAATGTCAACATACTAAAAAAAAAATAAATAAAATGCATTGCTTTTCAAAAACCATACATCCCACTGTGTCACCATAAAAAAAAAAAAAAAAAAAAAAAAAAGCATCAGCTGGAGGCTTTTAAGTGGGTCAGAAAACACAATGCTTGTTAGAGCCATGGCAGGAGCAGTTTCAAGGACTAGTTACTTAGATACAGCAGGGCAAGTTTACACCCCTGTGAGAGCAAAATCACAACAGTCTCATCCTCAAATCTTTCTGAAAATTAATAAACCCAGATGTTATTAGACATTTCATATCAAATTGAAGGCATATTTTGGTTTGAGAGAACACAGATGCTACCTTTAACGTGTCCCAGTAGCACTGATGCTAAGACAGCATCTGGGCTGTACAAGACCACCTACATAGCTATTTGAGTAATGAAATTAACTGTACTGTCTTATAAGAGAAGCTGTGTCAGCATATCTTTATGCCTAACAGGGTAAAAAAAGCTATTGAGAGGACTGCCAGACTGCTAGGGAATAATTATTTCTACAGTTGCATTCTTTTTTCTTCTAATTGTTCTAATTTTCTTCTAGCTTTTATAATTCTGCAGGAGAACTGGACGAACTTGCACTGAAGAAAATATTATCAGGCTGTAAGAAGGTATTTTATTTTCAAGCTTAAACCATACCATGGAGCTCACTCAGATTTTGAGGGCGATTCTGGACACCTGTGGAATCAAGCTTTCCCCCTCCCCCCTTTTAAAAAATTTTGTATCTAGTCACTCACACTGCTGGTCAAGGTAGCTGCATCATTTTTAACCCTAAAACAAACAGATGAGGTTATTTTTGACTATGGTTTGCCTGCATATGTCACAACTTTGTTCTTATTTGTTTTCAAGTAAACAGTTCAAATATCCCAAAGGTGTTCTACTGACTTCTAGATTAAGCTCAGTTGAAGTCAGCTCATTCAAGTGGTTAAAGCACCACTTGATCAAAATAGAGTTAGTTTTCTCCACAGAATAAAGTTTCTCAAGGTGAAAGTACAAGCTGGAAAGAGGCACACAGCAAAATAACAGAACAAAATTTGCAGAGTTTCAGCTTGAGCACAAGCTCAGAAAACAGGCCAGTTCAACACATGGTTTTGAAGGAAAGAGGGAAGTTGTCATCCTAGAGTTCAGCTTAGATGTTTTAAGGTTTTCAAGGTAACAAGATGTTTGAATATGTACAAGGCATGGAATAGTTCAGATCTGTGATTTTGTACTGAATGATCTAACTTGCTTCCTGACACACAGAAGCAGCATTAATCAACAGCAATAAATTTTCTTCTTCCTGCAGAATGTAATAGGATGGTACAAATTCAGACGTAACACAGACCAGGCCATGACATTCCGGGAAAGACTTCTTCATAAGAATTTACAGTCACACCTATCAAACCAGGGCCTTGTATTCCTGTTATTAACTTCTAGTGTTATGACAGAAAGTTGTTCTACTTACAGACTGGAACATGCCTTACATCGGCCACAAGAAGGGTAACTTGTTTGTTCTCTGGTTCTAATGAAGCAGTAGCACAGATGTGCTATAACTTAACACAGTTTGTTTTCTTCATTGCAGCTGAGTTACTGGTAACACTTTATTTTACCCCTGAAACTTATACATTAAATAACTTTATTCCTTATATTGCTAGAGCCCAGCTGAAATCTTACACTGGAGCTCTGTTCAGAGATTTTGCTTTATAACTATTTGTAGTGCTAGTGTCAATAGGCAGACACTTTATGCACATAAATGATCGATTTATGTTCTTGATCAATTTAATGTATTGGACTTCAACTATCCATGGTGTTCATCTTCACATATCACTGAAATATTTAAACTGGTGGTAACTTGCAGTTTTCTTCAGAAACCTGCTGCCCCTAGGCTGGGTGTAACAAACAACTATCATGTTTCTGTGACTCATACAGAAATGGGAAAAAAACTAGAGGCATTGATCAGATCTTATTGCTCTTGCAGTTTGCCTTTAGCAGTCATTTATGTGTTATCTAATGCATTTAGCAAGAACTGACTACACTGTAAAACTATCTGGGATGCTTAATGGTCAAGAAACTTTATCAGAGAGGCCTCTGGATGTTTAATAAATCATATTTTTGTACTTCCGCTTTTTAAGTCTTTTCCAGAAAGTTCCTTTGGTGGTTACCAACTTGGGTATGGCAGAACAGCAAGGTTACAGAACAGTATCTGGCTCCTGTGTATCGTCAGGGTTTGTGAGAGCAGTGAGACAACACAGGTACCATATATACCTTATTCATTGATAGCTGTAGATTTCAGTTCAGTCATCTTTCTATGGAAGTATTTTTTTTAAGTGCTTTTGCAAATGCTACAGCCATACCCTGCTCACTTTTTTGACCTGTTTCCTGCAACTATTTTCCTTTCTAAGGTACTTGGTTCAGTCCCATACTTTGTCATGAGAGCTGTCTGTCTCAACATCGGCACCTATTGTTGAAGCTCAGAAAGCTTCTTTATATATCGTATCTCCTACTAAGCAAGCACTGAGGTCATAAAGTTGCAATTACACAATTATCATCTTGGTCTACAGGTCAGAATTCTTTCATGAAGATGGGTCCTTACAAGAGGTTCACAAGATAAATGAGATGTATGCCACCTTGCAGGAGGAACTGAAGGTAAGTCAGGCACATCTGCCAATACCATTACTTTCAGCAGTACTACAAAAATAAGTCAAGCAAAGGGTACGCCATCTTTCACTAAAGAACTAAAGCTGTCTTTGAAAGATCAGAGAAGTGCATTTGCTATCAAGTTCTCAAAGCTGAAGAGTTCAGTTTGCACTTGATGAAAAAGTACACTGACAAATCCTCAAGCCCACTAAGTTCTCACAGTAGGATTATTTTGAAGGACTAATCACCTGTAGTTTGTTACATCTCCTTTGCTTAGACGGAACAAATAAGGTATCTTGCACCTCACACAAGGTTTAAGTTACCTCTAGAATCTGCCTCATTACTTAAACTTTTCGCTACTTTGTGTCCAACTTGCAAGTACCGTTAAGGGTATTGCAACAAGGTTAAATTCACCTGTGGATACTGTTAATCCCACTGAATGCTCTTTTCCTTGCAGAAAATATGCTCTACAGTAGAAGTCAGTGAACGATCTGTAGAGAAACTCTTAGCAGAGGTGAGCCAATTAAAAGAAGAAATCAAGAGGAAAAAGCAACAGACTTGTTCAGGTAAGTTAAATAAATGTAACACCAGTCTCAGTAAGACTTCCAAAATGGATTCAATTGGCAGAAGCCAATTCCAATCTTGAGGCAGCCAAAACAGTAGTGGTAGTAATGTACAAGAGGGACTGCAACTCTAGTACTTTTTTGTTTTTTTCCAGAAGTCACAGACTGCGCAGGAGAGCCACAGGAGAATGTTCTCCTTTGTCAGGCACTGCAAACTTTTTTCCCCAATTCTGGACTTCAGGCATGTATTGTTTCCTTGAAAGGCCAACATATACCAAAGAACTGCTGTAACATTGACCATAACATTAATGTCAAGGACAAACTAACTCTCATGGTAGAGGAAAAAGACGTCACTGAAGCTGAAACAAGACACTTAACCAAGCGTAAAGTCAGGTGGACCACAACAGGATCAAAGTCATTCAAGAAATCCAGATCACTGCAGCTTCACCAAAAATTACTTCAAGACCAAGAGGACACTGACCAGGAAAGGAAGCTTACACTGAGTAGTACTGGAACAGATGAGGATTCATTTGAGAAGACAGACACAAATGAATACCCACAATCTCCTACTTTCTGATCCATTAAAGATTTGTCCAGATCCAGACCTTCCACCAAGAGCTACTGCCAGCGTACTCAAGTGACATATCGATTTATAGTACTGCAGGGATGAAAGTATCATAGTGCATTTTTGCAAAACAGTTGTTTTTTTTTTAACTCCAATGGATGAATCCTGTTTGGCACAGAGACAAGTCCAGATGACATTCCCTCATTTTGCCTTACAGGGCTAGATCTGTATTCTCTCAGGGTTTAAAGACTATAGTAGCAGTATGTTATTAGTCATATAACCATATCACATACTGCCTCAGAGTAATACAACTTGAAGCTGCTGCTGGAGAAGTGGTAACATGCTTACCAGAATTCTGTTTGCATAAACTGTCACAATTTAACTACTTTAATCTCTCTTTAGGTATCTAGTACTTGTTTATTCCTCCCCTTTCCAATCCTACAAGGGAAAGAACAGCCACCTCAACTTTGGCAAGACTTTAAGTGGAAGAAGCGGTCCATGCAGCTGCCAATTTCTGTTGTTGCTTTCATCTTCTGTACTTCTGACAATGTATTTTAGAGATGTGGCACTTCATAAAAACAAGCAAAAAAAAAAAAGAAAAAAACAACAAAAAACATAAAAAAAACTGACATCCACCCTTCAGTCAGCAATGCATTGGTACTAGCCAACTGCATTTCCAGTAAACAAGCATATGATCATAAAAAGTAGTTTTATTGTTTATTTCTTTACAGTGTATTACTCTGGATACTTAATATTACATATCTTGGGGTCTGTGAGAAATGCTGGGTTCTTAAACATAACTGGCATAAATCCTGTAAAAAGATAAGATGGAGGTTTTTCTTAATAGAAAAGTAAGCCTGACTGAGAAAATTCAAAAGCATAGTCATACTTACCAATTACTTGAGCTCTTTTAATGGCTTTCGTAATTTCTTTCTGCTTCTTGTTGCACAAGCCTAAAGAGATGAATCATTGTCAGCTTCTTAAATCAACAACTACCAAACCATTAGTTTAAAGGGTGAAAGGGATATTACTGGCAATTCCCTCTAGCTTTGCCTAGGTCTTCCTAGACAAATGCATGTGAGCTTATACTATTAAATACGAAATGCATATAATTAAGGACTATTTTCATTCCTTGAAGCAGGCCACTAAGTCAGAGGAGTACTCTTACAGAATGTATGGAGTTGGTAGTAGTTACTTCTGGAAAGATAACCAGTATACAGTTACTCTGACTCACAAACCCATTAACATGAGTATTTAGTGATTTAATATTTCACATACCTGTTATATGCCTGCCATAAATGCGGCCAGTATGCGGAGAAACAAACTGGGAAAGAAGCTACTTAAAATGAAGAAATCCAAAATCAGTTTAAGAACTTTAAGACAGCTTTAGTTTATTACTTGCATTCTGGTTTTCTTTCTTTAATGCTCTTAAACTAGAGACAAGAAAAAGTATAATTTAGAGCTACAGTATTTTCTATGCCACAGCATTTAAGTGGTATTAGAACCAAGAACTAGTTGATAAAGTAAATTTTTAACACCAGCACACAAGTCTAGTAGATTGAACAGTTTAGCACAACTACATTATTTGACCATTATCTGCACACATTCTTGCTCTTAAATTTTAAACCCCTACACGTATGAATAAATTCTTATTTTTTTATCATGGTAGACTTCCTATACACACTTAAAATTAGTAAACCAGTTTCCATCATTTAAGAACAGGAATTTTTTAACTCACCTGCACATTCTTGTAGTCCACATTTATCCCACATAAGACACATCTTTTTGGAGGCTCTTTATAGGGATTCTCCATTTGTATGGGCTGAAATTAAGAGATCTATTAACACCTGTAAGCTTCACAAGAAACTAAGAAATATTTTATATTTTTATTCTTTGGGCAAAACATGCCTTGAAAGCAAGAGGTATTTAGTGCATCAATGAAGTTTTTCAATAACTTATCTCTATTTCTCTTAACACAGTCATCTAGCAATCTAAAAGGCTTTACACACCTACACAGCCTTTTATATATTAGTAATAATGTAACAAGCCAATTAATTAAGGTGGTGAGGCACTGGAATGGGTTGCCTTGGGCAATTGTGAATGTTCCATCCCTGGCGGTGTTCAAGGCCAGGTTGGACAGAGCCTTGGTGACACGGTTTAGTGTGAGGTGACCCTGCCCATGGCAGGGGGTTGGAACTAGATGATCTGAAAGTCCTTTCCAACCTTAACTAAATATTCTAGTCTAATTAATAGATAGTGCTTACACCCTTTACTTTAGAAAACAATATCCAGGGAAGCTGGTAGTAAGGTAATTCTGCCTGGTAAGTCTGAAGAGACTTTTCTGAATATAAATTCAAAGCAAATGGCCTGAGGGAGCTCCTGTCCACACACTTTAACAGAGAGATTCTCAAATATTTACTAAGCCCTGAATAGCTCATCAAGCTTCAGAACAAGATATGAGAAAGAAAAAAAAATACAGGCATAGATAGAATTGGGCAGAGAAACAGTTTTTGCTTGTACAGGACAACACTTTTTTATGACATAACTACATGCAATGAATTCGCTTTAGTCTGTTCATGGAATGGTTTGTGTTGGAAGGGACCTTAAAGACCATCCAGTTCTAAACCCCTACCATGGGCAGAGATACCTTCCACTAGCCCAGGTTGCTCAAGCCCCATCCAATCTGGCCTTGAACACTGCCAGGGATGAGGCAGCCACAGCTTCTCTGGGCAACATTTGCCAGTGCCTCACCACACTCATAATAAAGAATTTTTTTCCTAGTATGTAATTTAAATCTCTTCTGTCAGCTTAAGGCCATTCCCCCTTCTCTTATCACTACATGCCCTTATTTCTCAGCTACATGCAAGAAATCAGTTCTGCCAAACTTTTTGCTCCACAAATTTTGCTCCACATTTGTGTTACTCGGACAGCTGATTTACATGACCACAGTTAAGATCCTGGGCTATAGCTCAACGGCACCTTCACCTGGAATACCTGGTGTCTTCCCTCAGCACTGGGTCCCTGCTCTGTAACACCCCAAGTAACTGAATTCAGAGTTGGTTTTCTTTTAGAAGCCCTAGTTACTTGAGTTCAGGGGGGCTTTTCGGGAGCCCAAGTTACGCGAAAACCAAGGCACTTTCGGACACCTCCGCTGCCCGACCTGAGCCCCTCCTGGCGAGGGCGGCAGCAGCCTGGGCGCAGGCAGAGGACGCGGAGTTCGGGGGGGCTACCTCACCTGGTCGGACTGCTCGGGCAGCTGCTCATGCTGGAGGCGGTGCGGCCGCACCCACAACGCCGCTGTAAGGGATAAAGAGTCACAGCTAGCGGCAGCACAGCAGGAGAGACCAGCTCGCAACTTTCCTCCCCACAGCCACCTCGCTCTAAAGGAATAGAGTAAAGGAACACACCAGGCCTCAGTGTCCGCCAGGGCCGAGCCGCCAAAACCCGCGCCGCCATGTTGTCCCCTGCAGCCCACAAGCGTCATCTCCGACTATAGGTCATTCGCCTGCCCGACCGCCCTCACAGATGCGATTAGCTGGCCAATGGGACCGCGGCCCGCCCAGCTGGAGGCAGCCAATTGGTCGTTGCCTGGCCGCGGGTTCTGTGTCTTAGCAGGGTATTGGCGGAAGTAATGTTTGCCTCTGTTAGAGGTGCTAGTCGTTTCATGGCGGTCACATTCGTTCTTGGCTGTTCGACCGTCCCTTGTCGTAATCTGCTGCGGCCGTGACGCTCTCCGTACCGCTTCTTCGCAGCGCCGGCCGGAGGCTCTACGTCCCTCAGCTTCACGGGGTGGCGGTGATGGCTGAGCCCCGACTCGCGGTGCGGAGGAAGAGCTGCCCCGGTTCTGTCCGCAAGCGGAGCCGGGCCTCGGTGCAACCTAGCGCCGTTTGCTCACCGGTGGCTCGTAAGAGACTGAGCTCCGCAGAAGGGCCCCCGGCGGAGATCTCGGTACGGGGGTGGCAGGGTGCGGGCGGGCGTATAGAGGTGGAGGGAACACCACCTGGGAGGATGGCTTGGCCCAGCCTCAGCCTGTGCGGTGTCTATCAGGGAGTGTCTTACTTTGTATGAGAGGGAATGTAGTTTGACTTTAGCCGGCATTATGCCTACTTGTAGGTTAAGCTTCACTCGCTGCGAGTTCACTTAGAAGTGAAGCTAGGTTTTCCTCATAACATCAGAAAATCATATACGTTTCTTCTGAAGTTGGGAAAGGCTTAAATGGTTTGCATCTCGTATGTGTTGTGCAAGATGTGCTGCCTTCCTTGGTCTTACTTTGGGGTACTAATACTTTTTATTTTTTTTACAGTGTGATAATGATAGCGAAGAAGATATGTTTGGTGACTATGACAGCCTTTGTGGAAATGATTCTTTGCTAGCTCAAGTTGATGATATAGAGCACAAATACCTGCAGGATGAAAAGCTGGTTATTAAAGCACCTGGAGAAATCATACCTGGGAATCTTCAGCCAGGACTTCCACAGAAGAAACAAGATAATTTTTCTATTCCAGAAAATATGGCTATCCTTAAAGCTGACAAGGAGGATGTTTCCCAAGTGAGTGAAAGGGATGTAGTGGATAACAATCAAGAGCAGACTGACTCTATTTTAGATGAATTGCCATCATCACAACTTTTGTATTTTGAGAAAATGGATGAACTATCTTTTGCTTCTAGAATATCTCCAGCCTCGGAAGGGAGGAACAGATGTGTGAATTCTTCCTTAGAGAAAATCAGGAGTACATCATCTTTTTGTCATGATGCTGAACACAGAAACAGACCTACTGACTCTTCCTCAGACTCCAAGAGTGATTTATTTAAAACTGAAAGTCTTAAAGATCATATAAAAAGTGCTATGACTGGAAATGCCAAAGCCCAGACTCTGCAGGTCTCTAAAACCAAGCAGCTTCAAGAAGCTGTTTTATCTGAAGAGATTTGTGTTGCTAGAAAAACTATTGAATCTTCTTCTGTTGATATAGGCCCTTTCTATGGATTACCTAGCAAAGTTAAAGATCTGTTCAGGCAATTTCGAGGGATTGAGATGCTTTATGGTAATGTAACTAATTGTTGAGAAAGAAATACTAGTGAAGAGTTGCCCGTTTTACCCTTAACACTGTAAAAATATTTAAGTTAAGGTACTATTTAATGTAAACCATGTTGGAAAGTGGTTGTTTTATTAAGTGGTAATTTTGGGTGTTTAGGTGGGTAGGAAAGTTTGATACAGTCTATAGAATACTTTAGAAGGCTCAATCACTAACAGCTTTTAGTGTTCTGTTGAAGAAGAACTCAAACACTGGACTTAAAGTAGTCTATAGGAAGCATAGGCATTTTTTTATATTGATTAATATGCTTCTGGGGCTGCTAATACTTCTTTCTTAATTTTGCAGATTGGCAGCATGATTGCTTAATGTTAGAATCTCTACAACAAAGAAGGAATTTAATATACTCATTGCCAACTAGTGGTGGAAAAACACTTGTAGCTGAAATAATAATTCTACAAGAATTACTCTGCAGACAGAAAGATGTTCTGATGATCCTGCCATATGTTGCCATTGTCCAGGAAAAGGTCTGGATACAGTATTTCTAATAGTGCTTATATTCTCTGCTATGCCTTCCTACTTGGCTGGTTTTAACACTAATTTTAGCAAACTGCATGACTTTTATAAATATATTCTTTTCTCCTAAATGCTGCTCACAGGGTCAGTAATTTTGTTGTAAAAGAGACTTACAAAGGTGAGGATGCTGAGCCAGAAAATAAAGCATGCTGAATTTTGAAATAATAGCTTGTTACAATGTTATGTGTAGTTCTGCAGTTATCCTCTTGGCATAAAGGAAAAGTTAATTTAGAGAATAGATGCAACTCAAGCTTGATAATATTTGTAAACATTTCAGCTTTGCAGGTGGAAAAGGTGGTCATAGCTAATATGTTTTCACTAATCCAAGCAGTTGATTACTGTGTGGGTTGGTTATATGCACGTTGAGTTCTTCAGGCAGCTCAGTCAGAGTTTGCTCTCTGATTGATTTTTTTTGTTTGTTTAAATTTCTTTAAACAGGTTAGGGGTTTATCAAGTTTTGGGATAGAGTTGGGCTTCCTGGTTGAAGAATATGCGGGAAGTAAAGGAAGATTTCCACCAATCAAGAGGAGAATAAAAAAGTCTCTTTATATTGCTACTATAGAAAAAGGACATGCTCTAGTGAATTCTTTAATTGAAACAGAAAGAATTGATGACCTCGGTCTCATTGTAGTAGATGAGGTATGCTACAAGACTTACTAAGGTTTATAATCTGCAAACTTTAATCTTTATAATATGCCATTATTAGCAAAGAGCATTTTTTGATTACTTGGTTTTGCTTTGGGTGTTCATCATCACTACTTAACTTGTCTGCATTGGTACGTAAACATGTAATATTGAAAGTTATTTTTCTTTAACTGAAGCATTTGTTGCTCTATCAGGACAATGGATTCTGTATTGAGAGATCTACTGTTAGTGATGAATTACTGATAGGTACTTGTCAATTAGACATTTCTAATTGATTAGAAACATAGATAATAATGGAGAATGTATTGTATGAATCCCACAACTGGACTCTTAAATGTCGAAAACGTGACTGGTACTGATAATGACTGAATGAAGTAATATTTGACTGGGAGAATTGCCCCTTATTCTGCTCTTAAGTGGTTCAGCCAAGTTGTGCTGCTAAGGGTTGCATCACATGTATAACATCTAACAGAGATGTTTAATTCATGGAATACTTCATCCTAACTGAGTTTACTTCAGTAGCTTCAAAACAGAAGACAGTTTAAGGACTAACTTGTTTTTCTGGAAGTAGCTGACTGCTAGAAATCTTTTTATATTAACTTCCACTGTAAGCGTTCCTTAAAACAGTTTGCTTGAGGCTGGTGAGCCCAAAGATCTCTATGCTGACTGTTTAGTATCAGGAGTTAAGTGTATCACTAATGGTCTAATTAAATGGGAGGTAAATCTTGTTTTCTGTGTTTGCCCTTGGGTCTGGTTTTCTGTGATGATTAAATGTTGTTTCAGTGAGGCTATACTTGTGGAAGGAGCTTGGCAGTCAGAATTTGCCAGAGGGATATAATGAGGAAGTCCATGATAATCCCTCTGTAATAGGCATATCCTGTAATATTTATTTAGGACTTTAAAAAAATGTTGTGCGTTTTAGAAATACTCTTAACTCAGTAACATTCTTGCATTTTCTCTTTCCTTTCTGTGCACAGTTGCATATGCTCGGTGAGGGAAGTCGTGGAGCAACACTGGAAATGACTCTTGCAAAAGTTCTTTATGCTAGTAGTAAGTCACGGCTGCAGTTAATGTTACTAAAATATTGTAGCAATGGCATCTTTAGAGAGATATACTTTGCCTTTCAGGATTTGTGGTGTTCTGGCTGCTTTTGAAAAACTAGGAATGACTCCATGCAGTGACAGTGTTTACTTATTTGTTAGTCCTTTGACCCTGTAATGGTGGACCAGGTGTTTCTGAAGCTTTTTGATACTTCTCTGGGAAATCCTGAGGGTTGACAAATGCCTTCCATTTCTTTGTAGGAGTATCTTAGCCATTTCAGTTAAAAGCTTCCATAGAGAAAGGTTGCTTTTTTATGTGTACATCTCGACTAGTATTTCTTAGTTATATCCCACTTCAGACTTGCTACTTTGGCATTTAAGAAGACTAACAATAAAGAAGCAGGCTTTTGAATTCAATATTGAGCAGAAGTGTTTAAAATTGTGAGCATGGCAATAATAAATTCATGTCAACTTCTGTTTTACAGAAAACACTCAAATCATTGGAATGAGTGCAACCTTAAATAATGTTGGAGACCTGCAGAAGTTCCTGCAAGCGGAGTACTATACTAATAATTTTAGACCGGTCTGTATAGAAGATACCATAAACTAGTAAAGATATTTGAAATTAAAATTATAGCATGTCTATTTAGGATTGTATCACAGCTTTAAGCTTAATTTCACAGTGTAATATAATGCCTGCTAATGCTTGCAGTTGTACTAATATCAATGCACTTTTAAATGCACAAATGCAGGTACCCTTATATCATGTTAAGCCCCTTGTGTCAGTTTAACTAAACCAATTCCTAAATTGTAACTACTTTGATAAATCATTATAGTTCATTTGATAGAACTGGAATTTGTACTACTGGTGGTTGAACACTGCCATGACTGGTTTATGAATAGTTCATGGGAAACAACACTTCTTGTATTCTTCATTATAATCAGATGTTTTCTCAGGGCAGGCAATTAAAACAATGAACTCTAAAAAATTCTTGATGGGTGGAGTGTGTTCTTGTGTGCATGCGTGTATGTATGTATATGAAATGTGATCCTTAGAAAAGACATCAGTAATAGCTTAACCTTTAGAGAAGGCTTAACTGAAGTTTTTGTTCATGGCTTTTCTCTCCCTAGGTAGAATTAAAAGAATACATAAAGATACGAGACACCATTTATGCAGTTGACAGCAAAACGGAAAATGGCTTTACTTTTTCACGTCTCCTTAATTTCAAGGTAAACCTGAAGTGCTTATAGTTTCTTTGAAGTATAGTTATGAAATGTGCTATTTTACACAGATTTGTTTACAGATATTTGTCCTGGGTTCAGCAGTAGCAGTCATTTTTCTCCTTCTTGGTAGCTGGTGCAGTGCTGTGTTTTGACTTTCAGCTCGGGAACAGAGCTGATAACAATGATGTTTTGGTTTGGCCAAGGACTTTGTGAGCCTCATGCTCTGCCAGGGGGGAGGGGAAGCCGGGAGGAAGCAGAGATAGGACACCTGACCCAAACTGACCAAAGAGGTATTCCATACCACAGCACGTCATGCCCAGGACCTAACTGGGAGTGAGCTGGAAGGGCTGGGAGAGGGTTGGAGGAGGTATCGGTCGGAGCTTGGTCGGGCTTGGGGGCCGAGTTATCGGTCAGCTGGTGCTGAGGTGTTGTATTCTCTTCCCTTGTTATTTCCTTTATCATTATTATCATTGGTGGTAGCAGTAGTGATTTGTGTTATACCTTAGTTACTAAACTGTTCTTATCTCAACCCGTGGGAGTTGCATTCTTTTCAATTCTCCTCTCCATCCCTCCGAGAGCAGGGGGAGGGCAAGAAAGGGGGGGGAAGTGAGCGAACGAATTACCTGACTGGGTTTAAACCACGACAATATTCTACAAAGAAATTATTTAAATAAGATATTTCTTTTGTAATACATATGAGAAAGAAAATGTTAGGCTTTGTGGAGAAAAATTTCCTTTAAAACACTGAATACTTAACTTGATTTTCACTTCTTTACTGCTCTTTAAGGTAGAGGCTTCTTCAATATTTTGATATATGAAGAGGAATGGGTTTGAGTATTATATGTACCTAGTGCTTTATGGTTTGGGATAGATTTTCTCACCAGTTGATCTTTTGGACTTGACCTGATACTGAAAGAAGACATCTTTCAGGGTTTTTTTTTTTTTTTGTTTGTTTGGGTTTTGTTTTCTTTTCCATTATTGTCTTTCATGAACTAATTTCAACCTTTAAAAAGAAAAATGCCTGTTATAGTAGACGGCCAGTAATAACACAAGTAACATCACTGTGGTGTTGCTAAAAGAATTTGAAGTTTTGAGGAGAAAAAGCAAAGTGTTTGATTCTTACGTCTATGTATTCTTCAGTTCCGGGTAGATGTGTTAATAAACTATTTCAAGTGAGGATTTGGAGAACTTATCCCGCAGTTTCTTGCATTTATGTTGTGTTAATGCAAATACGGTTTTCTAGCAAAGGTTGAGAGCAAGTATTGAATACTTAGTTTATGATTTAATTTCTAAGTTTGAATGTTTGTCAATATCCATTTATGACAGTATTCTAGTAATCTGGAGAAAGCAGATCCTGACCACATTATTGCACTGGTTACTGAAGTTATTCCTAAATATTCCTGCCTAATCTTTTGTCCCACCAAAAAGAACTGTGAAAATGTGGCTTCAATGGTATGCAAGTACCTCAAGAAGTAAGTATCTCTCATGGTTTTTAAAATTAGATATATGGAATAAATGTAACTTCACTAGTTTGCAGGTGACTTTCCCTGGTGATCAGAAGTAAATATTTTGAATATGGAATCATGTAAAGGTACTAAGTGCATAAATGATAGCAAACTGCTCAAGGCTTATTAAACAAATGTTTTAACGAGCAAAGCCCCTTATTTAAAAAAAAACAACAACTAGTTAATAAAATGGTTATTAGAGAGCAAATAAAAAACGAAAAGCATACTACACTAATCTAACCTTGTGCCCCTTTGGCCCCGGTCTCTACAGGCTTAGAGAACTAACATTTTCTCTATAGCCGGGTATATATAAGTTGTAAAATCTAAACCAGGCTTTGTTAATAAAGAAAATAAGACTCACATATGGTATCATTTAATTGTGATTTGATCAACTCATGATAGTCTAGCCAAGTTAAATTTTATGTAGGAACAAATTATATTCAAATAAATGATAACTCTCCCTCACTATTAAAGTTGAAACCATTTTGATGTATCTGTAACATCCACTACAAGCTGATACTGGCCCTGTTTCCTTCAGTGCACTTGATGCTCACATCCAGTCAGAATTTAATCACTTCTGTACCTGTGCTTACAAACAAGAAAAGAGTTCTGTTGTGACTTAATCACTGTCCTGTGTCTTGCTATTTCAAAATTACTGAGAATAACTATTTCTCTGACATAGGTGTTAGAGGAATGGATAATGAACAGAAATAGACAGTAAGCATGTCTCTTGATTTTATTTTTTAATTTTATTTTCTAAGTAGTTAATGATTGATCTGAAAAACTAGATAAGTCTAAGTAAATGCTTTTCCTCCTCCAAGAGAATTTAGAGCTCACAGGGAGAAAGAGAAACAAGATCTCATCAAGAACCTAAAGTATATTGGAAATGGAAGTGTCTGTCCTGTTCTGAAGCAAACAATTCCTTTTGGTATTGCCTATCACCATAGTGGCCTTACAAACGATGAAAGAAAAATTATAGAGGAAGCATATTCTGCAGGTGTCCTGTGTCTGCTTGCTTGCACAGCTACCTTAGCTGCTGGAGTCAACCTGCCAGCCAGAAGGTTAGTAACTGAAACATATTTCATTGTTGCATTGATTTTTCTTGCTTTATAAAAAGGTTTCTTTAGTAAGTTGGAAATATTGATGCTATTTAAAGTGTGTTCTGCTTTTACTAACAAGTTAGATGCATAGGGGATTTAGTGTTCAACTTGGGACACAAAACTGCAAAGCTTTTACACAGGAAAATGTGAATCAGTATCAAGTTGCTCAGAATGCATAGCTGAAGGGCACTTAAATAAATGAATTAAGAAAACGTGAAGAAATCAAGGATATGCTTCAGTATTTTATAATGTTATCCAGAAGAGTAAGGAATTCATGGTGGTTTCTTGGATATTGTCCTAAGAACAATGTTTAATTTGTGACATTTTTCTAAGGAGATACCGTTTGAATATGTTTTAACACAAAAAATATTTAATATTTTCTTACCAAGTGCTGAAGACATGGCTGCTGTACTCTGACCAAAGACTGTTTATTAAGAATTCATATTTGTGTGCATGTATGTTGGAATGATGCACTTGAGGGGAGGCAGAAAAATTAATACAGCCAAGTATTGTCTTACTAGCATAACTGTTGTATGATCAGTGTAGCTTATGTTTTGTGTAGGGTTTATTTCATATCTCAGTGGTTTTCATCTTAAACTCAGGGCTTTGAGTAAAGACTAGTTCCAAAGGTTCTGCAAGACGTAATAAACATGGCTTGTTTTTCAGTAAATCTTAAATTGTTAAAGAGTTTTCTGTTCAAACAAGTGCATTTGGTTTTAATTATTTATTAAGCAAGGGGCATATATAAAGAATGTATTTAAAATTTTATTGCTACTTAGTAATTCTAATATAAAGCATAACTTATTGAAGACTTCTTCACAGGGTTATTCTCAGAGCTCCTTATGTTGCTAATGACTTCCTGAAGAAGAACCAGTATAAACAAATGATTGGCAGAGCTGGGCGAGCTGGTATTGACAGTGCTGGAGAAAGTATTCTCATAGTGCAAGAGAAAGACAAACACTTGGTAATTTTTATAAAGCTATTGATAATTTAAATTATTGGATTAAGCTGGTGGGATAAACAGGAGGAGCTGAAATGCCTAGCTCAGTTTTTTTTCACTTCTTAATGTTGCACGTATTTGACTTATGTAATAATACCTGTAACCTGCCTTTATGTGGTTTGTTTTCAGATGTGAACTGTAAACTTTTAGATGCCTATACTTATTTTCTTTAAAGCTGAATCATGCATATCAATATTTTTAAATGTGTGAAACTAGTGCATAAATCTTTTCTCTGAACTACTATATTTCTTGCTCTTTTTAGGTTCAGGATTTAATTCACAGTCCTTTGGAGAATTGTTACAGCAATCTTCTGCTGGAGTTGACCAAGGGAATGCAGACTCTGTTATTGTCTTTGGTTGGATTGAAGGTATCAGTTAACTCTTCTGTGTGAGTAACTTAAGTGCTTGGGAATACAAAGAAAATCTTATCTGTTGATTCTTCAGGGGGAAAAAATAG
This sequence comes from Pezoporus wallicus, assembly GCF_028554395.1. Taxonomy (NCBI): domain Eukaryota; kingdom Metazoa; phylum Chordata; class Aves; order Psittaciformes; family Psittacidae; genus Pezoporus; species Pezoporus wallicus. Next base: position 266,798 of record NW_026636884.1, on the reverse strand, counting down.
ACCTTTTAAACATATTGGCTTACAAACTCAGAACAGCTTCTAGTTGGATAAAAAGAACAAAGATTTGATTAGTCTCAGATGTCATGTTACATAATTAATTGATAATTTCCTTATGTGTAAAAAACAAAGCTACCTTATGATACATTATAGTATTAATAACATTTCCATTTCTGATACTTGATTCAAACTAGAAACAAATTAACATGATGCAGTAGGTAGAATAATAGAACAGATGGAGAGCAATCCATCAGGTCCATCATAAATTGTCTATCATTTTATTTGTTCCCATGTATTTCTATAGAAACACATTAACAGGATATCCAGCTGCTTCTGTAGAGTTTTTTTCATATAGCTTATAGAATGTGTAAAATGACACCTTTTAACATTCTAATCTCTTGCAAAACTGATGCAGATGGCTGTTACCTATGAAGAGGTCAACAATTTTATGTGCAGTACATTGCTGGGTGTTCAGAAGCAGCTGCTGTCTAAGGAGAGGAGCCTCTCAGAGATAATTAAGGATGGGCTAGAAAAATTAATGGAAAAAGGACTCCTAAAAGGAAGAATATATGAGAAAGACAACCCTTCCAAATGTACACTAACAGTCACACCGCTGGGTAAAGCTACATATAAAGGTAAGACTTTTTTTCGATTCTTGTTATAATCTTTATTTCAACAAACCCTTTCATATCAGCCTTATTTCAATTTAGTATGTTTTCCCATCTTTGGTCTGAAACTGTAATGAAAAATAAGTTGTAGAGAGACAGATTTGATTGCTAAATAATGTGCTGGGCTGAACATGATGGGAATGAAGTGTAGTAACATTGATCACAGTGAGAGTAAAACCAGAACTCTACCCCCAAAAAAGTGATTTAAAGATTTGATTTAGTGGTTGTACTCAAAATGCCTCACAACCTAATCTTTTAATTCATTGTTATGGACAGTTATTGTGAACAGGGGGATATCTTGACCTAGAGGGAAGCTTAGGAGGGAAAGGAAACATGTGACACGTAGACCAGCTGTAATAAAGAAGTGAGTATATCAGGAAGTTCTGTTTTCCTGTCATAGCATAAAGATACAGGGTATGGAATGCCATTGGAATAGAGTAAGTCTCTGAAACAGATTCCTTCAGTCTACAAGGTTTGTTCCAGGATTTCTTTAAAGCCAAGGCAATTCACAAACACTCCAAAACCACACCCTGAATGGACATAGGTGGAAATAGATGACTGTCTTTCATCAGTTCTTGTTTCACTGCTCAGGTTAGGGCAATTATTCAGGTTACAACTGTCCATCTTCAATTCAGACGGCATAACAAGCTGTTGTGGAAGATAAAGGAGATGTTGATTCTATGTTAAAGTCTATTACGTTAACTGTGTATGCCTGTTTAAAGTTGCAGTACATTGTGTGCTTATTATAGGGTCTATAGACTTGGCATACTGCAATCTTCTCTATAGAGAACTGAAGAAAGGTTTGGAAGGGCTGATTCTTGAGAGCAATCTTCATCTTCTGTACCTGACAACTCCGTATGATACAACTTCTAACTGTAGCCCAGATTGGATGATATACTTGAGGCAGGTGAGAGTTTACTAGCAAACATGCATCGGGATGTGTAGTAATACTGATTATTGCATTTTAAGTAAGTTTATACATATAAGAAATGCAGATAGTGGGGTAGCAATTTGATGAAAAGTTAAGATATGCTACTTTATTTTCACTCACAGGGCAGAAGTGCTGTCTTTTATTGCATAAAAACCTAAGTTCTCTTCTGCATCTGTAATATTTGATCCTATTTGGGGGAAACAGTGGCAGAAACACATCTTTTGAGTTGCCAGTACTCCAAATCCTGATTCTAGCCTTGGGCCTAGCCTTGCCATCACTGGGGTCTGGTTAATCCTAAATCAGTGCTTTTCATATGTAACCACATCGTGGTAGACTGCAAGAAAGCCACTGTTAAATGCATCAAGAGCCATATTTACCTTGTAATGCTCTCTCATTTAATCTGTAATTTTGGGAGCAAAATCCACTACAGAATGTTAGGTCTTGATCCTTGATGTAAGTCTAATGCTTAACTCCAGCCATGATTGTAACTGTTACGCTGTGACCAATACCTTCCTACAGACTACTTATGCTTATGCCTAGCAGCACACACTACTTATGCCTAGCAGCACAGCCCTTAACCTAGTCTTGCACACTCTGTAAGATCCTGCCATAGTTCAATTCCTCTCTTTATTGTAAAGTGCTGTATACTAAGGGTAGCACTAATACCTATTTAGTTTTGTTAAAATGTAGCATTCAGAGATTGACAGTTACAGATAATTCAGACAAGTAGGCAAAGAAGTTGCAGATCTGACTTTAGTGACTACTAGTCTAGTGACTCAAGTACTATATATGTTACAAAACATTATTCACTTCAAGTAGTAGACTTAGGTTTTCTATAATATTAAGAGAATTAAGTATCTGAAAATTCTTTATAAAATCTTGTTTTAGTTCAACCAGCTAAGTGGAGCAGAGCAAAAAGTAGCAGATATTGTGGGAGTACCCGAAAGCTTTATTACAAAAAAAGCTTCTGGCCAAGCCATCAGAAAGGTAGGCTGGAGATTTCTCATACCTAATATCACAGTTAAGTCATTTCATTTGGTTATTTACAAATTCTAGATTATTTTTCTGCTGGTGTTCTTTATTGCTATTGTACTTACTAAGTTTCTTTTAACCTCATTGGTTGATTTTCTTAGTGTTGTTTAATGTCATTGGGTATAATATAGTCATGTTTGAAAGACATGAAGGAGTAGAGGGGAAAAGAACTTCCTTGTAGCACTAACAGAGTATCTTGAATATGATACTGGCTCTGAATTCTGACTTGCTTTATTCCTAGAATGTGGACAGTGCTGTGGTAAACAGGCTCTACCTGTCATTTGTCCTTTACACACTACTGAAAGAGACCAATATATGGAGCGTTTCAGAGAAATTTAATATGTCCCGGGGATATGTGCAAAATCTCCTTAATTCTGCTGCCTCATTCGCCTCCTGTGTTCTACGCTTCTGTGAGGTAGCATGTTAATAAATTCTAATAAATTCTTTGGGATTTGCAAGACCTGGAGTCTTGTTCTCTTACATTAGAACTGAATGCAGGTGTTGTATTTCACCTTTCCTGTTCAAAGTTATTTTTCCTATTCAGTAAAGCATGCTCATACAGTGATATTTCTTACATTAAAAGTAAGCTTTATGTACAGAGAAAATATACAAAGTGTACAGTGCACTGACAGTTTTACCTTTCTCTTGGAAATAAGGCCATCTGGTTGTGGAATGTCATCTCGGGAAAACAGCTCTGGGATGTTCAGTTGAAGAGTGCTGAACACAGCTCTGCAGCTCTGAAAGGATAACTAGAAACAGCAATGCTTCCCCTGTCTGAAAGCCAAATATATGCATGTTGCCATAGCAGAGCTCTTATTAGTCATACCCCCCAGTACAGGATTCAGGATTTGATTTTTAATTTTATTTATCTCTGCAGGAATTGGAAGAATTCTGGGTTTACAAAGCTTTGCTGACAGAACTTACCAAGCAGCTGACATACTGTGTTAAGACAGAACTCATCCCTCTGATGGAGGTAGCAGGTGTTCTAGAGGTTAGTAAACCTGGCTTTATGAGATTTTCCCAATATAAACTAGTATGCAATATGTTACTGTGCCTTATCTGGAAGACCAAGCTAGTTGTTTTTTTGAGAATTTGGCATAGTGCAGATATCCCACGACAGTCCTGGAGGCTGGGGGAAAAGTGGTCTATTGAGGAAATGTGAGCTGGAGCCAAGGCTGTTTTTCTTCGGGCTGCTGCCACAGCCAACAGTGAAAAATCCTGTATTTGAACAATAATCTAGCTGTATACTCTGTTAGAAAACAGAGTCCAGGTTTCTTGTGGTAAAGGATTCTTGCGTAAAGAGGAACAATAATTTACATATTTAGTTACATTACAAGATCCTCACAGAAATATGTGAAGTCCTTTTGGGAACTTGGGCTTGTACAATCACTTGCAGTGTTGCATATGTTCTAAGTAAGAAGCTTACTTGGTCTCTGAATCTAAGACTCCTATGAAAGTAGAAAATCTTTTTGGGCTTCAGGGCAAGGTTATAAATAATTACTGGACTCCTTTGCAAAATTACCTAACTAGCTTGTACTACCTGTTGTAGAATCAGTTTGTCAGCAACCATTGAATTTGGTGGCAGTAAGGCTTTATTCCAAGGAACAAAACAGTGAAGACTTAGAGCTTAATGGTGTCTTTTGTAATTGGATTTTCTGAATTAGATGCAGGAGGCAAGTAGTCTTTTTGATGGCTCATTCCATAGGGGAATATTTCTGTGTAAGGGCTAAACCAGCCTCAACAGTGTGATTCTATGAAAATTTTATTTTAAAGATGACTCTTGAAAATTACTGCTATAATTAAAGTATTTCTGCACTGGAGTTAAAACTGTGCCACAGCTGATACCTGTAGCAGATTAAATTGTCAACTTGAACAGACATTATTTGCTTAAATTTCCTTGGAGGAAATGATAAAATCAATCTTGAGATTACTGTAGTGAAAGAGTTTTCGGCATGCTTACTTGTACAGTTTTCAAAGAGCAATCTAAAACCTTTTCATGGAGAAAGTCGTTAGTGAAGAAGGATTCTGTGTCATCAGTCATAATATGCATATAGCAGCCAAATAGGTCACAGAAAATATTTGCTGGCAATTGGTAGTGAGATTAATGACACCTGGTTCACATCAGTGAACATGCATAGTCCTCAGTTACCCTGGAGGAAGATAATGTATTGTAAGTCATTACCTGTTAGATGCTGAAGAAACACATATGTCATCAAATAAATGTCTTTCTATTCCTTCTTGCCTCTAAAAGAGGCAAGGGGGGGGGGGGGGGGGACACAAAAGGTAATTGACCAGATGTGTGGAGGTGCAATAGTTGCTCATCAAATGGGTATTATTTCATAACTCAGGATATGAAAGCCTTGGGTATACAAATTACTCCACTACTAGTGTAGAAATGCATTTTAATTTAAACTTTGTGAAGTTCTAGCAGTACTTGTTTTGCAAAGGAAATGTTTGCCCAAAGGCCCTCTGTTAAGCAAATACTGCATGGCTACCTTACATAACAGCGGGATCAAGCCAAGTCAAGAGAAGCAGGTAGTGCACAAACCCTTATACTGGTGATAATCAAGTTCTAGACAGTCTCTTCTGGTATGTGTATCTTTCTGGTATGTGTGAGATCACAGAAATGACGTCACACAAAACTAGAGAAGTAAAAAAGATACTGTTAAACTAAAAGAAATAATTTATAAGCTTAAAATGGGGAAGCATAGTCTTCTGGAATTCTCTGAAAGCTCTGTTATGTGAAAATTCTGTGGGTGGGAAAAAATATGGACAAAATCTTTCACTTGGACATCATCAAATAATGTGACAATCATTCCTGTCAGTGGTAGTGAATGCAGAGAACATGATAACAAAGAGAGGACATTAGAGTCAGTATCATCTAGGCTCAGAGAAAATGGTGACAACTGGGTTCTGAAGAGCTGGATGAGATTTTATTGGGAGATAAATCTTAGCAGTAAAGCTGTATTTTGGGGAGGTATGATTCTCAGGGAGTATTCGTGTTCTTAGGAAAATAAATCAGAATTGGATTAATAAGCAGAGATTATATGTTTTAGGTTGGCACAGACTGGCACTTAATGGCAGTTCTTATTGCCTATTCTAATAAGCTAACACAACTTTGAACTTTCAGGCACGAGCAAAACAGCTTTATAATGCAGGGTACAAAACTTTAGCGCACTTGGCTAATGCAGATCCAGAAACTCTAGTCAAGATGATTGATCATTTGTCACGACGTCAAGCCAAACAAATTGTTTCATCTGCAAAGGTAAGTTAGAAACAAAGCTATAAAAACCTGCTTCAGAACTTCAGTATGTCGAAAGTGGGTGTTTGAGTGACATTAAAAGTGAAGGATTCAAATTACTAATAAAGGCATTAATGGACATTTGTGATCCAAATAAGAATATGTATTAAGAATATTGAAATATTTTCTTGACAATATAATTTATTTAAGATGGTTAAGAGTAACAAATTGAGCAGTTGCTGACCTTCAAGCTTTTGGTAAAGTAAGGGAATGTCTAGAATAAATGAATGGGTGGGTAGTGTGGAAAAAACTATGCAGGCAATAACAAAGTCTTGGTTTATATATTCTCACGGAGTAAAAGTAATTTTAGATCATGGCTGTTTATAGTTGTTGTAGGCTTCTTACTGCTTTTTTGTCGCTGTATGAGCCAAAAAAAAAGGGATATATGCAGATTCCTCATCAGTGCCAAATGCAGCAATCTAGCTTATTCTCATGCTCAGATATTAAACTGATGGAGTTTTCTCTAACTGGGAAGTTAAGAATACTTGTATGTGTTATGCTATGCATGCTACTGGGGAACTGTTAATACGCCAGCTGTCAGCAACAAACAGCTCAGGGTAGTGGATTAAATAGTTACTAATATCAGGGGTCCCTATATGTCTGATGTAAAATGCTGTAGTAAGAAATTTTGTATAAAGCAAGAATTTGGTAACTTGGCAGGCACTACTTACAGATGTTTATTGCAGCGTGGAAGACAAATATCTGTTATAGATGCCTCTGCTAACAGTTCTAGACAAAGCTGTTCATATTCTGTTTTATTTAGCATATTAAGTGATGGCAGAACTGAGAAAACCAGCTGTGTGTACAGTATTAATTTTTGTGTTAGTGTTTTTCATATGGGTATACACTAAAAAGTAAAAAATGCTGCTGGTAGTACTTGTGAAAATGTTAGTCCTTTGAGGCAAAGGTACCGTAGTTCTGTGAGCAGCAGCAATACAAGTTTTTTACCGACTAGATGCAAGCTTGGAAAGAAACATTGATGTTTTAACCTAACCTATAGCTAATGCTTATATTCATTTTTTCAGGGGGCTTTTGTGTTCATTTTATTTTTTCCCATTATAGATGCTGCTGAGTGAAAAAGCTGAGGCTTTACAAGAAGAAGTTGAAGAACTCTTAAAGGTGCCTACAGATATCCCAGCAACCTACTGACCATGAAGAAAAATCATGAATGCAGAAATTGGCATATTTTAAAATTTTTAACTTTGCTATGTGACGCTGCTGTAATGATAATAAATATTTATATCTTTTGTATACCTCATTTTAGTGTGAGTTCAGAATGTGTCTTGGGAAGTTGACTTCATTTGGAGGTTTTGATTGAACATGTTGAGCAAGAGGCTAGAATCAAAAGATTCCTCTTAATTCATTCCTGGTTTTAGAAATAGCCCTTCGAGTGCTTTGAGGACTGGACTAACTACCTGGTGTGTACTTCTGCTTAGAGACTGGGTTCATAGCTGGCTTAAATAATGTGTATATGTTGGATATTCCCTTTAGGACACATGTTTGAGTGAGCTCATCCAAAATTGCTATTTGCAGGAATTACTGTACTCTAGGTGTAACCTAATGGAAAGAGAGAGTGAGTTGCAACTCATGACAAAGTGGTCCCGGATTTGTATAAGGAATTGTAAATGATGCCTAGCTTAAGCCATGTTAAAAGATGCCAATATTGAATTCACATTCAGTCTCTGGCAGTTCCCAAGAGAGAATTTTCAGGATGTTTCTGTAGCAGTTTTCCAAACAAAGCCAATGGGTTTTTTTTTTTAATATTTTTTAATTTCATGCCTAAATGTGAAGACTAAAAGACAAAGGCTTGAAATTGATTTTTGAGAAGCCATATCAAGAGACCACTCAGTGGATAAAGAACTGGCTGAATGGCCACATGCAAAGAGTTGTGGTCAATGGCTCAGTGTCCAGATGGAGACCAGTAACGAGTGGTGTCCCTCAGGGATCGGTGTTGGGACCGGTCTTGTTTAATATCTTTGGTGGTGACATGGACAGTGGGATCGAGTGCGCCCTCAGCAAGTTTGCCGATGACACCAAGCTGTGTGGTTCAGTTGATACGCTGGAGGGAAGGAATGCCATCCAGAGGGACCTTGACACGCTTGTGAGGGGGACTGATGCCAATCTCATGAAGTTCAACCAAGCCAAGTGCAAGGTCCTACACCTGGGTCAGAGCAATCCTAGGCACAGCTACAGGTTGGGCAGAGAAGAGATTCAGAGCAGCCCTGCGGAGAAGGACTTGGGGCTGTTGGTCGATAAGAAACTGAGCTTGAGCCGGCTTCAGTGTGCGCTCGCAGCCCAGAAAGCCAACCGTATGCTGGGCTGCATCAAAAGGAGCGTGACCAGCAGGTCGAAGGAGGTGATCCTGCCCCTCTACTCTGCTCTCGTGAGACCTCACCTGGAGTGTTGTGTGCAGTTCTGGTGTCCTCAACATAAAAAGGTCATGGAACTGTTGGAATGAGTCCAGAGGGGAGGGCCATGAGGATGATCAGGGGACTGGAGCACCTCCCGTATCAAGACGGGCTGAGGAAGTTGGGGCTGTTCAGCCTGGAGAAGAGAAGGCTGCGTGGAGACCTCATAGCAGCCTTCCAGTATCTGAAGGGGGCCTATAGGGATGCTGGGGAGGCACTCTTCATTTGGGACTGTAGTGACAGGACAAGGGGTAATGGGTTCAAACTTAAACAGGGGAAGTTTAGATTGGATATAAGGAAGACATTTTTTATTGTGAGGGTGGTGAGGCACTGGGATGGTTTGCCCAGGGAAGTTGTGAATGCTCCATCCCTGGCAGTTTTCAAGGCCGGATTGGACAGAGCTTTGGGTGACACAGTTTTGTGTGAGGTGTCCCTGCCTATGGGGGTCCTTTCCAACCATAACTATTCTATGATTTTAAGTTCTGAGGCTCCATAGGCAATATCAGTCACATTAGTTAGAATTTGAGAAGGTACCTGAACCAGTTTTGCTCTAGCATAAAGCTAGGCTTTGTGAAAGTAATTTTGAAGATGCTTGAAGCTTCCTTAATTGTGATACAGAGAATTCCTTTTCCAAGCTGTTCTGTAGTACGTAACAATGCTAGGGCCCTGCATGTTAAGAACAACTAGAAAGCTGTGATAGACTGCTGAGTTAAATCATGGTAGCCAGCACCCTGGCAGAATTAAATACGGCATTTCTGTGTAAATTTGGGGGTCCCTTCTCAGTAAAGAGAAAGATAAACCTTAGTTAAACTGTCTTTTTTTTACTCAATTTATGGTTGTGTTGTATTTTACTGCTTGTTTTGTTGTTGCATTAGAGAAATCATAAGTAGCAATTGAATGGATTTTTATAAGCCTTCTTTAGCAGAATCATGTCTCTAAGACTATAATTATGATACTTTACAGAGGCTTTTACAAAGTTTGGATAAGTGAGATATTTGAATGCATTTATTGTTAAACTTAAGAACTTAAAACCAGCACTTTTTAGAGGCAGGATGATTCATTTGCCTTGCTAGATTCAGTGCCTGCAGGGAAATCCTGGTGCTGATATTGAAGTGCCTGAGGCAGAAATGGTTTTGGAAACATGAGAACATGTTCAGCTGGCTCTAACAGCAAGGTATTATTTGCCCTCAAGTGCAGAAGCAGTATTTGCCATGACTTGAGGTTATTTACGCCTTCCCCTTTTAATCAAGATAGATACATATTTTTGACCAAATGATAAATAATGAGAATTTCTCTATTGGTTTATTTGCATTATTGTCAAAAGACAGATGATGCCCACTCCAGTGTGAGTACGTATCTAAGCAGTTGATGCACATAGGAAAATTTCAGTGATGCCTGTAAAGCCCAACCAGTTGCTGTAAAGATTTACTGGTGCTCAATGTGAGTGTTTCTCCAAAGACTGAAACGCATGGATCTGGGGGGTGAGGGGGAACCCACAGCAAATTACTCTAAAATTATTTACTGTGAGTACTGAGTTATTACAATAACTTATGGAAATAGTTCATTCATTGCTACATTAATTACAGGAGTTTCACAATACTTCCCATGATATTCGTACTTGCATGCTAATTTTAAAGTGTATGGGTTTAGTTTTATATTGTAGAGGGGAACAGGAGGAAAAATTGTTTCTGGCAGCTGTCCATTGCTGGTTGTCAGTTGCCTATCCTCACACTTGGACATCACTGAAACTACCAGCACTGTAGCAAGACTAGGTTTTGGTGCAATGCATGTTTAGGAATGAAGTCAAGTATTCCCTACAAACGGTAGATTCCCTTTGAAATGGTAGCAAAAGCTGGTTTGAAACAAGTAGGTGGCTTCAGGTCTGTGTGATGCTGGTCTGGAAAGAGGGAGTGGATGACATTTGTTGTCTCTGCTGCTCTGTTTTACAGGCTGTGCTTTGCCAGATGGATGAGTGCAACTCCTCCAATGCTTTTCTTTGACCTTTAATAACGTTAGAGGTGAAACTCCAGTGATCTGCACTAAAACTTTGCTATATGTAGCTTGCCTTGTTTTTCTGAAATTGGAAAGCTCTGTTACCTGGGCTTTTTCCCTGAGAGAGGGGAAAAAAGTATGTAACAGATGCTAGTCAGTATTTTTGTGCTGCTGTATGATGCTGATACGCTGCAGCATCAAGTGCAGTCCTGTGTTCTTACAATGCTGCATCATGTGCAGGTGTCGGAATGGGTATATGTTGGGCTTGGTGAATGTCTGCTACAGGTGGCTGTACTACAGGAAAGCTTGTGCTAAGGATGGAATCAGAATGTTTTGGAAGGCAAATATTTCTTGCTTTAATGGGATATTTATATGCTAAAGGCTGTGTTAAAGGGAAAGAACAATTTTTGGCTTATCTATGTGAAATGATAAATGCTTCAAAGCAAAGGTAGGTTGTAAAAATATGCTCCGTAAGATGTTCATGCTAATTTCTTCATATCCCACAGTAACTTGAATCAGTACTATGTGTTTGTCTCTTCAGGCTGCACCTAGTACAGAGCAAGTGTTCTGACCAAAAACCTTGGAGCATATTTCTTAGTGTTTACGCCTATTTACTTCCTGACGTGCCTGCACAGACTAGTTCTTGAGTTTATGTCATTCCCTTCCCTTCCTTTCCCTGGGTCCATAATTCTGTATTTTCAGGAATGCCTGAAATGTAAAAACTTACTGAAAACTGTCTCTCTGGAAAGCCTGGTAAAAGGGTCAGGCTTAGGTTAACGTTTAGCTGTTCACTTTCATTGTGTGAAAAGACCTATTGTATTCCTATATTCTGGAAAGCTGCTTCCAGTGAGCTAGTCCTGCCTAGGCAGCTCTCACTTTGTTCATCCTTTTAGAGCTTCGTTTGATCTTTTTCAGCATGGTGGTCTAGCACTGAGTATTGGTTGTACTGACAGTCAGATATTATCACTTAAAAGTTTTGTTGTGGATGGAAGGGAGGCTGAGTGATTTTGTGGTGCTCTCTTTTGTGTGCTGGAGCTCAGCAGCTCCCCTGGTACCTGAATTTCTCAGCTGCAGACTCAGTGGAAACAGTCTTTTAGCAGTATCTATAAAGCTATGTGCACTTCAAAGACAACTCCTAAAACCTAGACCCCAAGTGTCATTTTCATCTCTGAAGAAACAGTGTGTGCTGAGAGTCACAACCAGCTGGGTTCAGAAATAAAACCAGCTGGGAGTCCAAAGAGCGCTGTCAGGACCAGGTCTGGTTGGGGATCTGGGGGCAGGGAGTAAGGATAGCTTACAAAAACACCTTGATACATACATCTGTTTTTACAGTTTTCAGGCTTTCTTGGCATCATCTTAGTCTTAATTTCATCTTCCTGAGGCTTCTCACACAGAAATATAGGTTAAGTGTTACTCTGACATGGGCCACCTCTGTTCATCTGCCCAAATGCTGCTATGTCGCAAGAATTGTTTGCCTTTTATACAGACAGTTCTTCCCTTCTAATTCCCTTAATATGCACAGATAGGTATAGATATGCATAGATAGATACATCAGTTCTTGGTTCTTGCCTAGGAACAGCAGCAAGGTTGCTATTAGCAATAACATACTGCTGCTAACAGTTGAAATTCCTGGAAAGCTTTATTTTTAGCTCTTCCTAGTTGTGAAAACCTGGTGAGCACAATGTGTCTGTTAACGACATCGCTGGCATGGGAGAAGCACTGATAGGAGCTCTGTGACCACAGCATTTGAATACCACAAGGCAGGGGCTAGGCCTTCTGTGGAGTGCGGGAGCGGGAGGGGGTGCTGGTACGGAGCTGGCTTCTAATAACATGCATGTGGATTTAACCCTAGTCCTGATCCTTACACCTTCCCCTTGTAGCTCACAGTTTCTGCCCTCATTTCCATGAAAGTCCAAATACCTCTGTTTTTTTTTCTCCCCTGCTTTGCCATATTTAAAAATGGGTATAATACAATGTGGAAAATGCCCAGGCAAAAGCTACCCATATTCCCATTTAGTACCTGTAGCTCTTCAGGTGTTACTGGTGGAAGGCATTATGTTCCAGATACAAAGGTTTTGTGGGCTGCTAAAAGCATAGCACATGCTACACCTTTTGTACACACATGTGCACACAGTAATTGAATCCAGAATGTAGCACTGATTATTTGAAATGCACACCTTGTGCCTCTGCCATGAGAAATACGGTACAGGGGCAAGTAATTCTAAGTGCTTCTCTTCAAGGAAGCACATAAGGGGAAAAGCAGTGAATTCCAGCACAAAACAATTGTGCACAAGCTGCATCTCGCCTGACAGCTATTAACATTTTCTCTACCTGCCCGTAATGACCTTAACCTGATTTGCAGCAGTGATTTGCCACGTGCTGAGCTGCATTCTTAAATCCTTGGTTCACTCAGGGGTAGTCAGCATGGTGATCCAGTCATCTGCTGATAGACAAATTATTCCTCTGGCAGATAGTCACCCCAGCCCTTCCTGTGGGTGTAGGCATATAATTGGTGGTGTACCCCGGAATGGGAAGCATTATGCTGGCTAAGATACTGAGACAGTCAGGAGTGTCACTGGTGTTTCCTTTCTGGCAGAGCTATGGCTGTGTTTATCAAAAGCAGAGTTCATTTGGTCTAGTTCTTCTCGTTCTGGTGGCCAGTTACTTAATAGTATAAAAACATAGAGCAAGTAGGAACAGGAAGGGCCAGGCAAGGGAGCACTTGAGCCACACTGATTAATACCCCAGCCTCAGTGAGTGTGGGAAGCACTGTGCCCGAATAAAGTAGCAGATAAGGACTGAACAATTTGCAACAAACTTGATAAGAAACATTTATGCTTCAGGATGAACTGATGCAGATAGGGAAATGTAATAGTGTTGTTAAGTGTAATTGCTTCATAGACTTATAGAATGGTTTGGGTTGCAAGAAACCTTAAAGATGCCACGGGCAGTGACACGTTCCACTAGACCAGGTTGCTCAAAGCCGTGTCCAACCTGGCCTTGAACACTGCCAGGGATAAACACTTCCAGAGTTTAGAAACTCTGCTGATGATTCAACAGCATGCATATTAATCTGCAGCAGGCTGTTTCCCTGCTGCAGGGGAAGAGTTTTTGGAAGCAGGGCTTCCAAAGGGGAAGAGTTTTTGGCATGGGATGGATTCTGCAGGGAGTCCCTGGGATACAGATCCAAAGCAGGCCCAAGTCTTTTTTGTTGTAACAGCAATTCCACGTTGCATGTTGGCTGTAATTAAGAAATACCCTTATTGCAACAGTGCTGCAGCGGGAGGGGGGGAAGGTGAGCTTCAGCCTGAAGCGCCATGGTTGTCCCATGTTGTTTGTCACAGCCTTGCTGTGTTCTGCTGTGACTCGGTTTTCAGCAGCAGAGGCCCGTGGCTGGGGTGTCAGGCTGAACATCTCATCCTTCAGTGGTAGCAGTAGCAATATTCAGCGTGCAGTGATTTTCCAGCCCACTGGTTTTGCACGCAGCTGCCCAGGGTTGCACAGGCAACGCAGAAAGCTGCAGAAGTTGTTTGGTCGTGCTGCAATGCCCGAAAGGTCAAAGCAGGCAAAGAACCAGCTTGAATCCCAGGTTTGTTTTGTAATGGTTGAAGGTGTTGGCAGAGTAACCCTGCGCTTCAGCTGCCTTGGCGCTGCTTTGATACACCGCGCGACAGCGGGGCTGCGCTTCCAAGATGCTGTTGCATCCCGAAGCCCCTTTCAGGGGGTGAGGCGGGCCCCGGCGCTCACTGCTCACGCTGCCTCCCTCCGTGTCTCCGTCCCGGCGGGGAGCGGAGGGTGCGCACCCACCCAGCACACACACCCCGGCACAGGCCCGCCCTCCTAGGGGGTGGGCACCGGCCGGGAGCGGCGGCCGGGAGCGGAGGATGCTGCTGCCGCGGCTGCTGCCGCTGCTGCTGCTCTCGGAGGGGCAGGCGGCGGTGCTGCGGCTGGGGCTGCGGGGCACCCCCCGCGGCGAGGTGAGCCCCGCTTTCCTCTCCCTCACCCTGGACGCCAGCCTGGCCCGCGACCCGCGCTATGTCGCTCTGCTCAGGTGAGCCGTCTCCCGCCCCTTCTGGGCAAAGGAGAAAGGAACACGGGGATGGGGAGCAGTAGAGGGGTCCCCCAGGGCGGCGGTCCAGGACGGGAGCAAAGCTCCGCAGACACGGGGAAGAGAGCCCAGGCATCCCGGCTGGGAGTCGGCGAAGGCGCTGCTGCTGCGGAGAGGGGAGCGGGGGGGAAACGGGGGAACCCCATCCCTGGAGCTGGAGCCGGAGCCGGCTGCTGCAACCTCCTGCTTCAGGATGCCCTGATTTCGCTCTCCCGGAGCAGCAGCAAGGCCATCCCTGGCGTGGGTGCTGGGGGAATGAGCGGCAGGGCCGGTGGGTGGAGGGAAGGCGCAGCTAGGGTGGTACTCGCTGGAAGCAGCACGGGGATAAACTAAGAGAGAGGAGCTGCTTTGTGAACAGAAAAAGAGAAGGCAGCCTTCGAGCAGAAGGGTTACAAGTGGCAGAGCTGCTAGTCCTGCCGCCCGGCTTTGCAAACATTTGCGAGGCACTGTCAACATAAAGTCAAATAAATGCTGAAGATCTGTCACTATCAAAGCTGAATCAGGAGATCCTAAAAATGAAGCCTTTTTTATCCCCTTGGGTAATGCTGAAACTGCCAAGTGATGGTTGTTCCCTGCCTGTTCTTTTGGCTCTGACCTCTCCTGCCTTTTCTTCCCTGCTTTTTTTCTACTTTTTTTTTTTTTTGTACACTTCCTTTTGACTGTACCTTTTCATGGGGCAATCTTCATTCTTTCCTTTTCATCTGTCTGATCCCATTTTTCAACCCTACAATACTTTTCCAGTGAGAAAGATGACACCAGCTTTATTGGAGAGTGCTCACTTGGGTCTCCAACCCCAACCAAACACCTTGGGGTTGGGTTTGGGGCCACCCCTGCCGCCACGGGGAGTGGGAAGTACTTGGTGGTCTCTAATCTGCTGTGTGTCACCACCAAGCAGATAGTGCTGGTGTGCCTGGTGTCCTCTGACGCCTTGTGGTTTCTCCCAGTGAAGGCCGGTGTCAGTGCTGCGTGTTGAGTTATTTTACGGACCTGCTTTGCTAAAGCTAGCAAGTGTCCAGCATGGACTTTTAATCTCTCTTGGGTAGAAAAGCGATTGCTTTGGGTCTCATTGATGGAAACGGGACTGATGGTGTGAAGTCAGTTATATACCCACCTTCTCATGGGACAGGTATGTTAGTTTGGTACAAACAAAACCAAAAAATCTAGGGGAGAAGGATGCTTGGCACAAAAAACCCAACCCCTATTTTGGAGTATGGCCTTACTTTGCCCAGAGATTTGATTCCCTGTCTGTGACCGTGTTCCCTAGATGTTCCACATCTGCTCCTCGCTATGGGGTAACCCCAGGTCACCTACTGCAGCACTTCCTCTGAGCACTTGCCATGTTTAGTCTCTACCCCAAAGACATAGTCTGCATGAATACAGTGTTTTTCTGTTTCCTGGTTTCCCTTCCTCAGCAATCCCAAACTGCATGCCCTGGCAACAGCCCTGTCCCCAGGCTTCCTGAGGTTTGGTGGCACCGAGACAGATTTTCTCATCTTTGATCCCAATAAGGATTCAACATTGGAAGAAAGAATCATCTGGGAACTTCAGGCCCAGCAAGGTAAAGCTGGCATCAATGTATTAGACTCGAAACCATCCTTGGTTTAGGAGATGACTTTGATGCAGGGTGGGGATGCCACAAGGGCACAGCAGCAGTGCTGGGAGTCCTCTACAAAGTCAGCATTGTTCTCTGTGGAGAGGTCTGTGCATCTTCAGCACTGTCTGTGGGAGGAGCTGTGTCAGCCATGGGAAAGCCAGGAAGGGTGTGGGGGGGATATCACATCCACCCTGGCTTCTGCTGGGACTCCCCCTTTGCTGCCCCGTGCTCCGTGCAGCAGCCTTGGTAGCTCCCCTGCTGCCTGGGACACAGACACAGCCAGCCCAAAAGCTGTGGTTTCATTGTGAAAATCAAGTCATGGACAGAAGGAGTAATCTGATGAGAACAGAGTGTCCATTTTCTCTATCTTGGCCAAAGCCAGAGCTAGGCTGGGGGCACAGCCTTGCCCTCCTGTTGCTTCGACATGCCAAGTGCAAACCCACAGAACACTGTCAACTGCTTGAGCTTGGTCCTGGTGCGTGAGGTTTCCCACTGCATTAAAGTCCATTTATTCTTTAAACTTAGCAAAGGCACATAAACCTTTCTAGAGGTGTTTAAGGAGAAAGGATTCCCATCTATTCCCGCATGACAGCACAATTGTACATCACTGTACGGTGATGCTCAGTTTTGAAGTCAAGTGGTACTTTTACCCCTGTTCCACTCTGCTGAGTGGCTGCCTCCTCTCTGAGATCATGAGCTGTGACTCTAGCTCATGCCTTCCTCTCTGGTTATGGCTTGTTCCTGATTTACATGCTGAGAAAAGACATGAGCTTTGAAGAACTGGTGTCTTATGACTCCTGCTGGTGGTGTTTTTAGAGCCATACGAGGCAGTCAGTGCTTTCCCCTGCATGAGACAGGCAGTTCAGGAAGCATTGCACCATATCTGCTCACAGCAAGGTGGGCCCTGCTGTGCCACTGCAAGCTGGGGTGGCTTATCTGCTCCTCGGGCATGGCAGCCCATGCTTTGTCAGCTCACTGGAACAAGGGTTTCTGGCTGATGCTCCAGCTAAAACAGTTTATCATGTAGCAACGCCACAGTAGCTGCCTCGAGAAGCAGAGCTTGGTCTTCCTCCACTCTACCATTTCCATCACCCTAAACTGGGAAAGATACATCACATACATACTTATGCACCATATATTTATAATATGTATTTATGCACAAAGCCAGACCTCTTTTTCTATATAGTTAACATTGTGGAAGTAGGGATGCACTTCACTGAAGTGCACAACTGGCTCTCAGCCTGGCACCAAGCCATTGGGCTTCCTCCTGAGGGATATATCCCTTTGCATGCTTGCCTCTGGCTGTGAACATGAGAGCTTAATTGCTATCAAACCTTCTTCTCCCCTGCAGAGGCTTGTGGCTCGAGGCCTGCATTTGCTGCTGTTGAGAGGCTGCTGCTGGCCCAGTGGCCCAGCCAGGAGAAGCTGATTCTTGCGGAGCATAACCGGAAAAAGCACAAAAACACCACCATTACAAGTAAGACCTCAATGGATTTCTCTGCTAGGGTTTATAACAGGGGGTTGCAAATCTCTGCCCTGTGGTAAAAGGATCACAGGCTGTTAGGAGCTGAAGCCACTGTAAAATAAACATTTCACCCACTTAGAACAATCATAGAGTCACAGAATGGTTTGGGTTGGAAGGGACCTTAAAGCTCATCCAGTTCCAACCCCCTGCCATGGGCAGGGACACCTTCCACTAGACCAGGTTGCTCCAAGCCCCGTCCAACCTGGTCTTGAAGAAAATATTCAAAGAAATCTTATACTGTCTGACACCTCATAGTTAATAGCATCCTGCTGCTGCAGGACTTGGGAGGATCTCAGCGCCTTGCAGGATGGTGTGTAGCAAGGTCTGGGCTGTTTTGTCCAGCTGGGAGAGCTAGGCACATCTGCAGTGCCAGGCTAAATAAATACAGGTAGTAAAGATCGTCACTTGGCTGGAGCTCAACTAGCACACCATAACCTTGATATAAACATCCCCCTCTTTCCCTCTGTGCAGGGAATACCCTGGACATTCTCTACAGCTTTGCAAACTGCTCAGGGTTTCACCTGGTCTTTGGGCTCAATGCCTTGCTGCGGAAAGATGGCTTGCAGTGGGACAGCTCCAATGCCCAGGCACTGCTGGACTACTGCTCCTCACGGAGGTACAACATCTCCTGGGAGCTCGGGAATGGTGAGTGTGAAGCCAGCTTGCGGGCCAGGCCAGCAGTCACCTGAAAGGCACCACCACAGGCTATGGGCTGGCAATTTTGGATGTTTTGGATGACAGTCCATAAAGGCAAGGTGATGCTTTATTGAGGAAAAAATAAGGTCTTCATTTGCGAGGAGGGATTGCACAGAAGGCCCAATGAATGAGCCAGTTGAGATAATTTTGCTCTGAGATGAGGTGAATGATGCTGTTCAAGGTACAGGATGTCACCTTGGACAGAGTACTGGAGAGCAGCACACTCTCCAGTCACCCAGGTTTTTGGTGTCATGCTCGTTGCCTTCAGACATCTCACCTGTACCATGCCAGCTCAGGCATAGAGGGTTGGTACTCTCCCAGTGGAACAAGCTGCCCTATTTTGTGCCCCAAAACTGGAGCAGGATGCTGATGCACACATTTCTTCCCCAGAGCCCAACAGCTTCAGGAAGAAATCCGGTGTCTACATCGACGGCTTCCAGCTGGGGCAAGACTTCGTTCACTTGCGCCACCTCCTCAGTAGCTATACCCTCTACAGGCAAGCCAAGCTCTATGGTCCTGATGTTGGGCAGCCCCGGAAGCACACACAGAGACTGCTGAGGAGGTAGGGCTGTGGGGCCCTGCAGCACGCCCGGGGTGGACAGCTGTGGGTAGCAGTGGCTTGTCTGCACCCAGATGCAGTATGGACATGAGGAGGCATCTGGGCAGTGTTTTGAGAGTTTTCTGTTCCAAATCAATACTAACAATGTACAACTGGATACATCCTATTTGAGAACTAATTTCCTGATTTTCCTTTGAATTAGAAACATGGATTGTTTTTTTTCCCCTTGACAGGGACAGGGGATGACTAAAATCTTACCTGCATGCATGAGCTCAAGGCTTAAATGCTCAGCCAGTTGAAACAAAAATGCTAGCAGTACTTCAGTGATCCACACACCTCTCAACTGAGCACTGGCTGTGTTGACATGGGCTTTTCGTACTAGAAATCTCTGTGTATTACACAAGCATTAATTCACTCTCCCAGCAACCTGCTGAGGCAGCCGGGCTGCCCAAAGCCCATTTAAAAGCCATCACAAGCATGGCCCCAAGGCAATTCGCCATCACTACTGCCAGCTGGGGGGAGAGGAGAAGGCTGTGCAGGGCAGTTTGCTCAAGGGAGGCTGTGACCCATCACCAGTACTAACCTCTCCGCTCTCCACTTCATCCCTTCTGGTTGCAGCTTCCTGAAATCAGGAGGGAAGGTGATCGACTCTGTCACATGGCACCAGTAAGTACTGCTCAGATACCATCCTTGCTCTGCTTACTGCCTGTTTTCTTTACAAAATGTCAGTTTGAGCACCTCAAGAGGAAAGAGGGGGTGCAACACCCCTCTCAGCAGTTCCTCAGGTGCCTCTCCTCAAATTGCTCCACTCACAATAAGAGATGGATTGAGGGAGTGCGCTACAGAAATGCAGAAGTTCTCCAAAGAGGCTACTTGTTGCACAGACCCAAAAGCAGTGCTGGGGGGTTGTAATGTAAGCACAGCAGCAGGGAATGCAACACGTGCCAGACTGTCATTTTGCCTGCTAAATATATGCATTGAGAAAAACATAAGTGGGATGTGGAGAAAAGGATGGCACCGCAGCTTTATTTCTCAGAAGAGTGTGAGGGGTATCACAGCTTTCCCCTGCATGATGAGAGTATCTGCAACGGTTGAGCCTTTTTGCACAAGCTGTGTTTTGACATACCAAAAGCTGGTGAGATCTGAGCAGCAGTCCCAGTTGTCTCAAAGCTTCAAGTTGCCAACCGTTGCAAACAAAATGCACTTTCCCATGGGAAGAAGGGGGTGTCATATAAAAGGAAAAGCGGGTAGCTCAGACTTACCTGGCAGAGATGCCTCTGCTGAACTTGTGCATGAGAGAAGGTTTTTAACACAAGGTTTAAACAACCCATGGGTGGCTGGGCTTGGAAATGGAGTCAGTACCCCTAACGTTGGTGCTCTCTCTTTGGCATTAGAAAGGTTGAACCGGATTGAGTGAAAGCTTTGCTCCCTTAAAACAAATTCAGGGAGTCACTGATGACCCTGCTGCAAATGCACCCAACTCCCTGTGAAAAGTACAGCAGAAGCCCTGTTAGCTGATGTGTTACATGCTGCTTTTTTTCCCTCTATATTTATGTCTTTTTGATACAAACAGAAAGCTCTGCAGGTCTGGCTGACCCTTACCCATAGGAAAGTGCTAGCAGCTTCTCCTGTTCCCTTACATTTGCTCTCCAAGTCAGTTTGGGCTGTGTGTGTATAACTTGCCCTCAGATCCCAGCTATAGGGCAAACAGTGCTGGCACAAGCCCTTTCCTCTTGTCTCATGGCTTAGAGAAGCAGTTTTAAAGTGCTCAGGTGTGCAATGGGGCAAGCTGTCCCCAGGACACCTGCCATTAACTCCATGTGATTGAAAGTGATTTCTATGTGAAGGTGGTTTTATTCCCAGAACTGAATGCAGATCTGACATGCAGGGGTCAGTAACAGTAGAAAAAGATGCACATGCTTATATTATATATATGTATAAATATATGACTTATCTATTTCTTTTGAGCAGCCAGCAGGCATAAAATGTGTCCTCTCCCTTTCCTGGGCTGTTCTTGCCCTTTGGTTGTTTTTGCTTTAAATGGGCATGAGTTATTTTCTTTACTAATTTAGGATTATCAGGTTTTAGCTTCCTCTTGCGGTTGGAAGACTTCAGCTACTTCTGGTAGGACTGAGTGTTAGTGTGATGAAATGTAAAAACTGCAGGGATCCCAATTTCCTGTTCTTTACATGGACAAACCAGACTTAAGAGCTCTTCAGCTCATGGTGGAGGGCAACCTTCATCCCACAAGGATGCCTCATTCCAGTTCCCCTCTAGGTAGATAGCCAAAATACTCCTATGGAGGGACAGAAACAGGGATCTGGTTTTTAATATATAACTTGATACAGTATAGTGAGTAATCACATATGAGTGTCAGACTCTTCAGCAAGAGAAGACTTAGAGAAGCTGGCTTTTAGTGGTATTTTCCTTGTTCTAAATAAGTTGATGCAAAAAAAACCCTGCTACTTCTGTGATACCCTGGCTCCATCAAGGTAATACCTGGTAATCCCTTAAATACAAACAACACACACATCTGGGAAAAGAACTGAACAGAAAACCAGTGCTGTGAATAAATGTATCAAGCAACTGAATACTTTTGGTGGTGTTTTGTGCCAGTGCTGATATTTTTTTCTTCATTTTGTGTGGGTTTTTTCCATTTCCAGTTACTATGTGAACGGACGAAGTGCAACAAGGGAGGATTTCTTGAGCCCTAAAGTGCTGGATACCTTTGCCACAGCTGTACATGAAGTCCTGGAGGTGCTTTGTCCTGTTTGTTCATTCCCATGTTCAATTTCCAGAGTGTTAGCAGAGAATCCAGAATAAAGTAGGGTTTCTCACTAGCAATAAATGGGGATCCTCAAAGCCTGGGTGCTGCTGCCACTGTAAATCAAAACCAAAAGAAGGGTGCCAGATGCATCATAAACCTACAACATTCTCATTTATCAATGTATTTATTACTCAGGGATGTAATTTATGGTCATAACTCCATCCCTCCCTGATTTCTTTGCATTTTGAGATCCTGAGAACAGTGTAACTTAGAGTATACCACTACACAGCGTAAGACTTACAGAACCAGGCTTTCAGCAATGTTTGCCTCATTCTACTTGCACAGATCTGGGTATTTTTGGAGGGGGGAAAGCAAATCTGCTTCCAGTCGTTTTGATCAAAATTTGTGTGACATCCCACCCCAGTTGGTGTTATCCCTTAAATGCAAACCTCATATGTAGGCATTTGGCTAAAGCATAAAATTTTGATTGCCCAATATTTCCATAGCCAGCAAACTTACCTGTTGTCCCTTCCTCTTCTTCCCTATGCCACATTGGCCAGATTGTTGGTGGGACTGTGCCCAATAAGAAGGTCTGGCTGGGAGAGACGAGCTCTGCCTATGGAGGGGGAGCTCCCAGGCTGTCCAACACTTACATTGCTGGCTTTATGTGAGTACCATGTCACAGGTATGGGGAAATGTCATATTTTACAGGCTGAAGGGGGTTTATACCTGCCCCATGGGAGGAATGCTTCCCTCAGGCTTCCGGGGGAGCACAGGCAATGAGTGGGTTGAGTATCATAATCCTCCCACTGCTCTCTGTATGCTTCCCCCATGCCTAAGGTTCAATGTAGGCCCAAGTTATAGCAGATTCCTACAGCAAATGGGAGGTAAGAAGCATTATAAAGTTGTATTTCTGCCCTTGAATCTGCAAACGCAAACTCCATCCTTTTGTGATTATGGAAAGTCATTCACAGGATGGGTATCCTTTTCCACAGTCATTGTTTTATCACTGTGAGATAACTAACCCAATGGAAATTTAGCTATAAAAATCATTTTCCCCAAGGACTCCAGTTGCAGAAACCCGTTGAAGTGAAAGAAATCAGGCTTTTCTTATCACTTTGGTCAGTTTGTAGATTGAGGGAGATAAAATTGCATGGAAATGTATAGTCCATGCTTTGAAAATGAACCAAAACCATAGATGCAATGTATTTTTTCACCCTCCTATGAGGCATGATGATATTCTCATCGGGGCCTTGTGAGTCAGCAAGTCAAAGCCTGGTAGTAGCAGGCAACCTTGCTGTTGTAATGATTTCTCTCAGCCCTCAGGCCCTTGGCCAGTTCAGGAGCATCCACTGCCACTCCTAGTTTCCACTGCCTGCAAATAGGGGAGAGGAGCAACTGTTCCCACCAACTCTGACCTCCAGAGGTGGTCTGGGACTGTATTTTAAGGTAATCAGTGCAAGACTTCAACTGAAATCAGCTGCGTGATTCTTAAGGAAGTCAGTATCCTGCCCTAATTCCTTCTTTCCTACTTCCCGCTCTGGTTGGAGAGGGGCAATGGTGGTCAGCTGAGGTCAGCAATTCCATCTGCGTGATGTTTGCCTTATCTTTTTTGTCAGGTGGTTGGACAAACTTGGGCTTTCAGCCAGGCAGGGGATTGATGTGGTGATGAGGCAGGTTTTCTTCGGGGCAGGGACCTATCACCTGGTGGATGCCAACTTTGAGCCTTTGCCGGTATGTATGCAACCCCGCTAATACCATCTGAATGGTGTGTGTATTTCTGCACAGGCAACACTGGATGTGGAGATACAAGTCAGCTACTTTAACAACACCTTTTTTTTTTGTAGCATAGTCACAGTTATCCTTGTACCTAAAGTTAGCTCATGTTTCATTATAGGTTCATGTGTTATATATCTATAGATACAAGATGTTTACTGTAACCACAGGGATGCAGCTAGTCTTCAGCATAGCAGAGACTGATTGCTGGGACATGTCTGCATACAAATCAGAGCATCACTTCTGGAGTTCACAAGGCTTTTCTGCATGGACTGTTTTGGTTTGAGTACTCCTCAGCTGAGCAATAAGTAGTTTCTAAATAGAAGTGATAGGAGATATTATAATAATTATATTCCATGTGAAAGCAAGCCAATATCAAGTCAAGACTCAACCATTTCTTAGGTCATGAACACATTAAGCCCTCAGTAGTGGCTGAAGGATAATTAAATGAAAACATGCATTTAATATAGTTGGATTTAATAGGAAATAACATTCTGCTGTGATGAAACATCATTATTTGAAGAGCATGTTTCTTTCTGCTAGTAACACTTACCTTGGGGTGAGAGGATAGCATCTTTCTTCTTAGCTTTCCACTCATTCTTTTGCTTCCAAGTCACGATTTTCACAGGTTCATAGAGACCATCTGAGAGGAAACCCAGCATTCAGGGGTTTTCTGTCCTGCCTGTTCATCTGGTCCCTATGCCAGGGACTGGGTTGCTTGTTACTTTGGGGTTTTTATTTCCTCATTTAAAATAGATTTAATTTGGACTGAAAGGACATGCCTTTGTTCCTCACCTACAGGCAGTACATACGCTAATCAAGTGAATAATGCTTTAGAGGCAGGGAAATCTAAATTCAGTTCCATCAGTGTTAGTTAGCAGGGAAATGAAGAATCACAGCAGTGTCAAGAGGCTTGCAGAGGAGCCGAGCATGCAAGCTCACAGACTTCATGGAGAAAAAGTAGTGGTGAAGGTGTAAAAGAAAGCAGACCTGGAAAACAAGCCTGCACTGGGCATCACCCTGCTCTCAGGCACTATCCTGGAGTGTCAGAGGATTAACTCCATAACTGGTGTTCAGCAATTAATCCTGAGACCTGTTCAAAAGCACAGTGTTAGTGAAAGGCATGGAAGTTGTTGTGGGCCTCCTCCTGGCATTGTGCCTGTGAACTGGGTGCAAGCTTTCCTGCTGGCAGGGCAGCTCATCCCCTGTGGGTTCAGCCTTGCAGTGCTCTGTGCCTTGCAAAAGGGAGTTTCTGGAATGCAGACTGTCTCTCCTCCACAGAGATTTGCATGTGAAGTGGAAAATCACTCCAAGGTACCTTGTAAACACAGCTGCTCTGCAGCCTGGAACAGGGTTTTCTGCTTAGCTGTGCTGTTTGTAGGAACTTGAACAGATACAGTGAAAACCTTGGAAAAGAAAAAGTGCATGGGGGAAAAAAAATCCTGAAATTACCAGCAAAATTAATGCTGTTAAGCACTGTGTGGAGTATCTGGCATGTACAAAAGTGCTCACGTGTGGTTTTGTGCCTCCCAGGACTACTGGCTCTCACTGCTCTACAAGAAGCTGGTGGGTACCAAGGTGCTGCAGGTTGGCCTGACAGGAGCTGATGAGAGGAAGCTCCGTGTCTACCTCCACTGCACAAACCCCCTCCAGTAAGCCATCAGAAAGGGTGAAATATCCCAGAACCTGAGCCCATGGCCATCCCCAGGCCAACAAAAGCAATCTGGGACAGCAGAAGGATGCCCTATATCTGTGAAACCTTTCTCTCCTAATTGACACCATCATCTACTCTTGCCTTGCAGCCCAAAATACAGAGAAGGGGATGTGACGCTGTTTGCCTTAAACCTCTACAATGTTACCCAACATTTGCAGCTGCCAAATTACTTATTGAGCAAGCATGTGGATCAGTACCTCTTACTGCCTCATGGCAAAGCGAATATCCTTTCCAGGTAAGTGCAGTTTCTCCTGTCTCTGTAGAAAGGATCGTGAGTAGACTTCGGTGTCCTCTGAAACCTCACCTTGTTTGATGTGGAAGGTGGGGGGTGGCAGGAAGAGGTTATCATTCAGTCATGGAATCACAGAATGGTTAGGGCGATCTGGAGCTTTTTCTGATAAGGTCTGACTTCTGGTAAATCAGTTCTCAAAAAAATGAGGCTGCTGAAAGCTTGCTGAGGTATGAGGATACTTGTTTGATGTTAATTGGGAAGCTTTTTCCTAGCAGGCTTCAGGGGTCTGGACCAGCTGCTGAAGTCCTTTTTTTTGGCACAAGCACAGGTATATTGCTTTCCCAAGTGCTGGCTCCTCATTTACAGCAAGGTGTTCAGGCTTTGTGTGGTTTCTTTTTATTCTTACTGCTAATGCATCAGCACAGGAAGGATCTGCTCTGTGGGAATAGAAGACATCTTAATATTTGCAGGAGCAAAAACAATTAAAACTTGTACTTTTCAAAGCCTGTTCTGCTGTTACCCTCACCAGAAGAGTAAGAAACATATACTTTTCAACTTGCATGTGCTTATGACTCTAAAGGAGCCCTTGCAGAGGGAGTGCTGCAGATGCTGTGTGTGAGCACACATAAACCCTCAAGGGAAGTTTAATTTGGCTTTGGGCTGAGTTTATGTTTATACTCGGATTCAGAGCTGTTTGTGCTTGATAGCAAACAGAACACAGCTGCCCAAACAGTGTCTCTGTCCCTCTCCAGGTCTATTGAGCTGAACAGCCGTGTGCTACAGATGGTGGATGACAAAACACTGCCAGAGCTTACTGAAAAACCCCTTGGTCCCGGCAGCATCCTCAGCCTTCCAGCCTTCTCTTATGGCTTTTATGTTATCAAAAACACCAAAGCTGTTGCTTGCATTTAAATGGTTAATGCACGCAGGATAAATGTAAAGCACTTGGCTAGTAGGGAAGTCTAATCCTAGAAATTCACGTTTCTACCATGAGATTTAATTCTGGCAAGGGATGCAAGTGTGATAGCACCAGTACGATCTCTGTGCTGGCGAAGACATGAGGTCCCACTGGGTAATAGGTACATGAATGATGCTTGTTAAGATCCTGGGAAAATTATCCAGGTAGAGAAAGCCCAGGCAGGGGTTGGTTTTGCTCTTGATCCAGCCTGGATCATTGCACTTGAGCACGGGGCCCTTCTCCACGCTATGTGCAGAGCTGCATCAGCTTCTCAGGCTGCCCTTGGGGCTTTGCCAGGCAATAATTGTAGCCTCCACTCTCCTCTCATTTCTGCAAGCACAGTTTTCAAAGCAGTTCCTTCGAAAGCTTGCTTTCAGAAAGGATGAGCAAGGGGTTTATTTTAGCTGTACAGTTATGATTTTGCCTGCACCATGTGGGGAAGCCCAAGGAGGGGCTGTGATTGCTGAGGGCATCCTGGGATGGAAATCAGGGACACAAAGCAAACCGAGGTTGGGGTTAGCTGCAGGGGAAAACGCCTTGCCGAGAAAACAGGCTCTCCGCAGGGATTAGGGCAGCGCTTTACGTTTGTTCCAACCTGGGAGGTTCGGTCACAAGATGGAGCTATAGCTACGTACTTTCCAAAGGCGAGCTTTCGATAAATGACGTGCCGGCAAATGAGCGCTCATTCAATCTCCACCACCCCGCAGGAGGTTCAGCTGGAAGGGACTTCCTTGACCCTATCTGTAGGTGGAGCTCTGCTTCACACTCCCTAAATCGCTCAGGTTCTGGAGGACATGGGATAGTAAAGAGACTGAGCAAACCACCCACCCCTTGACCATCAGAGGGGCATCGGTGGCCTTAGACAATTCAGGGGACAAACCTGCCCATCAGGCTGACATTCCTCTTGCAGGGCAAACAGCAGTTTTGGCCAGAAAGCTGTGTTGGTGGTGCCTTTTCTTCCCCAACCGTGCCTTCCCCATGCACACCCTGCTGCAGCTTACTGTGCCACTGCCTGCTTTCCTCTGCCCTGTCGGCTGCTGGTCTGCAGGGGAGCAAAACCCCTCAGAGAATACCTGCGGGCTCCTCCTGCATGTGTTGACTTGCATCTACTTTTCTTGAAGGCATATAACCCGTGCCACTGTCAATGCCTCATGGTATTTTGAGCACAGCAGGGGAAAACAACAACACACCACTGTATTTCACTTCTTAAGCTTTAAGAGGATGCCACCAGCTACACGGGGTTTCAACACAGGGAGGGAGGGGACATGTTTTAACGAGAAGACTTTAAAAACAGACAAACTTCTGACGCTGTGATGAAAAGTTGCACAATAAAGATGTTATATTTAAGTTCAGCATGTCAAAGAAGTGTTTGCACCCACAGTGCAGATACATTCTCCAAAGAGTTATGTATCAGAAAGTAATATAGATCAGAAATGAGAATAAGGAATGCTAAATTTATATTGTCCAAGTTCAATAAGATAAGATAGCATAAAATGAAGTGGGAAGTCTTACATACTGTCTACTTAAAGTTAGTATTATAGAATTATCATAACAATTTACAACTAAGACATCAAAATGATTGTTTGCCTGGTAGCTTCTTTTTAGAACTTTTCTAACAGTTTTGTTTGTTCCAATGCTTGTGACTTTTATATTTGACGGTTTTAATTAAAATGATTTATACCAGTTTTTGGCAATCTTCCTTTTTCTCAAGACTCTTTTTTTCACATACTGATACCACAAAATATCCCTCCATTCCTTTTGGTCACACATCATCTACATTTTGCATGATTTTCAACAAGAGTAACCTGAGTAAGTAAAAATTAAATCGTACCCAGGCTGGTGTGTTTCAGTTGCACTGAGTCAGACAGAGGGGTCACCTCCACCTCACTGTTTGACTCAGACACAGTACATGGGCTGATTAGCATGCAAGAACTACTAGGAGCGGTACAGGGAGGTCCAGGTGTGCAAGTGACAGCTGCTCTGGCTTCCCCTCCCAGATACGTCTCCTCTGAGCATACAGCCTGGTTCTTCAAATGGCGGGGTGGTGAGAGGTATCATTCACAGCTCGTGTAACTGCTTTTGACTTAAAAAGCTCTACACACACCCAAGTGGCATTGCATCATAGAATCATTTATGTTGGAAGGGACCTTAAAGATCATTTATTTCCAACCCCATGCCATGGGCAGGGACACCCTCCACTAGACCAGGTTGCTCCAAGCCCTGTCCAACCTGGCCTTGAACATTCCTAGAGATGTTGCAGCCCCAGCTTCTCTGGGCAACCTGTTCTAAGTCTCAATGAAGAATTTCTTCCTAATATCTAATGTAAATCTCCCCTGTTTCAGTTTAAAGCCATTCCCCCTTTTCCTATCACTACTTGCTCTTATAAAAAAAAAATGTCTCTCCAGCTTTCCTATAGGCCCTCTTTAGGTATTGGAAGGCTGCTGTAAGGTCTCCCCTGAGCCTTCTGCTCTTGAGGCTGAACAGCTCTCTCAGCCTCTCTTCATAGGATAGATCCTCCAGCCCTCGGAGCATCTTTGTGACTCTCCTCTGGACTCATTTCTACAGCTCTATACCTCTCATGCTGGAGCCCCAGAGCTGAATGCAGTACTGCAGGTGAAGTCTCATGAGAGTGGAGTAGAGAGGGAGAATCACCTCTCTCGACCTGCTGGTCACGCTCCTTTTGATGCAGGCCAGCATACGGTTGGCTTTCTGGGCTGCAAGAGCACACTGCTGGGTCATGTTGAGCTTCTTCACAAAGTGACTTTTCTTTACGAAGTGTTGTATATTAAGCTGATAGCTACTGTTAGCTCTGTATAAACAAAGCAGGAGGGAGACAAACGTAGTAAGTGACACTGGATCCTAGCATAGCAGGACAGGTATGGTCAGACCCAGAGTTGAATACCACCCTTGCAGGCCCCACCTGCACATCTGCAGCAGCACAGGCCCCATGAACACCTTATCCAAGGGTTTTTTCCCCTCTGTGAATGCTGTAAAATTTGGGGTCTTGAACTTAAATATGTGTGTATACACACACACACACACACAGATTTATCTGAGACCAGGAACAATTCTCTCACACATGTTCCAATTTGCTTTTGCATTTTTGAGCTTGGATTGCTCACCTTGGATTTACTGTGTACCAGTTCCTGGAAGGTGGAGTACATTGCATCATGAGACCTTTGTATAGGGGATCATTTAATGCTTGTAAAAATAAGGAAACCGATAATCTCCTTTGAATCAGGGACATTTTGACCATTGACTCAGACATTAGTCAAAAATGACAGTAGGGACTTAATAGCTTTTGGTGATTTTTCAGGTCTGAAATGTGATATTCTCTAGATTTCTGAGGCTTTGGGTTTTGGTTTTCTTCTTCAGTGAGGAGCTAGGCTACCTTACAATGAATATAAATACAGGCAAAGTAAGCATGCAAGGCTGTTGCTGCCCTCCAAGATACACTGTTCAAACACACCTCAAGCACTCATCCATACCTGAATAAAGCCCATAGTGACTGATCTCAACAGAATGAAACAGCCAAGGTCACACAAGAAAAAATATTCTAGTTACACTTCATCAGAGCTGAGCATCTGTTTCTCTTACGGTCCTGAGCAAATTGTGTTACTGCTGTGCAGTCCTGCTACAGCAAGTGGAAAAATGTGAAACTCTCTTCTCCATCACACTGGTTTTTTACTTCCTCTTGGCAGTCAACTTTTTGGGAAATGAAACTCTAAAATGGTTTCCCTTGTTTTTTTTTGTCAGTGTACAAGGTGTTCCAACTGAAGGAAATGTGCAATGAGAGAGAAGTTACACACTACATGGTCACTGGATTCTCCAAGAAATCTTTCAGCAGCAAACTTGAGGACATTTTATCACTGAAACCATGCAAGACAAAGTGTTTATGGCTCTGTCCAAAGCTCCTCTGCCTCCCCATTTTTATGCAGTAACTCACAGAAGACGCCGGGAGAACTAAGTGAATGAGGACAGAGATCCAAAGATGTCATAGTTTAACCCCAGCTGGCAACTAAGTACCACACAGCCTCACACTCACTCCCCATCCCTCCTAAATCCCTGCAGTGGGACACAAATGAGAATCAGATAAAAAGTTAAAAACCCACAGGTTGATATAAAAAGTTTAATAATTGAAATAAAAGTAAATTATATCAATACAACAACATTAGGAAATAGAGACAGAGAAGAAGGAATAAACCCCATCCTCCAAAAAAGTGATGCACAGTACAATTGCTCACTACCTGCTGACTGATAAACAGCCCAGCCTGAGCAGCAATCAGTTCCTTCCGGGTAATTCCCAGTTTATACACCAAGTATGACATACTGTGGTATGGAATACCCCTTTGGCTAGTTTGGGTCAGGTGTCCTGTCTCTGCTCCCTCTCAGCTTCCCATGCCCCTTCTCACGGGCAGAATCTGAGAGACTGAAAAGTCCTTGATCATGGAAAGAGCTACTGAGCAACAACTAAAACATCGGTGTTATCAGGCTAAATCCAAAACACAGCACTACACCAGATACCGCGAAGAAAATGAGCTCTGTCCCAGCTGAATCCAGGACAAAAGGTCCTATACAATCCTAGTATTTTTTCCTAAGTACAGACTGGGAGGTTTAGCAGACGAGACATGCTGAGGATGCACGAACATGATGGTATGTTTGACGATATAAAGTCACCTATGGGATTTCAACGAACAGCATGGGAGACTTCACAGAAATGTTAACAGCAAAACCAGCACACGTGTTTCTTGTGCGGTGCTGAGGTACAGCAACTAAAGATTACAGGAGTTATTAAACGTGTGCATCCTGCCACTGAGCCATCGGTCCCCCTCGGGGGCTCTGTCAGCATTCACCTCTTGAAGCCTGACGGCAGGCAAAGCTCCAGCCTCCCGCACGCACCGAGCCAGGCCTTGGCCACCGCCCTTTGTACCTGTGCCAGGACGGATCCCCGCTGAGCCCTGCTTGCCCCTGCGGAAACAGCTCCCTGAGAGCCGCGGGGGGCGGGCTCCGCCCGGCCTGACCCGCAGTTTCGATTCCCGGGAGCGAGGCAGCACACGAAGGAAGGACGAGGCAGGGAACCTCCGAACCCAACCCCACCGCACCGCAAGCCCGGCCCCGCTCCCTCAGACGGGAGGGGTGGGTTCACGCATGTGTGACCCCACGTGTCACCGCCACGCCGGAAGCGAGGCGGCAAGATGGCGGCGCTCCTGGCGCGGCTGTGTCGGGGCGCTCCCGGCCTCCGCGTCTCCCGCCTGCCTCTCGCCGCCGCCGCTGCTCCGCCTCTGCGCCGCCCCTCCGCGCCGTCGGGACGGTCGCGCCTGCTCAGCTTTTCAGCGTCCGAGCTGGTGCGCGCCGCGCCGGTGCCGCTGCAGCCATACCTGCGCCTCATGCGGCTGCACCAGCCCGCCGGTGAGCGCGGCGAGGCGCTGCCGTAGTGACGCGGTAACCGCGGCGACTCTGCCCCCCCCCACCCCGCTCCTCGTTTCGCTCCTCAGGCCACCCGCGGGTCTTCTCTCCCCTCAGGGACGTGGCTGCTGTACCTGCCGTGCACATGGAGCATCGGCTTGGCGGCCGAGCCGGGCTGCCTCCCCGACTGCCACATGCTGTCCCTGTTCGGCCTCGGGGCGGTGCTCATGCGCGGAGCCGGCTGCACGATCAACGACATGTGGGATCGCGACTATGACAGAAAGGTAGAGCGACCCCCGTGGGCTTGACAAGATCTGTGTGCAAAGTACGTGTCCGCTCATCTCCCACATCACCAGTGGGTACCTGCTGAGTGCAGGCATAGGGCTCCAGGTTCAGTAATTCCTCCATTCTGTCCGAGATGCGTGCAATTAATTCGTCTACATCTCCTCCTAGAACAGTAGAAATAGTTTCATTTTTGTGTAACACTTCTCTGTCTAGGGCTGTAGTAAGTCTTCTAGAGCACTTACTTCTGTGTAAGATAAAATACATGTGGTTGTCAGCTGTAGGTAGTACTTGAAGTTTATTTTACAGCACAGTTTTGCATGACACAAGAAAATAACACTTTTTTTTTGCTACACTTGCCAGTTACGATTTACCCAAGAAACACTTTGTTTATTTAATTTTCAGGAGCCAGGTTTCCTTGAGTATTTTTAACTTGTTCATGAAAATGGCTGTTAAGAGTGTCATACCCAGCCTGGAGCTAATCCTCTTCCATTGTGCTGTAGTTTCCCTCTTCTTTTTGTTCAGAAGAGGGAAATGAGCAGAAGGCAGTGCCCGGTGTCAGATGTTGTAATGTCCACAGGTGCAGGCTTGGAGGGGAGTGTCCTGGCGATGCGTCACTGTTTGCTTGTCCTGTTTTCTGCTTCTATATTGTGTGGGGCTTTGGGTTTCGGCGCTGGTGAGAGACAGGAGAATGAGCCAGCCCATGAAGTTATTACAGCACTGGTGTATCTGTGCTGTTGGGAAGGCAGTGAATGAATCAGTTCAGGTTTTGTGGCAGTTTTGGATGGTTTAGTGTTTGGAGGTTACTAACAACTACGTATGCTAAAAATATTTGCCAGGGTGGGGCGTGTGATTAGTAATAGGGACTTTTCAATATAATTAATTGATTTATGCCTTAATGTGATTAAATGTGAAGCTTTCGACATTCCTGTCACAGTATTACATATCTTAAAGGATATCTTTAGAACAAGCGTGATAGGGGCTGGGTCAGTAGCAGGATGTTGTCTTGAGCTGGTGGTAATGGGTTGGGGTTTTACGTTTTATGTTATGGATTATTTAGTAAGTATTTTCTTCTGTTTAAATGAAACATCCGATGTTTGGCTGCAATATGCAGTGGAATTGGTCACAGATATGTCAAGAGCATGTTTAAACTGCAGCAGCAGAATTTGACATTTAACCTAATCTGAAAAACTTTATTTAAATTCACATCATTAAAGCATGTGCAGAACACTTTATGCCCACAGAGTATTCTGTAAAAAGTTGGATTTTGAACCTCTTTGAATAGACTTTACACCATTTTCATCAATGTGCAAGATGTTTGGGTTCTGTGGGATTTTTTCCCTTTTGGCAGCGGTCACCTTTGGCAAATACCTCAGTTTAACTTGCTTCAGATATTTCTTTCTTCTTTTAGTTTACCTTTTATGATTTCCTATTCCAGACAGAGTTTCTAAACTCCACTGTACTCAGACTAGGATTAAATTAATTGTCCTTTCATAGTCATTAACAATGGTTACATGTGTTAGAGGAGCCCTGCGTCTTTACAATGTTTTGCATAGTAATCACTTTAAAGTGTTTGAGCACAGAAGTGCTCCTTGAAATTGGAATAGTCAGCTCAGTTTTTAAGTCTGATTATTTTTTTCCTCTAAGGTAATAAAGTTCATATACAAGATGTCTGCAGTGTTGCTAGTCAGCCTTGTTACACATAAATGGCACTTTATTCCTGCTGTAGGTTTTAAAGCCTGCATGCTTCTAGTATAAGCACTGCTGTTTAGAAATACAGGTCGTGTCTGTGAAGATACACTAGGTTTGTATCTTTGAAGTAACCCTATCTCATACATTCTGTGACCTGTTTCTGTTTATTTTTCTGCTATATGCCAATGGCGTGACTTTTAGTTTTAAGATCCATTGGAGTGTGTTACGTTGGATTTGGTATTAACATTATTCTTTCTATTTTCAGGTGGCGAGGACGGCAAGCAGGCCCCTGGCAGCTGGAGATATCTCCACTTTCCAGTCCTTTGTTTTTCTTGGTGGACAACTAAGCTTGGCACTTTGTGTGCTTCTGTGTCTGAATTACTATAGGTGACATACAAGTTATGTTTTGCTTTTTAAAATTTGATTCTAGGTCCACAGTCAAGCACAGAGATTTTCAGCAGAAAAGTCTTTGGGGGCAGGGGGAGGAGGTTATTAGTTGTGGAGGTGTATTTCAAAGTAAAAGAATTAGTTCAGTAATCTTTACCTCTCCTGTAATGCCACACTGCATCTTTAGACTGGCAAACAATAAACCTCATGGTATGTTTTACAGTATCGCTCTGGGAGCAGCCTCTTTGTCTCTTGTGGTCACCTACCCTCTGATGAAGAGAATAACATATTGGCCACAATTAGTTTTGGGTGAGCTGGAAATATTTTTGCTATTTTTTTTTTTCTTTGGGTTGAGTTTTTGGGGTGTTTTACAAATCAGTAGTTGAACTTGAGCCGTCTGATTTTGTATAACTTTACATTAAAATAAAAATACCTTATAGATGAAATTCTATTGTGTCAGAAGCTTCTTAAGCAATTTATAATGCATGTAAGAGTTGATGTTTGGGTTAGGGTTTTTTTGTTAAAAATCTGTTCCTTAATTTGATGGAGTGAGGGGAGGGAGAAAAGGAGGGAGAAAATAAATATTTGACATTTGAGGATCTGCTTTAGTTTTGGGCTTATCTCAGAACCTGTCTTACACATGCATTTGTTCTGCATTTCAATCTTCAGCCTCTAAAATGATTCCTGTGCAGAAACTGATGGTGCTTGTATTTCAGGTTGAGCTACTAAAATGTATCTTTGAATCTTAGCCTTCACATTCCAGCTGTGTGAATCCAGGGCACAGCTACCTTCAGCTTTCTCAACCAAAATTGTCGTTTTCAGCCTTGAAGTACCATAGTTGGCTGCTGTGCAGTCAGTTACACTGACATCTTTTGTTGTACTGACATTTTTGTAACTTTAGACCTGTTGTATGGGTATGCTGGACTAGTTTTGTACAAATATTTCCCTGTGCTAATGAAGTAAAATTTATACTGGGGGAAAATGCATGGCTGTATGTATTTCACCTCGTACGTCCAGAGTATTTAATGTCAAATTACTTGTATTTATTACCTTCCTGAAAATAAGTGGTAGAAAAATAGAGATGTTGGTAATGTACAAAAAGCTACTTTTATGATATACGCTGGAACAAATAGTAGTGGATTATATACATGCAATATAGATAGCTCCTGGCAATCTTGTAACTTTTTTTTCTTTTACTCTTTCTGTGTTTTTAGGACTTACATTTAACTGGGGAGCCCTTCTTGGCTGGTCTGCCATCAGAGGGTCATGTGAATGGTCTGTGTGTTTGCCCTTGTACTTAGCTGGAGTAATGTGGACTCTGGTATACGATACCATTTATGCGCACCAGGTAGAGTAGCAGTGGGAAATTTTAGATATCACTGCATGTTTGTGTGTTTAATTTACAGCTTTGTTGTCAAACAGCAGTGTTAACATGTTGCAGTGCTTTACCCTCAGCTGAGCTAAAACGGTACCAAAGAAACCCCAGCCCTCAGACCTTTTATTGCTGCTTGCAAATGTTTTATATATCAGGTGGAAAGCTGGAAGTATAGTGTACTTTGCTTATGCATTTGCATTGTATAAATAACTTCAGTGTTGGTATTAGCTCTTGGCCGCTAAAGCAGATCTAACGACTGACCTTCTAATTTCAATTTTAATGTAGAGACCTACAAATGAACTTAAATTGGGCTCCTAATAAGAAGCATTGGAAATTTAAGCAAGGGCCCACTTTTTATTTACCTTATGAAGTGGTGGTTGGGTTGTGATTTTTTTTTTTTTTTTTTCTGATTCATCATTTCATTCTAGGATAAGAGGGACGACATCATGGTCGGTGTGAAGTCAACAGCATTACAGTTCAAGGAGGATACGAAGCAGTGGCTCAGTGGCTTCAGCCTTGCAATGCTCTTGAGTTTGTGCATGGCAGGAATGAACTGTAACCAGACATTTCCATATTACTCAGCTGTGGCTGCTGTAGGGGCTCATCTAGCACATCAGGTTTGATGTATTTCATACTTTTTCCATGTGGAAGTTCTTGATAAGAAATCAGAGTGCTTTTCAACTCCCATCAATTTGCCAACTACGAGGAGTCTCTTTATAGAGAACTTAAGTCTTCTGACAATAAGCTTACTTCACTTAAATACCTTTTGCAGACCTTTTGTTTGAAGAGACCTCCACTGGTCTACAGACTGTAGAGCACTGTTTTTCGGTCTGTTCCCAACCAGAAACTCTGCCTCACGTTAAGCTGTCATCTCAAGGGAATGGTTTTCATTTCGTTTCCAGTAGCAGCTGCAAGCTAGATCTACCTCAGTATCTGCTGCACAATCATTTACTGTTTGAATTGTCAGAGAGGCCTTACATTGTAGTTTCAGCACAAATGGAAATTACTTTTCTTCAGGTAGGGTTTCTGTAAATGAGAATGCAGAATGTATGTGGTGAAATGTGCACAACAATTGTGTGGATTTCCAAGAGCCCGTGGTTCTGTGTACCACAGAGTAGCTTCCTTTTTGAATGATTATTTTTGGTTCTGCCAAACGTTCTCATGCTTACCTTCGTGTTGAAGATTTCTGAATGTGTTCTTAACTATCTGAGTTTAGAAAGCTGAGTATGCTGCATGAGGACTAAGTTTTACTTAATTCATTGAATTTTTGCCTGAGACAGGAGTTTGGGTCATGAAGATGTCAAATTTCTATCCCACCCAAGAAGTTCACTGATAGAAAAATAACATCTTTTATTTACTTTGCATTTCTGAAGGTATACCTCATGGTTTGGCTGCTCTTGGGTTTCATTTGTCAGTTCAGTGTTTTCAGTTCCCTGTGCTTGAGGGGCTGACAGGTTCTCAAGGGTGTGGACAACATCCTGTCTTAGAAGCTTGTGGCACCATTTCAGATTAATCAGAACCCAGACGTGTCGCCTCTGTACGACTACACATGGCAGAGGAGCAGGTTTTCCAAGGAAGATTCCACTTCTTTGTGTCCAATACATTCTGGTTTTACTTCTTCAGAGGCTGAATTGCAAGTTTTGAGGTTTTGGGGGTACTTTTCCATTAACCCTTTCATTTGTTTTGCTTAACATTTCTTCTTGTCATCCTTCTCGAGACTTTTTCACCAAGTTTTGTTTCCAGGAATACTTTTCAGTAACTTTGCTCTGGCTGCATTGTGTGAGTTGGTTTTTCACCTTTACCTGTCTCACAGCACACAGCTACCAAGCTGGGCAGGCCTTGCTTCTAGCTGTTGTTGCAGGTATCCTGGTTCTTTTTTTGCAAGAGAGTTGAATGGACATAGCTAAGAGGGACTGGACTGAACCAGCCATGTGTGAGTAGGCAGGGCTGAGCACCTTCCTGTGCATTCCAGTTAGCCTGGGTCACTGCTGGCTCTCCAGTGCCTTGTCTTTACTGGAACATAGAGCAACACCTAGCAGCAGAGATTTAAAGCTGCAGGCAGGTTTTGGGGGGGCTTAATTTTATTTAGAGTTCCCATTGAAGAATTAGTTGGCTACCTACAGAGGAAAATCTCAAAAAGACTTACTTACATGCTCTCCTGGTTTCAGCTGCGATAGAGTTAATTTTCTGTGCTGTGTTTTGGGTTCAGTCTGAGAATAATGTTGATAATGCATCAATTATTTAGTTTTTGCTGTGTAGTGTTTATACTAAGTCAAAGACTTGAAGTTTCCCATGCTGTGCCAGTAAAGGGGGGCACAAGAAGCCGAGAGGGAGCATAGACAGGACAGCTGAACATCATGCTCAGTGTATAAACTGGGGGGAGCTGGCAAGTAGGGGTTGATTGCTGCTCAGGGATGGGCCGGGCATCCATTGGTCAGCAGATGTTGTGCAGTTGTATTGTGCATCACTTAGGCTTTTTTGTTTGTTCGTTATGTTCTTCTCTCTATTTAATTTTATTGTTGTTGTTGCTGTTGTCATTATTATATTTCTCTCTATTTCCATTATTAAACCGTTCTCATATTAACCCACAGGGAGAGTGAGTGAGTGGCTGTGTGGTACTTAGTTGCTGACTGGGCTTAAACCACAACACATGCCCAGATATTTTTACATTTTTTACTGTCAAACCAAACACACCAGGCTGTTTATACAGTCCTTCATGGAGACAGTCTGGGAATTGTGTTCTTACGTGATCCTTGACTTTCCTGCTGTATGTTGAATAAATTTGTGAAGTAAACACAGATGCCAGTTATGCAAAAAATCATTTGTAAGCATAGTGTATTCCTGTTTCTTGTGGAGCAAAAGGTAGACTTTAGAATTTGAGATTCACTTTTTGAAGGTACAGACTTTACTGTGTCTTGTGGTGTGTGAAACATTTATAAGTCTGTAGACTAATGCTAGAATGTTACACTGTGCTTTTGCAGATTTACACTTTGGACATAGACAAACCTGAAGACTGTTGGAAGAAATTTGCTTCAAATCGTACTGTTGGAGTTCTGCTCTTCATAGGCATTGTGCTTGGAAATCTGTGGAAACAAAAAGACTTAAAAAATGCAAAAGAAAACAGGTAGCTGAAACTACTACAAATAGTTCAGCTGGTAAGAAAGTACTGTAAGAAGTAACACACTTATAACTGTAGCTACCTTATACTGTTTATTTATAAAAGCTGGTGAAAACATTCTTGTTTCTAAAAACATGCGAATGAGGTTATCCTACAGTGTAAGTTTTAATCAGATGACTTCAACTTCTGTAGAAGCTTCAACAAGTGAAGCTGCTCTGCTGGTCCTGTGCAGTACAGGCAAACTTCTGTCAGGCTCTCAAGACTGCGAGCTCAGGATTTTACATGAAACAAATGTCTCTTAGTGATAGTACGTGAGAAAATGCAGATGTAAATAAAATCTGTCTGTACATGTTTGGTGTTCTGATTTCTATTACTTGAGTTGTGATAAATTTTGAGTTGGAGCTTTTTGCGTGAAAGAACTGCAATAGAAACTTTTATCCTAACATGTATAGAAGCAGTCAGGACTCGGAGTGTGTAAGGTCCAGAATACGAAGTCAAAAGAGAAGTATTTAAAATTACCTTTTGCTCTTGCTGTAATTGCTGGCAGTGATTCTTTTTCATGTGCAAAGAACAGGCTTCTGCAAAGTTTCCTGCACAGAATGAGCTGAGCTCATTTATCAAGAACGGTTTGAACACAGATTTCTGAGTTGAAAACAGAGCAGCCCAGAGCTGTTGCCAAGTGTGCATGACTGGTGGCTTCCCCTGACCTACAAGTATCTCATGCAAAGTGATCCTCATTTTTATTTTCAGTTTTTAGTTGTATTCATTTTGACTTATGTCTGTTGGTTTTATTTGTAGTATTACAGTGAGAAGTTGTTTATAGGAGAATGCTTATAAACAATAAAAATAGCAACTGCAGGCTAACAAATACATTGCTTTGAACCATTCATGTTTTCAGCCAGTTTATCCTCACCCAGTTATGTAATTTGCACTATAGTTAACCTTTTCTTTGACTCAGGGTGTTAAAGACCTTGTATGGCATATTCAGGAATTGATTTATGTGGAAGGAACAATGGGTAAGCCTGTTCTGGGAGAATGATACGGTGGAGTTCATCTCAGTTCACAAACTGGTAGGCACTGGCAAGCAATGCAAGGTGGCTTTGTGTATGCCTATATGTGGGGATGTGGTTTGGTGGTGCAGAGTGTTCTGTTGCCAAACTCGCTATGGTATTCCCACAAGCTTTCCTAATGTCGGCTCTGCTTCTTGAGTGCTGTGGCACAACTGTGTGTCCAGCAGCACCAAAAATAAGGTTGCATACTGCTCTAGCTCTAAAGATGGGTATTATGTTTTCAGGTTATTTAAACCAATATATCTGCTGGACACTGCAGTTCAGAGCCAGGCATTCAAGGTTTGTTAACTGTAGTTTTCCATTACCGACAATGGTGAACAAGTGAAGAAGTTCCTGTTGCACGGCAATGAGAAACCATAGAATGAGTCAATGGCTTTGGTCACAGAACATTTTTTGGGGCCTGGAACAGACTCCTGTGTGTAATGAACATTTCTTGAACATACACCTTGTAAAGCTGGCTTTTTCCTTCTACTGTTTAAATCAGTGATGATAAATACGTTTTGAACAAATTAGAGTAGATTTTTCAGCCTGACTGCATATAAGACAACTACGTGAAAATGTTAGGAAGCATAACTGCTTTTAGGGCCTCCTTGGTCCTCACACAGAAATTCTTAAATAGGATTTATGATTTCGGGGTGGAGAAAGTATTCCGTTGAAGAAAAGCAGTTCAAAAATTAGGAATAACAAGTTTCTGAGCAATTATGAGTTGCATTTTGTAGAGGGAGGATTGGATGCATCCAGCTTTGTGCTGAACTTTCAGTATAAGGCATTTACTTGTAATAAAAAAGTATTGTGATGTAATTAGTATAGATTGGTTTCTTAATACTTGTAACATTACCTTGGAGAGGTTGTGGCAAAAGTTATTAATCTGTTTTTAACATGTTAAAGTGTCTCTAGATTTGGGATTTTTGGAGTGCTTTGGACCTAGCGGTGTCCTTTGTCTGATGACAATGTGCCACAAGCGTTTGTCTTATAATGAGAGGGAGTAGGAGGTGTAGCTAGATAGAGTAAAAATTCAAGTTATAAAAACAGTCTTCATGTCCTAAATGCTAAAATCATTGCATGTTTTCTGTGGGGTTTCCCAAATTCATCTTAAAATGCGTATTACAAAGATAAGCCATAGCTGTACATTAGGTTCATAGCCTGAGAAATGGAGAACAGTTTAGATTCTAGCTTATAATAGTGTCATTTGTGTGAGCATTGTATGATTTGTACACAGAAAAATGAAATAACTTTTTAAGTGCAAAATAGACAAAGGCTGAACTGCTTCCTGGGTAAAACCCTGTTTGTATCTGCTGACAGGTATATGTGCGTATCTTCTCCTTCCATTCCCAAGCTATTCTATTCCAAAACTTCACAAAGACACTCTCTGCTGTATTTAGATACTGCCTATTAAATAAATCTCAAATACACATATTTCTAAGCAGCAGCTTCCTTATTAGCTAGTGTGCTTTTGCAGAGATAAGCATTGTCCCCTGGAATTTTCTACTCCCCTTCCTTTTCAAAGTGTTCCTCTGCAGGATCTTGAGATAATAAATGCTTTTGGAGGTAGCAGGAAGGTCAAATGTGCCTTGCAGAGACAAAAGCCTTGGCAGTTAGTGAGACAGAAGACTCTGTAACCAACACAAATGCTTGCCTTTGTGTGCTCCTATTGTACTTTGTAGAAAAGC
The DNA here is from genome assembly GCF_028554395.1 of Pezoporus wallicus. NCBI lineage: Eukaryota > Metazoa > Chordata > Aves > Psittaciformes > Psittacidae > Pezoporus > Pezoporus wallicus. Next base: position 225,540 of record NW_026636884.1, on the reverse strand, counting down.
ATATGAAAGCAACACCGGCTCTTTGTAGGAATAGTAGTACACAGTAGGGGTGCTAGCTCCTGCCGGATATGGGCAAGGGTTGCCAAGGCATCAGCAGCCCTTTGTGGTGGGGCTGCATTTTTGACTCAGCACATGCGAGCTTTCACACTCACTCAGGGGGAGGGACTCACTAGAGGGTCATCCAAGATGAAAAATGCTTGAATTTTGCTTGTTTGCTCAATGTGCTTGTGAGGTGGGCCAATGCCAACCTCATGAAGTTCAACCAAGCCAAGTGCAAGGTCCTACACCTGGGTCGGAGCAATCCCAGGCACAGCTACAGGTTGGGCAGAGAAGAGATTCAGAGCAGCCCTGTGGAGAAGGACTTGGGGGTTTTGTTTGATGAGAAAACGAACATGAGCCGGCTTCAGTGTGCGCTTGCAGCCTAAAAAGCCAACTGTATCCTGGGCTGCATCAAGAGAAGTGTGAGAGCAGGTCGAAGGAGGTGATCCTGCCCCTCTACTCTGCTCTTGTGAGACCTCACCTGGAGTATTGTGTGCAGTTCTGGTGTCCTCAACATAAAAAAGCACATGGAACTGTTGGAACAAGTCCAGAGGAGGGCCACAAGGATGATCAGGGGACTGGAGCAGCTCCTGTATGAAGACAGGCTGAGAAAGTTGGGGCTGTTCAGCCTGGAGAAGAGAAGGCTGCGTGGAGACCTCATAGCAGCCTTCCAGTATCTGAAAGGGGCATACAGGGATGCTGGGGAGGCACTCTTCATTTGGGACTGTAGTGACAGGACAAGGGGTAATGGGTTCAAACTTAAACAGGGGAAGTTTAGATTGGATATAAGGAGGAAGTTCTTTACTGTAAGTGTGGTGAGGCACTGGGATGGTTTGCCCAGGGAAGCTGTGAATTCTCCATCCCTGGCAGTGTTCAAGGCCAGGTTGGACAGGGCCTTGGGTGACATGGGTTAGTGTGAGGTGTCCCTGCTCATGGCAGGATGTCAGAACCTGATTATCTTAAAGTCCTTTCCAACCCTAACTATTCTATGATTCTATGTTTTTGTGTTTCTTAGCAAAATCCAGGAAAAATTTCTTCCCTATGAAGGTGATGAGACACTGGCACAGGTTGCTGAAAGAAGCTGTTTGCCCCATCCCTGGCAGTGTTCAAGACCAGGTTGGATGGGGCTTTGAGCAATCTGGTCTAGTGTGAGGTGTCCCTGTCTGTGGCAGGGGGTTGGATCTGAATGAGCTCTAAGGTCTTTTCCAGCCCAAACTGTTCTGTGACTCTATGGTTGATTCTTGGTAAATACATTAATGGAAGGGAGTCAGATTTTTCCATCCCTCTGATTTCAGGAAAGTATGCACTGCAGGCACCTAGTTCAGGAGCTGTGGTGTGCAAACAGCACAGACCCGGGACATGGCACACCCAGTGTGTCTGGAAGGCAGTCGAGCCACTGTGAGTCACCAGGTCTGTAGGTCACTCGTATCATGACATGGGAACAAGAAGAAGGCTTGAATCAAAGTCAGAAAGGTGTGCCAGCCTGCAGAAAGATCAGAGCATCCTGTGGGCTGAAGTCACTAAAAACATGGCTGAAAACTAAGGTAACCCTTCACCTGTAGCAGCATTGCACTGTGGTTAGCCAGTATTCAAGGAAGATGCTGAAAGCACAGCCTGATGTGATGAAGTGCTGGTGTGGCAAAGTGGGAGAATGTATTTTGTGGGTGCTTCTTTGTTTTCTCCTTTTGGTGAAAACAGGGAAAGGGCCATTCTTATTTCTAAACACACTGCAGTGCGAATACCGCAGAGAGAAGAACCGTTCCAAACCGCTTGAAAGCGAAGCTGCCAAGAAAAATGTGGATGTTAACCAGCCATAGATTATGTGACATTCTGATACTAGCTGAAGGTTATTGGTATGAAGGTGCTAGCTCCTGGCATACTGGAGAGGTGAGTTTCCTGTAGTGCCTCCCTGTAGTTTGTGATGGAGGTGAAAGGCCAGAGCAAATTTTGGCACAGTGTGTGCCAGATACAGTACCAGAATTACAAAGGGAATGAAAAAAAAATCTTGTTTGCACTTCTCCTGAATTGTGGTGGTTAAAAATCACCACCCTCCTACCCCCAGCCAGGCAGCTGTACCCATTGTGGTGGCTGTGCCCATTGTGGTTTTGCTTGAGCTAAGCAGGAAGAGGTCTAATACAACTGAAAACAAAACAAAACTGCCAACCAGAAACAGTCTTCAAATGCTGGTTCAAAACTTCCATAAATGCAGCTATAGTTTCTGGAAGACCAAGCAGAAGATCCCTGCCCTAATGAAAAAACAACCAAACCAACCCCCCCCCCCAGACCCACTCCTGGATGTTTACACCAGCAGAACACAAGTCACTGAAATTGCAGAGCTGCTTGGCTATGACAGGCAGAGTAACAAGGAGAAATACCTAATGCAAATATGTTGCTTTAACTGCATAGCAGAAGCAAGCCTTTAGCAAGCCTAGAGGGCACGGGGAGAAGAAAACTGCCTTCCCCGTTACACAGTGCCTTGTTTTTTTTCCTGGACTGGCATCAAAGTATTGTTCAGCTCTGAATGAAAAGTATATTGAAGTGAAAAAATGTTGCCTCCAAGTTAACCCTGCAGGCAAAGCGCACATGCATAGCATGAGTGAACTGTTCCAAGGAAAGTGTTAACTGGCTGCTTAATGGAAAGACCTGTGTGCTTTGTGTTGGATGTCATGCTGTAGCATGACCAAATACGTCAAACATATTTTCCAGCTTCGTCATTGCTTATTTCCCCACAAATGCTGTCATGCTATGTCATGCTTTTCCAGGAAATGTATAAATGGAAATAAAAGTACTGCAGAGAAAAAATGAAGGAAAGCGCAGACTTTGTGTACACCGTAACGTGATTTTTGGCAGTACCTGCATTACTGCTGTCCTTTATTTAAGCATTGGTTGGAAGGGACTTTAAAGAATTTGTTTGCATAGTGTTGGCATGACGCTTTTCTCCCACCTCCCCAACTTCCCCATGCATGACACCAGACATAGATGCAGTAATGCAACAAATGAAAGATTTGGCAGGTCACTGTAAAAGTTGTCATGCTGACAGTGTCTGACAGAGAGAGGGGCTGGGAGGTCTCCTGTCTTCTTCCTGCTTGGGGTGAAGACCCAGGGCAGAGAGCCTAGTCTGTCTTAGCACATTATCCATGATGCTAATAGGGCTGAGGTTGCTCTTGTGATACTCAACTTGCTGAGACCATAAAGGGCTAATCCTTATGGAGTGGGCTGAGCCTGGCAGGCAATGAACTGAGCTGTCTTCTATACATTCTGTGATGAGCAACTTAGGTAACAGGAAATGTTTGACCAGGAGTAGAATAGGTGTCTCTGTAAGCAAGATAGAACAAAGGGTGTCGGCCTAGGCCCTGTTGAAGCAAATTTTGGTAAAACACTGATAAAAGAGGAACGTTATTCATGAGTTCCAGGAAATGATTTATATATATATAGGACTTTCCTGGGAAATCTAATGAATATGTATGTATCACTGTCATACAATGCCTGCTTTTGAGAACTCCAGGTGGAAGGATCTCCATGTCTCCAGCTCTGCAATAAGGAATGCCCACTTTCTAAGATTCCAATGCAAGTCTTAGAGAGTTTTACTTGCTGACTTTTATGGTATCACTTGGTGGTGTAAAGGACAGGCTGAAGGTCTGGTGTTGTTGGAGTGCATACGTCCTCTCCCAGGTGACAGATGATAAAGACCCAGTTGCTCAACCCCAAGCAGGGCTTTGGCACCGGCAGGTTCATCCCTTGTTGGGTCTTTACCTGGCAGGGGTTGTCTCTGCAGCCAGCACAGCCCAGGGACCAGTCACCCATTTTAATATGCTGGGCAGGACGGGGAGAGAGTCCTCTCAGTCCTTCCTGTGTCTCTTAGCCCCGTCATGAGATGCTGTGCTGTCAGGGGTCCTCTGAGATGTTGGGACATCCATGCAGGGAAGCCATCTGCTACAGAGGGGGTGCAAAGGTGGTGACTGTTGTGCCTATCTGCTGTTATGCCTATCTTCAGGCCTTGCTCAAGAAATCAGTGGCAATTTATGGGGGGGGGGGAGCGACTAAAAAGTTGACTTCGAGAGTTTGAGCTGCTCAGTACTGATTTATTTACACCAAGGTAAGTCAGAAGGTACTTCCTAAAATTGGAGGTTAAACACACAGGGAACTACCATGAGAGGCTATCAGGGGGAGCACATTGCGTGCTGCATAAGTCACACGGAAGAAATCCCATCATACACAAGAGGCAACATGTGCAGACATGATGAGGGGAGAAACAAGACTGCTGTAGAATTGAAGGTGAGCAAAGCTCTCCTTCAAGCAGGACTCATGGTCATGTGCACACAGCTGATGTGGAGCTGCACAGCTTCCCCTGCACATCATCCAGCCCAGCTCTCAGATTGCCTTCTCTCGTCTTAAAAAGCGCCTTTGTTATTGAGTAGTAAAGGCCCTTTTTAACTCACAGCACAAGTTATTCTACTAAGTAACAGCAATACACTTTAAAAGTACTTGTTGCATGTCAAATTCTGTTACAAAGTGTGTTGGGTGTCATTCTGCCAATACCATGGTTAATGTTGGATTAAATCTGTGATGCACGATGTATGGCTGCGCACTCAGCTCAGGTTTTGGGCTAATGCGTTCCTCGTGTATGCTGAGAGCAGCATCGTCAGGTTAAAGCAAGGGCATCATGTATGCTGGACACAAGGGACAGGAGAATGGAAGATCCATCGTTCCCTGCAGCATGGTGGCAGCAGCAGGCAGCTTGGGATAAAACTCTTGGGAGGCCATAGAACTGGCAAAGAGCACATGTCCAAGGTGGAAGGTAGACACAGGTCAGCTTACCCAAAAAAGCCTCTGGAACTGGTAGCCACACTTCTGGGGTTCTCCTGCTTCCAGCCACCAGCTGGGCATGAGGACGGGGACAGGAGGACCACGCTCTCTGGTAGCTCTTCTGCTTGTGCATGAGTGCGAGTGAAGTGAATGTGTGAGTTAGGGAATTAATTACAAAACTAATTAATTGAACTAGACTGATACAAGGGGGTTGATTTGATTGTTGGTTTTTACCTTAGTTGTTTTTTAACTCGTGAGCTCCTCAGATGAAGTCTGATTCTCAGGCCAGTAAATCTGAGTGGAGGAAGAGTAGCACTGCTGACAGGATGTTGAGAAGTAACAGAAGATGAGTGCAGGAAGCAGCTCAACCAGGCTGCGTGAAACCTCTTGTGACAAATCTTTGCACAAAGCCAGCATGTGACCACAGATGGATGTGAAACCACTTCCTTATTACTTTCCTTTGGGTCTGCTTGGCGTGAGCCGTATATATGAGGATCTGGGGCCCTTGGCCCCAGTTGTGAGCTCCTTGCTGCACACTGGACTTCGTGTTTGGGTGTCTCCCAGCCATACCCCCAGCACCATGTTGTGTCTGATGAGCCAGCTGAGCAGACCCACTCCACTGTGTGCAGTGCCCTTGCCATGGGAAGGACAAGAGACACATAGGCATGGGCAGGGTACAGTTCTCTCCTTGAACCAGCTGTAGCCACTTATGTTTTGATGAGATGTGAACCTGACCTTAGCTACATTTCCAAGGGCTGTGAATATTTCTCCCAACACTTGCTCAGCTCCTTTCTCCTCTGACTTCTATAGTTACAAGGACTTCCCTTTCATCTGAGTCATTCCTTTTCACTTGAGTCATTCCAAGTTGTGGAAAAGAGTCATGGTCTGGGTGAGAGGGGCTCTTCCATCAGATCAGTGGAGACACCGGGATAAACCAGTGTCACACGCAGAAGTCCTTCTCCGCGTCTGAAATGAAAACCTGAGTTTGTTACTCTGCTTTTTGAAAGGGCTGGTGGGACCACAGCTTTGGAGAGAGGCCCCCAGGCACCCTCCTACCAAGCAGCCACCCCTGACCTGCACACCAGTGAGCTTATAGTGGACCCTCTGTTAATGAACAACCTGCTTTTTGCCACTCAAGACACCGGGGTTCATACAACTAATAGTACAAAGGCAGTGTACTGGGGAAGGCGGCTCTGCTTGTTTGCAGCAGTGTTTAAAGTTGTGCGGTGGAGTGGCTTCAAATGGTACAAAGAACAGGTGGGAATGCCTGCATGTGATTTGTGCCAGCACAGAATAGATTAAGCTAGTTTCTGCTTGCCATGTCCCTGTAAAATACAATGGCAAACCACATAATTTATACTTTGTTCTTGCAGAGAAAGCAAAAATGTATTCAGGAAGAGGTGTTTTTCAAGACTCCTGAGTCTTTATCAAAATTGCATTTACTGTAATGCATGTTAAATAGGTGAATATTAATTTCAGCTGAATTTTTCCATTGCCTCCTCAGAAATAATCTTTTATTCTTACTGTGTGGAAAAAGGCATTACAGGTTTGGACTGGTTACCATACTTCTTTCTGGCTATTGAGGAGTTTTGCTCTTGGCCGTGCTGTGGCTGAGAGGAGTGCTTTGCAGCTGACTGCCTGTCTTCCCCCAGTGCCACTTCATGGACCAGGAGAAGCCACACGTGAAGGGGAACCACAGCCACCAGCCATAAGCAGATGCTCAGGCCTTGTGGTGGCTGCGATGGGAGGTGACGGGCACACTTGGGCCAGCACTAGGTGATGGCGATGCCCTTGCTGAGTTCCAGGAGCTCCTGTTTTGATTTCGCTGGTGAGATATTTCCAGGGTTTTTTGACCAACTTAAACAGCAGGTGAAAGGAATGAGCTGATGCAGGTGGTTTTGGTGGTGGTTTCTCAGAGTGACAAAGGGCAGTTACAGCTTGATGCACTGGAATCACAGGTTTCTGTGAAAGAAAAGCACTTGCAGGGTCTTGTTGCTCAGACAGTCAGTGTCACCCCCGCTCTGAACAGAGCTTTAACAGACTGTTAAAATCCCTAAGGTGTTGCTGATGAGCCTTTTAATGCGTTATCTCCCATAATGACTGCATTTCAGCTTCCCATCTCCCTCCTTCCCCAGAAGACTCCCAACCTAGTCTGGCCAGCCGGTGGGAAGTCAGGTATCTCCTCTTCTATAAAGCATTGGCTGAACTAAAACTTTTTGCAAACCTCAATTTCTGCAGCCCCTTGCAGTGTTTGGTTTGGTTTTTTGGTTTGGTTTTGTGTTTTTTTTTTTTTTAATTGAAAGAAAAATGCGCAAAAAAAAGATAAAAATGAAAGCAGGTACAATGCAGCCAGGGATCAGCCAGGTAGCCCCGTCATAAAGCAGTGATAGCTGCAGTTAGACTTTGGAGATGTTGTAAGCCAAAGGGAGCATTCAGGGCAGGGCTTACTGTTATCTCAGCAGTACTACTGGTAAAAAGGCCCTGCTTAACATGCCATAAATCCCAGCCTGTTGACAAAGCTGGTAAATCGCAGTTTAACCCCAACTTCTTGCTGGTGGCAAGCAGGAAGCAAGTGCCATCAGCACTTTATGTGGGAGGCTTTGAACTTGGTTGCTCCTGTCAAGGAGCAGCTCAGATCCCTCTGTGCTCTCTGCACGCTCTGTGCATTGTGCTGGGAAACAACAATCACTGTCCTGGTGTCGCAGCTTCTCTATGAAATACGGAAGTGTATCCAAACCTGCCAGTGGCTCGCACAGGACATGAGTGGTTAAATATTTGGGGCATGTTGGTGAAGAAATAGTAAACATTAGCTTCTCAAGGAGAGAAATGGATGTGCGTATAATAAGGACTCAGTTAATTTTACAATAGCTGGGCTATGAGGCTTGTGACAAGCACTCAGGGAACCAGCCTGATTTTTATAGAAAGCCTCCACATGAGGTATACTGATTAATCCAGAAATGAAAACCCAAATGCATCCTCAAGAAGGAGCAGGGAGCATGCCTGCTGGAGATGGAGAAGAGGATTAAAAGCAAAATTACCATCACATCCTGCTGCCTCCTTATCTGGGCTCAATAGAAGTGGAGGAGGACAGTGGGGCCTGGGGTTCCCTCCACATCACAATGCCATGGCACAGGGTGCTGACCTGCAGGGAGCTACTCTGTGAGGCAGGTAGGTCTAGCAGTTGCTAAACAAAACCAGTTGTTGCTGGCTTTGGTGGAGAGCATCCTGGTTTGCCCCCTGCACCAGCAGGTTGGGGCAGGGGCTGTTCTGGGCACCCCTTTCCCTTTCACCCCAATGCAACCTGCCCTCCGTCGCCCAAGCCTGGTTGTGAAAGCAAGCATATTGGCACAACCCCTTCATCTGAAGCCTTTTCCTCAAGAAAAGGGAAAAGCTCAGAGTGAAGGACCCTGCAGTGCTGTTCATCTAGTCTGGCCTGGAATCTGGGAAGTATGCTTTTCCTTTAGGGAAAAATGGTGGGGAAATGTCTATCCCAACGAACACACATCACTCAGAGCTGTTCTCCCCCAGACAATAACCTCATGTACACAGAGTTAAGGGAATAAGACGATACATGCAATCAGTTTTTTAAAAGACAAATAGCAGTCTGTGATTTAATTTGCAGGGCAGGGGGAAATAAAATTGTGCAATATCTATAACCATACTGAAAGGGCACAGCTCCTGACCTCCCCTTCTAGTTACCTCCCACCATTACACTTGCTTACTGCTGACTGCCAGTAACAGCCTCCAAGAAAGAGAAACTTTAGTTTCATCTTCCCCAGAGCCTCTTTGTGCAGGGCTCCAGATAACAAGGAAGAAGGCACTGGCAGAGGCTGCTCATCAGAAGGTTGGTTCTCTTAAAGCATTGGAATAGTAAAAACCTGATAGCCTGGGAAGAGTGGGATAATAGTGCAAAAGGATTTTGTGGTTGTTGTGGTTTGGGTTTTTTAATATTTCTTTTTTTCTGCCCAGGACATTTTTTAAAGCCAAAAATATGGCAAATCCTACTTGGAGAAAGGGGGTGGATTAAAAAAACCTAGGCAAAAAAGCTGGATTATGGAGAGGTTATTTCTTCTGCGCTTCCTCCTGCTTCCAGGATTGTGTAACTGCATTAAAGGACTCTGCTGGTTCTTTGCTCTCTGTTTAAATTGGATTCTTTCTTGTCTACATGGACCCTTAAGATGAAATTCCTCTTAGCAAGGCTGTTTTGTTGTACGTGTTTCCTGGTGGGCTCTGAGGATGTGCTGGATGTAGCTGCTGTCCTGCCAGAAGCTTGCATGTCAGTCGCTTTTATATGTTGCTACCTCCTCTCCCTATGTGTTTGCTGTCCTTTCCAATGGGATGTGCTATTGGTGACAAGAGCAGCTTAATGTTGTGATCCTTCATTAATGTTCGCAACTATGAGAGAAGAAAGGATGTCAGTAATGCTCAGGATACAGTATACTATGCATTTCTAAAGGTGTAGAAAGCAGATTTACAGCGTGTTGGTGACATTGCTGTGGGTCTGCAGAGGGCAGCGCTCCGAAGTAGTGCGTTGCTTCCCTCGAAATGTCTCCCTCTGGAGAGAGACATGTCTTCCAATGCCTCTTCCCAATGTCTCCCTCTGACACATACCTGATACGGTGCCTTTGCCTGCATCCACACCGGGCTCACAGGCTGGTGTGTGCTGCCTGGTGAGCTAGGAGTGGGATTTCTGGAGGAGCATGCATCTCCCCAAAGGGTGGAGAGGAAAGGAGAAACTCCCCTCCCAGCACTATTCACTCAATTTCGGTTTCTATTCTGCCTTCTGAGCTCAAGAGCTGGTGGGGAGGAGCCAGACCACCCAGCAGTGGTTCTGCCTTTGCCAAGAAAGTCTCAACAAATGTGAGCAGGCAGGGGCTTGAGGTTTTCCTCCCTCTTTCTTCTACTAGTGCATAACTAGAAGAACTTGGCCTCAGGGCAAAACTTACTTGTAATTGTTATCTGCGAATGTTTTGTGTTGTTTTTTCCTTGGCTGGGAGAACAGGAGCACAGAGCTTTTTGCGTTGATTTTTTCTTTAGACCTCAGGCTTCTTGGTTCTCAGGGTTTACTTGCTTGCTTAACCACAGGAAGACAAGGACTGGGGTTCAGACTTGGGACATTGCATTGAGTTTCTGCCTTTCTGGCTCTCTATGACAAGAAACCGGAGATACTCGTTTTCTACAGTATCTTTTTTTGCATGGAGCCTGGCTTCGTTATGAGGAAGTGAGAGAACATGGCTGCTTCCTGCATGCTTTCTATTCATGCCACACCAGTCTTGTGCAAAATATGACAAGTTCAACGATTGAAATGCCCGGGTCACTGACTTTAGCCTAGGTTCACTGCCCAGCCCTGCTTGGCACAAGGGAAATGGTGAACTGTGTCTATGCACTAGCGAAGCCTTTCTGGGATGGAGTGGGGAACATCAGTGGCTTGATGCTATTTTGAAGGCTGGATAAAATGGCAGAAAATGCAAAAACCTTGAGAAGATGTAAATGTGGGTAAGATAGGGTCACGCTTTGCCACACATCCAGTGGCAGCAAGGCAGCTGGCAGAAGGCTGCCTGCTGAAGAGTGATGGCGACCAGCTCGGTTGGGGGACCAAACTGAGCACTGTTGTAGAATCATAGAATTGTTAGGGTTGGAAAGGACCTTAAGATGATCTAGCTCCAACCCCCTGCCATGGGCAGGGACACCTCACACTAAACCATCTCACCCAAGGCTTCATCCAACCTGGTCTTGAACACTGCCAGGGATGGAGCATTCACAACCTCCCTGGGCAACCCATTCCAGTGCCTCACCACCCTAACAGGAAAGAATTTCCTTCTTATATCCAATCTAAACTTCCCCTGTTTAAGTTTTAGCCCACCAGCCCACCTCACAAGCATGTTGAGGTCCCTCTGGATGGCATTCCTTCCCTCCAGCGTATCAACTGAACCACACAGCTTGGTGTCATCGGCAAACTTGTTGAGGGCGCACTCAATCCCACTGTCCATGTCACCGACAAAGATGTTAAACAAGACCGGTCCCAACACCAATCCCTGAGGGACACCACTCGTTACTGGTCTCCAGCCGGGCATTGAGCCATTGACCACAACTCTTTGTGTGCAGCCATCCAGCCAGTTCTTTATCCACCGAGTGGTCCATCCATCAATTAGAGACAAGGATGTCATGTGGGACAGTGTCGAATGCTTTGCAAAAGTCCAGGTAGATGACATCAACTGCTCTACCATCAGTTCCGTAGCCCCATCACAGAAGGCCACCAAATTGGTCAGGCAGGATTTCCCCTTAGTGAAGCCATGCTGGCTGTCACCAAGCACCTTGTTGTTCTTCATGTGCCTTAGCATGCCTTCCAGGAGAATCTGCTCCAAGGTTTTGCCAGGCACAAAGGTGAGACTGACTGGTCTGTAATTCCCTGGGTCATCCATTTTCCCCTTCTTGAAAATGGGGGTTATATTTCCCTTCCAGTCGTCGGGAACTTCACCTGACCACCATGATTTTTCAAATAAGATGGACAGTAGTTTAGCAACTTCATTTGTCAGCTCCTTCAGGACCCGTGGATGGATTTCATCAGGTCCCATGGACTTGTGCACATTCAGGTCTTTAAGATGGTCTCGAACCAGATCCTCTCCTGCAGTGGGCCCAAGGTCTCATTCTCACAGTCCCTGCGTCTACCTTCCAAGACTTGGGTGGTGCAGTCAGAGCCTTTGCCAGTGAAGACTGAGGCAAAGAAGTCATTCAGAACCTCAGCCTTCTCCAAATCCTGTGTTTTACTAACTCCAAATCCTGTGTTCTCCAAATCCTGTGTTTTTCTAACCATCTCTTTCCCCTCCCATCTCTTTCAGAAGAGCAACTAGGAATGGCTGTCCCAACCGTTGTGACGATCCAGCCACAGTACGGCATGGCCGTGCCCACTGCCTCAAGAAACATATGGCAGACAGGGCTGATGGACTGCTGCTCGGACTGTGGCGTGTGTGAGTGGTCCCATCTCTCAGCCATCAGCAGTGACATGCTGCAGTCCGTCCCATGCCCTCTCGGGATGCTTTTCTCACCCCAGCTGCTCGGGTTAATGGTGTGACAGCTACAGTTGTGTAGCCTGGTCCTCTCAGTTCCCCTCCCGATGGCAGTGGTGCTGGTCGGGCAGGCAGAGCCTCACATGCTGCTGTGTTTCTCTCCCTGCCAGTCTGCTGCGGGTTATTCTGCTTCCCCTGCCTGGCGTGCCAACTCGCTGGGGACATGAATGAGTGCTGCCTGTGTGGGACTAGCGTGGCCATGAGGACCCTCTACCGCACCAGATACAACATCCCGGTCAGTGGTTAACCTGCCCCTCACTGTGCTGTGGGGCTGGAATATGAGATGCACCCAAGCCCCCCTCTCTGCACATGAGGGATGAGCATAGGGTTGCAGCAATCTCCACTCACCCCTTTTTTTTTCCCACTTCTTTATCCTGCATGATGCCAGGAGCACAGGACAGGGGTTGGGCCACCCTCGGGCACACTGATCCCTGGGATGGTGTCCAGCAACACTCTCTAATCATTAGTCGGACACAACTCCTTCCCAGCAGCCTTCACTGGGGGCACAAGTCCTGCCTTCAGCTGCTGCTGACCACAGCTGATGCTTCCCCGTGCTATTGCCAGTCTTTGAAAGACGGGAAAGATTTGGGAGAATTGTGGGCAGACCAAAGAACAGATTAAGCCAGTTGCACAGATGAACATCTGTAATTGGATGCAGGAGAAAGGTGGACATTCATTTAAAGTACAAAAGTGAAATGGTTTCTTCCCAGCTGGGGGTTTGTGCCATCCCCAGACGAACCATGCTGGCCTAAAACCAGTGTGCCCAAAAAAATCTCCTTCTGTGTGTGTGCTCCCTCCCAGTTTTAAAACTCAGAAGCCAAAAGATAATTAGCTATCTGCAGCCTGCAGAAAGGGCTCTTTCTTTCCTTTCCACTACATGTGGGTTCTCCAGCACTGCTTTTTAGTATCTGCTACTCAGGACACTGCAGCCAGCCAGGAAACAAAGGGCACACAACCTGGAGTATGCTAAATCTCTTCCTGGCTGAAATGCGCCTTTTAGGAAGCCTTCACCCCTAACCAATTTCTTCCTAACAGGGGTCCATTTGCTCTGACTACTGTGTCAGTATGTGGTGCCTCATGTGCTCTGTTTGCCAAATGAAGAGAGACATCAACCGGAGGAAGGAGCTGGGCATATTCTGGTAAGCTGGGTATGCTGGTACTGGTTTATAGAGCCACTGCCTCAAGCAGTCATGCGGCTTCACAGAGTCTCTCCTGCCAACGCCTGACGTGTAATGCAGGGTCACTGCAGTGGGGAAATGGCCACGGGTGGGTAACAAGAGAGACCTGTCCCTCAGCACAATATTGCTGGGAAACTTGTGCAGGAAGGGGTGGGGAGGACTGAGAACATACACACGGTGTGGTGGGGCATGGCTCCAGTCCCTGATCCTCCTCTTCCATCCCATTGCAGATGCTGCTGTCCTCACTGCATCCTGCAGAGCGGCTGCAGGCAGGAGTCATCGCATTCTTGGCTGTTGGGAAATGCACCATGGAAAGGTTGCCTTGACTGTGGTTGATTTCCCTTTCCCTAGGTAACAGCAGCAATAAACAGCAGTTTGTCTTCCTGCCTGTGTGTGTGTGTGTCACTCTTGCACCACCTGAGAGCACCCAGCCTTCTCCTGCTCTGCCTATCTTGGCAGCCCCTGGTGCAGCTGAGATTTCCCTGTGCCTGCTGCAGAAACAGATTTTCACTGTGTTTTGTTAATTACTCCGCTTTTAGAAAGGATGTTCAATGCATAGGAGGAGCCAGTGTTGGATGAGCAACACACTCATCCAAGCTGTAAAACTTGGCAAAGTGGCTTCTGTCCCAGGGCAGAGCTGGGACTTCTGGTAGGTGAGTGATGGCTGCAGGCCACTGAGTGCTGAGGTGCCCCTGCTGTGGTGGTCCCAGTGGCCATCCAGGGCTGCTAGCCAGTCTGAACATAAAGCTGCCTGACCCCATTCCATCTCCTGGGTTGCAGAGACACGTTCCTCTATGGACCTGAGAAAGAAATCCCACCTGCCTGTGAAGATGACCAAAAGTTTAGAACAGCTTCCAGACAAGGAATAAGTAAATGCACTTCCCTGGCAGTATTCAAGGCCAGGCTAGACAGGGCTTTGAGCAACCTGGTCTAGTGGCAGGTGTCCCTGCCTGTGGCAGGGGGTTGGAACTGGGTGAGGTTTGAGGTGACTTCCAACCCAAACCGTTCATTTATTCTGGGGATCTGCGATAGTATACCTGGCTGGGTCGTGGGTTGGCCCATTCCTCTCCATGGGCAAACCCTGCCGCCTCCTGGCCACAGCCACGCACAGCACACCCGCGTGCTCAGCGATAGATAACGCTGTCCAAAAGGCAGAAGTTACATCCACCCCTCTCTCCATTGCTCTCTGAGAGATGCTAAAGGATTTTTGATCCCTACAAATCTTCCCCCATCTTCACTGACTAAGGAAAATATGATATTTTTTCCCCCTTTACCTTCTTTACCACAAACCTTGTGAAGGGCAGGTGGAGCTCTATCAGTGCAGTGGGTGGGTCTGCATCATGGTATGCCTAAACCCCAGATAGCCCAGAGATTCCTATGAATGATCCCTGGAAATGCAGCAGACTGCATTTTTAGCCTGAGAGGTGAAGGCTAGTGGAGAGGGGGAGAGAAGAAACACCACGCTGCTGCTTCATCCCACCATAGCATGGCTTGATTTTGTGGCTGTACCTCGAGGCAGCACCTGCATCACCCAGTTATGGTCAGTTCTTGCTAATGCTCAGGCTTAACAAAGAAAAGGCGCTGCACCTCTAGCAGCAGAATGATTAAGGCAGTGCCGGAGCCTGAATGCAAACTGTCCTCTACCAAAAGCAGTATGTCCCATCAGGGCTCTGTGGCTGCAGGAGCCTGTCAGAAGTGGCATCAAGCTTGCAGCATGCTGCCTTCAGCAGGGAAGCTGCAATTGCGCAAAGCAGCAGCTAAGCCGGTGTCTGGTCTGTTAGTCAGAGGGAGCGGAGGTCATTCACCAGGGGGCACCCAGAGCATATAAAGGATGAGAACCAGGAAAAGGATATGCATCTCCTGGGACAAAGGCGGCTCATCGGGTATGTATGGCTTGGCTTTGCTTTGCAAGAGCTGCGATGCAAAACTATGGAAACTGCTCATGGCTGAAGTGGTGTTGCTGGGGAAGGGGAAAGGGTGGAAATGGAGGTGAGATTTTCAACCTGGAAAGCTACTTCAAAGCTAAACTAGAGCATTCTGGGTGCTGCTGACAGGCATCTCAACAGAAGCGGCAGCAGAGGTAAAGGATAGCAGCTTTTGCACTGTATCATTCATTTGTACACGTATACATGTGCCATAGCAAAATGCCAGTTTATGACCTTGGTTATGGGTAAAATGTGCCTGCATGCACCTCAGGATCATGCTGTAGAGCTGTAGAGTTGGGGGCACCCAAGGTGATGTGCAGGGCCTGGGCAACCTCTCAGGAGAGGAGCATGCAGTGGAGGCTTCTCCAGGCTGCTGCCTGCTCATACCACAGCCTCCATCCATGCAGAGGCATGGTGTGCTCAGACTTGGGGAGAGGAAGGGTAAGTCAGCCCTTCCTGCAAAGGGCACAGTGTGTGTGTAGCAGTGAACATCACTTGGCTGCACTGAACATCACTGTGCTACTATTAATCTTGTTATCTGGTGGGGGGCAAGTGCTTTCTTTGGCACAGGAAGCTGGTGGGATCCTGTTCATAAACCTTTCCAGGCTGCTGCTCCCACACGTGCTTCTCCCTGTGGTCCCTGAAGTCCTGCCTGCTGCTGGCCATCCCTTTCCCTGCATGGCATCCCCATGGCCACCCTGTGGTCTGTCCCCTTCCCTGCCCTTCCTGGCTCCTGCCTCTTCTTAAATCACCCTGTGCCAAGGCTCTCCATGGGGCTGCCGTTTTGGTGTGCTGTGGGGTGTTACATTGGCTACAGAGGTGATGGGAATTACCTGGGGACTTCGGCATGAATAAGAAGGGACAGAGAACTGGGGCAGAGGTAGGAGATGTCCAGTGACATCTGATGGGTGCCATGGCCCCCACTGCACCCCTGAGTGGTGGGGTTGACTGTGCTCACCCCAGAGGTGTCTGCCAACAGCCAGGAGATGTGCTCCAGAGAAAGCACAGCAGCATTTTTTACTGCTCAGCAGCCCTGTTCTGTAACAGCAAGAAAACACCCTTGTCTTTTAAACCTCTGGTGGAGGCCAGTGGTGGAGAGAATCCCTCAGGGTAGTGGTCCCCCCTTAATGGCCACTTGTCACCTAATGGGAGCAGATACTGGTGTCTCAGATAGTGGCAGCCCAACCATGTTTCTGCTGCCTGAAGAAAGCAGAAAAAAAGTTATGAGCAAATCACTTTGAGAGTTTTTACAAGCCTTCTTCTATCTTACAGCATAACCCAACATCTCTTTTCCTCTCTATGTACTACCAGGGAACAAGGGTTGGCTATATGGCAACAGGCTGTTTCTGACAGCAGAGATGTGTCCAGGCTAGTCTGTAAATTATGGAGAGCTGCTGGCAGATCCACCAACCCCTTTGCCACCTGTTAACAATAGTCAGTATAGTCAATACAACTGCAATCTGTATCTCTACAGTGTCAGATGCGGGTAATGCACTCTATGGTGTCATGTGAATTCTGGGCATAGCTCCACCATATTCCTGGAGAATCGCCTTTAATACTCAAATTCTGTGCAGATGTGTAATTCTAACAAGGCAGAGTTAGATTAGATACTAGGAAGAAATTCTTTACTGTGAGGATGTAGAGACACTGGAACAGGTTGCCCAAGGACGTTGTGGATGCCCCATTCCTGGCAGTGTTCAAGGCCAGGTTGAATGGGGCTTTGAGCAACCTGGTCTAGTGGAAGGTATCCCTGCCCATGGCAAGGGGTTGGAACTGGATGAGCTTTGAGGTCCCTTCCAACACAAACCAGTCTGTGATTCTACAATCTACTGTGAAAATAATCCCGTTCCCTTTAGAGTGGTTTTAAAGACTTTACAGGAATTAATGCCATCATGCTTCGCTTCAAAATGTAAAAGCTTCCCCTGTTTTTCTTTTTGCTCCTCCTAGCAGCACGAAACTCATGCCCTCCCTTGCCACACAAGGGCAGGGAGCTCCAGGGCAGGGAGGGAAGGGCTGCTTGACAGGCACCCCCTGGACACTGTCACCCAGACAGGCAGCAGTGTTGCCTGCGCAGGCAGGATAAACATGTCAAAGCTGGGCAGGTGCAGGCAGGATGCAAACTGTGCAAGCGTTCTCTGTTGAACACAAATAATGTCCACCACAGAAATGCCCATGGGTTGTGCAGGGATGTGATGGTGGGCGAGAAGCTATCCAGGGAGCTCTCTTAGGACCCCTCCTGGGCAGAGGAGCAGCAGCCTGCAGTTACGGGGTTTAAAGCTCTGGCGGCTTTCCTGCTGATCATTTCATTGCTGAGGATGAGTGGCTGTGTGCTAGAAGAAAGAGGAAGCCTTTGCAGCTGTAAAAGCATGTGAGCATCTCATTCACATGCTGCTTACCAGAGTGGTGCTCAGCATGGGCACAGGGCTGGGAGTATATCTGCATGGGACTTCCTATTATTATAGAGGAGCATCCTCTATTATTGTTGTTATTATTATTATTAAAGCTCTAAAGCTGAAATGAGAATGGCAAAGGGTGGTGCTGCGCTTTGCAGAGGGTGGTGGTAGGCAAGAGGCCACAGGTGTAGATAGAGGTGGAGATGGAGTTATACGAATCAGGTGGGTTTATGGATTGTGCTGCAGATGAGGAGCTCTGCACTCACTGGGAAAGGACAGGCAGTAGAGGGGTTGTGAGGGCCCAAGAAAGAGGAGGACAAAGATGAGGCACTGGCAGGTGGAAAAGTGCTAGGAACTGGTCACTGGGCTTAGGATGATGGAAAGGGACAAGGAGAATCCACTGCCTTGAAGCGTGCTGAGAAAGGAAGTGAAGAACGAAGGGAGAGGAAGGCAAACAGGCTGAGGTGCTTGGTGACCAAAGCAAAGATGAAGGTGAATACTGAGAGCTTGGGAAAGCTAGGACTGAGCTGTAGTAGTTTTGGAGCACTGAAAGCATAAAAATACTAACACTATTTTAAGCCGATAATGATGAAAGATGAACTGAGGACGCGAAGACAGGATCAAAGTGTTGAAGCACTGAGGTTCTGAAGCAGAAGGATCTCTGTCTTTATAGAGGCATTTTACTTGCATAGGCAGGGGGATGCGGTGCTGCTGCCTTTAGTGGGGAGCTGGTTTTGTGGACGGCTTTGCTGCAAAGGACAGTGGCAGCTCCTGGCAGTGGGGTCCCCTTGAGAACCTGTACTGCCCTCTCAATCTTTGAATGAAGCAGCCTGAACCCACTTCAGAAACACCAGTGGCATCTTTCTCTGATGGCTTTTCTTTCCAGACCACAAACCGCCTAGAGGGACCCAATCCTGTGCTAGCAATGGCCTCTCAGCAAGTGATCACAGTCCAGCCACAGTGTTCAATGGCCCCACGGGCAGGCGAGTGGCAGTCAGGGCTGATGGACTGCTGCTCCGACTGTAACGTGTGTGAGTACTTATGTACCCCTTGCTCCTGGTGTTGGCCCACAGTGTGTTTCTGGTGTTTTCTCCACTCATTCTGCAGCATCACCTCTGTTGCAAACCCCACTTTTGTGGGTACCAGTAGTAAAGCAGCTTTCATCTGAGGTCAAGAGTCATGGCCCCCCGACCAGCTTTGTTCCGTTACCTCTTTCTTTGCACCCCTCAGCCAAGCCCATGCCCATGTCTTGCTGTCCACAGGTCTTTGTGGAACCTTCTGCTTCCCCTGCCTGGGGTGCCAAGTGGCTGAGGACATGGATGAGTGCTGCATGTGTGGCCCCAGCGTGGCCATGAGGACACTCTACCGCACCAGATACAACATCCCGGTCAGTGACCCAGGCATGCCCTGCTGGCAGTGACAGTCACAAGCTGGGTGCTGGGGTGTGAGTTCAGGGGAGGATAAGGTGGAGTCCAAGGGGAAGAGCAGTGGTAGGAAGTTGCATGGGCAGCCCCACAGGCAGTGAGCCAGGGACACATCTGCATCACTGCTGTGAGCTTCTGGTAATCCTATTGCACATCACCTTATCCCAATCCTTGCTGGGCATCAGCAGTGCACTGCAGGGCTGGAGTGAGATGCCCAAGAGTGTTGGTGATGAAAAATAGGAACACTTAAAAGCTGATGTGGGAAGGGGTTATTCAATGTCCCTTGCTCCACAGGGCTCCCTTCTGGGTGACTTTGCCTCCACTGTGTTCTGCCCCATGTGTGCTCTCTGCCAGCTGAAGAGAGACATCAACCAGAGGAAGGAGCTGGGCATATTCTCGTAAGGTGGGTGTGCTGGTGCTGGTTTATAAAGTCACTGCTGCACAGAATCAAATGTGTTCCCAGAGTCTCCCTTTCTAGAGACACCTGACTTAAGACACAGGGTTGCTGTGGTGTCAAAACAGCAATGGGCAAGTGAAAGGGTGACCTGTCCCTCAGCAAAATGTTGCTGAGAATCTCTTGAGGATGGGGGATCTGCTAAGGGCTCATCATCTGGGTCCAACCAGCACGGCTGGGACACACACACAGTGTAGCAAGGCATGGCCCTACTCCCTGACTCTCCCATCTCATCCCACTGCAGATGTTGCCGTCCTCACTACACCCTGCAGAGCTGCTGTGGGCAGGAGTCTCCAGTGCCTTGGGCTGTTGGGAAATGCACCATGGAGGGGTTGTCTTGATTGTGATTAATTCCCCCTTTGCTGGGCAACGCCACCAATAAACAGCAGAGTTTGTCTTCCTGCCTGTGTGTAACAACTATTTATTTCTCTGCATCCTCCTGCCGCACCAGAAGAGAGCATTTTACTTTTGTATGCTGTGTGGTCAGAGCAATGCTGAGGTTATCAGAGAAAGGAGACTTTCACTTGCAGTCCTACACTGGGATAAAACCAGATCACAAATTTCAATGAGAAGTTAATATAAACCAAAAGCCTGCTGTGGACAGCTCAGCTGCTCTGTAGACACTGGAGCATGCAGAGCTGGTGACAGCATCACTCTGTGCTCATAGGCCTGAGAGCATTGAATCCATCCCTGTTTCTGCCTGGACCATCTGAGCAGCAATGGGGGAGTGATGGTGATGGTGTGGGGATAGCAGTCCCATTCACTTCCCTCTCCACAAACCTTTCTGGGAGTCCATAGTGTTGGAGCAGGGTTCTTGGTGTGGTGAGACATCCACAGCTGCAGGTGTTGGGTGTAATACACTGTGGTGGAAGAGCTGGGAGTATCTGAACCTTGCTGGGGCTTGGGTGTGCATTATCCATTACCTGCCATGGTGAAGAATGGTGAAGAAGTAACTCAGGCTGGGGCTGATCCGCTGTTTTCACTGCTGCAAATCCCATTGTGCAATTCCCCTGGTGTGAAGAGGCTGTGGCCCCTGTTGACAGTGTGTACATGCGCATTTGCACATTTGAAACACGATGTGCAAAGAGAAGCAGAAGAAAGCGGTTGTGGCAAGGTGACAGCCTGAGCAGGGAGCAGAAAAGTGTGCGTGTTGCTGTGGGTCCAGGTGTTGCCACGCTGGCTTGTGTGTGACCCACAGGCCTGCTGGGTCACCTCTCCTCAATCCTGGCTGCTGGTCCCAAATCCCCATCTCTCACAGTCCGTTAGGCATGGGGACTGTGCCTCCCCCTGTGGCACAGGCAGCTGTGTGATTCAGGGTGGCAGGGTCAGTGACAGCCCTGCTGCTCTGGAGCTCATGGGTGAGCTGAGAGCTCCCAGGATCAAGGTCTTCAAAACCACCCAACCATGAGTGCTGGGGTTGCCCCTTTCCAGTGACAGGTGAGCCCTGTGCCCCAATCTCCCCTGCCACCATAATGGTTGTTATGGGGTCCCCCTAAAGTCATTCCTGCTTGGGGCCCTTCTATCCCTTGGCCCACCCTGGCAGGGGCTGCTGGCCCCCCATGGCTTTGCCCATCCCTACTCATGGTATCTCTTCTCCAGGTCTGTTTTTCTCCCAACACATACTTGGGACCAGAGCTTTGGCCTCTGCAGGGACCTGAACCCTCACAGGGCTCTTGTCGTAGAATCATAGACAGGTTTGGATTGGAAAGGACCTCAAGATCAGCTGGTTCCAATCCTCTTGTCATGCACAGGGATGCCTCACACTAGACCATGCTGCCTAAGGCCCCATTCAACCTGGCCTTGAACACTGACAGGGATGGAGCATTTACCACCTCTCTGAGCAACCTGTTCCAGTGCCTCACCAACCTCACAGTGAAGAATTTCTTCATGATGTCTAATCTAAGTTTACCCTCTTTCAGTTTAAACCCGTTACCCCTTCTCCTATTACTACAGTCCCTAATGAAGAGTCCCTCCCCAGCATCTTTGTAGGCCTCCCTCAGGTACTGAAAGGCTGCTATGAGGTCTCCATGCAGCCTTCTCTTCCTCTTCTCTTCCTCTTCATTCCTGCAGGCAATGCTGTGGCAGTGCAGTGAGGAGCCAGGAGTAGCCAGCCCTGGGCCTTGGTGCAGGGCACCAGTGCCCACCTCATCCGAGGAGTCTTAGAGGTGCAGAAACCGCAGGTGACGCCCAGTGAATGCCCAAAGCAACTGCTGGCAAGAATGGATCTTGGGGTCATGCTGCAGGAGAGGTGCTGTGCCACAGGGGCAGGAGGGTGGTGGTACTGCACCCACAGCAGAGCCCAGTGGGGTGAGCATGCCATGGCTGTGTCTGGCTGTTCCACAGAAAAACTCTGCTGTGGGTGGTGGTATTGGTTGTTGCTGCATACATGGCTGGGGGGCATTCTGAGGGCTGCTGGGGCTGTGTGGGGTGGCAGCAGGTCTGTGTCACCACATGGGGGGTCTCCCCCTGGTTTGTCAGAAGGAGCTGTACCCCGGGGCACGTTTCTCCTCTGGGGGTAGTTTCTCGGCACAGGGGCTGTGGGGTGAGCGTGACTGCTCCGGGCAGCAGGGTGACAGCAGCCCACGGCTTGTGACCCTACGGGAGCTCCACGCAAGGCTGATTAGGCTGTGCTGTGTCACTGCCACAACCTGCAAGGGTGACACAAGGGTGTGAAGACTGCAATACCAGGTTTGTAGGATGTAGTACACCAGGACACAGAAACTCTGTTTCTGTGAATTTATTACAAGTTACGACTAACAAGGCAAGTACATACGTATGATCACTTACCTACAGGCACACCTATATGTGGTTTTGAGGCGTTACCAGCACAATATTCGCCAAACCACCGGCAAGAGCCAGCGTGACAAGAGTAGTCTCCTCACACACCATCCATGTCAGAAGTGAGTCAGGCACCCCTAGCAAGGGTCTGCCTGGGCACGAATGCGCCTGACCCAGCACCCTCCCGCCCGGGACACGGCTTTGGTCCTCCCTCACTCGGCTCCTGCGCGGACAGCGGCTCCCGCGAGAACCGACCGGGGACCCCCGCGGCCGCACTCCCACGGCTCCCGGAACACTCCACTCCCCGGCGGCAAGGACCGCTACCTTCCTCCGCTCCGCCACCGCCTACCTCCGTCCCGCCAGTCGCCGCCGCACCGGGCTCCGTCCCCACCGGCGCCCGACCCGCGCAATTGGTCAGTGCGTCTCGGGGGAGGCCTGCGATCACGATGTCGAAAGATGGCGGCTCCGTGTACAGAGGTGCTGCCCTCTAGGGACCCCCGCTGCCTGCTGCAAAACGGCGGGGTATTGGAAGAGTGAAAGCTGTGGGTTGGGAGAAGAACAGTTTAATAATTGAAATAAAGGATAAGAGGAAGAATGCCAACAATGACAATAATGATAATAATAGAAGAGATAATAACAAGAGAAGAACATTCAGAAAACCCAAGTGATGCACAATACAACTGCTCACCACCCACCAGCCGATACCCAGCCAGACCCGAGCAGCCATCTGGGCCTTCTGAGTGACTCCCCCCACTTTATACACTGAACATGACGTGCTGTGGTATGGAATACCCCTTTGGCTAGTTCGGGTTGGGTGTCCTGTCTGCTTCCTCCCAGCTTCCCTTGCCCCTCCTCACTGGCAGAGCATGAGACTGAAAAGTCCTTGATTAGGGTAAGTGCAACTGAGCAACAACTAAAACATTGGTGTGTTATCAGCATTGTTCTCACACTAAAGCTAAAACAGCACTGCACCAGCTACTGGGAAGAAAATTAACTGTTACAGCTGAAACCAGGACACACTGAAACACCACCAGCCTTGGATACCAAGACCTCAGTGACACTACAGTACCAACAAGCCCTGCCCGTTCTACGTCCCCAGGGACACTGCAGTATCACCCAACTCATGCTGTTATGCCTCCCTGCTGACAGTGCAGTACTACCAAACTTGGACCGTAAAACCTCTGGTTGGATACGGCGATACCACCAAATTCAGGTTGTAAAACCACCACAGTGCCACTGCAATACCCCCTGCAGTACCACCAAAACACTGCCCTAATATTGGTCAACAAGAATATTACCAGCTCCTGTAAGACCTCCACAGTGCCACTGCAGTACTACCAAACTCCTACCAGAAGACCTCCTCTGCAGTACTGCAATGTCACCCAACTCCTCTCTGGAAACCACCCTCTAAAAGGCCAGGGCCAGAGGTACCCACCTTAGTACAGGGGCTACTCCAAGCACGTCCTGCTGAGCCAACAACCCCCACCACTCATGCATTCCCAAGAAGCCCCATGGAGCAGGAGGCTCCAGCCCATACTTCAGTTACAGGCTAAATTGAGGAAGAATACATCAGTGAAACGTAGCCCACTCCAACCTGCTGAGGAGCCTGCCCACTCGAGTACAATGTGTGATGTTAACACTGCAGTGGTGATTTAACTGGTGCTTTTCAGGGGTATGGATGTAATCACTCGGGGTGTGAATGTTAAGCCTTGCAGGGAAAAGGCCCATCATGTTAGTTTCATAATAAGGCAGACCAAAGGGACTCCTGACAGATTTGCGTATAATGCCAAACTGTAAGTACTGTACAGTACCATGCCAGCCTGATCCACCGCTCAGAAGTAATTCTTGGTGAGCATCCTATCAAGCAAGATTAGAATCAGGCTCCACAGTCTTTCCTTGCATTCATCACTTCAAGTCTCTTAATAGCAATTACTCAAACAAGATATGCTTCCTTGTCCTGTTCCTGTAATCATAAATGATTATCACAGATTTAAAACATTGTCTCCAAGTGCTGGGGTGAAGGTGTAGAGCCCTTTTCACCTCTGAACAAAAAAGGGGCAGACTCAAGGACCTCGCTGTGGTTGGTGTGGTGGCTGCATCCATTCCAGCTTCTGAACTTCTTAATGGACAGCCAGGGTGGTGAGCTTCTGCCAGATTTAATATTAAACAGCACATGCAAATGCATCAAAGCTATTTGGAAGTACTGTCTGATAAGGCTGTATCCCACTCGTGGTGTGTGTTACTTATTGTGAACTGACCAAAGGTGAGTTCTGTGCTATGGGTGTGCCCCACATCAGACGAAGCACAAAACACAAGTCAGAAAGGTTGAACTGCAGGTTTAATCAGTTACTAATATTAAATATTTTTATGATGTGGCCACAGGTTTATCTAGAGATAGATGAGAAACGATCTATGAATGCTTGTTATGAATGCATGCTCATCTGACAAACAAGCAGACGGGGCTGGCATGGCCTTGAAAACATTAAGATAAAACAGAATTTATTTGGGTAGAATTTGTTAGTGAGCTTTGTGCTCACTTCTGTGGGTGGAGGTTTCGAGCCTTGCAGAAGTACATGAGCCCTGAGTTCACCTGATCTCCTTGAGGCCTCTGCTGTAATAAAACCAATGAGATAGCAGAGTCTGCACTCTGAAGAAATCTGTAGTCTTATCACTAAGGAATCGTGTTCTAACATTATTATTGTTATTATTGCTATTCTAAATGTAAATAGCTATATACTATCTTTCTACAAGACTATCAAGCATTTCAGCAGCTAACAGAGTTGGTAAAAGTCTCAGCAGCAGCCTCTCTAGTACACGTACTTTAAGAAAGAAAACTTCACAGTGAAGTTCACTCTTGGCCACCTCCCAAAGCTGCAGAAAGACAGGCTGAATAACTTTCACTCAGTGTTTCAGACTGTATTGAAAGCATGAGCTGTGTCTTTTCTTTAGTGTTCTCTATGTCTGAAGACAGGAACATCTGTGTATTCACAGAATCAGGCGTGGAATTCCAGGTAGGAAGGGACCTCAAGGATCATCTGGTCCAACTTGTCTTGGCAAAAGCAGGGTCTAGACAAGATGTCCCAGCACCCTGTGTTAAAGGTGTCCCAAGCTGGGGAACCCACCAGGGAGATTATTCCAAAGGCTGATTTTCCTTATTGTGAAAATTTTTCCTCTTGTGTCCGATCAGAATCTTCCCAGGAGTAACTTGTACCCATTATCCTCATATTTTTCATGTGCCTCCTTATAAAAAAGGAGTCTCCATCTTCTTTGTAGCCACTCTGTAAATGCTGGAACATGGTGACAAGGTCTTCCCTGAGCCTTTTCTCCAGTCTGAACAAACCCAGTTCTCTCAGCCTTTCCTCAAACAACAGGCTTCCCACTCCTTGGATCATCTTTGTGGCCCTTCTCTGGATCCTCTCCAGCCTGTCCTCATTTTTTCTGCATAGCAGGGAGCAAAACTGAACACAGACTCCAGGTGTGGCCTGAGAAGAGCTGTGTACAGTGGGAAAATGACATCTTTATTTCTGCTGGTGATGCCCATGTTGGTGCATCCCAGCATCCTGTTGGCTTTCTTTGCCACAGCAGCACACTTCATTCACATTGAGCTTCTTGTCTGCCAGGACCTCCAGGTCCTTTTCCACAGAGCTTCTCCCCAGCCAGGTAGATCCCAGCCTGTGCTACAGTCCTGGATTATGTTTTCCAGGTGCAAGACCTTCCACTTGTCCTTGTTGAACTTAAGGTTCTTGTTAGCCCCCTCTTCCAGCCTATCCTCGCCCTTCCAAAGTATCCACTTCCCCTCTCAGTTTGGTATCATCATCAGACTTCATCGAGGTACACTTGATTCCATTTCCAGATCACTTATGAAGACAGTGAACAGCGCTGGGCCCAATATTGATCCCTGGGGGACCCCACTACTGACAGGTCAACAGTTTGAAAAGGAGCCGCCAGTTCCCACCAGTGCACACACCACTTCTCCAGGCCATAACACATCAGCTTCTCTAGGAGGAGGCTGTGGGAAACTGCACTGAAAGCCTTGGAGAAATCCAGGTAGACAATGTGCAGCTCTTGCCCTACACCAACCAAGCAGGTTTCTTTGTTGTGGAAGGCCATCAGGTTTGTCAAGCACAATTTGCCCCTGGTGAATCCGTGCTGGCTTTTCCCAATCATATGCTTCATTTGGCTTGTGGTATCCTCTAGGAGGATTTGTTCCATAACTTTCCTGGAGACTGAAGTTAGACTGATGGGACTGTAATTTCCTAGATCCTCCAGTCTGACCCACTCAGAAATTATCTGAAAAAAAAACCCAAAAAAACATATTAGGTTTTACCAGTAGTGCAAATGTCTGTGAGATTTTAACATCTGTGGTTTTTAATCTCAATTCTTTGTTGTTTTGTTTCAGCATGAGTGCCAGTCATGAGATCAGTAGCTACTTCTTACTGCATCCTGTGCAAATGCTTTTTCGTGACTCACTTGGGAACAGCCCAGATCTGATACTACGAACAGTCTGCTGAGATTTCCAGGCCAGACAGAAGATATGCTCCTTGAATGAGACAACAGGTTTTTTGCATCTATTTGGTCATATGTGCACCTTCTCAAATGCTACTGTGACTATGCAATGCTTTCAGCTACCTGCTAGGATGCTTAAAATTCTTGTATAAATACAGTACAGAGTTATTTATAAAATTACTGATAAAGAACAAGATCCCAGGAGTGTGATGCCTGAATGATGGAATACTTACCCATCCCAAGTTACAGCCAGCTAAAAAAGCTGGCCTTGTGATGTTCTGGCCTGGGCAGCTCTTACAGGCAGCCTTGATGTTTACTAATTAGTGATGAGTCTTGGTAGGAAAATGCGAGCATAAAGCTTATGTTTTTAACTGGAAACTGTCTGTAATGTATGCTTTTCTGCATCTCTCTGCCAAGGGGAATGACTGTGAATGCACTGGTTCCTGCTTTTGCCAAAGCAGTGGCAGAGCCCTCCTGCATGATGGTACCTGGGATGCTGGCCAAGTGCAGGCAGCCTGTCTAAACTGAAGGATTTTCTTCATCATCCTCCAGGGCCTGGCCAGCCTCATCTTGAGTTACTGGACTCAGAAGCTACAGCAGTCCTGGCAAGCCAAACTGTGTCAGAGAGCAAAACTGAAGAAATGGTGTGCCTGTCATCAGTGCCGCTCCAGATGTTAGTGCAGCTCCTGGAAAGCTGTGGACTGCACTGCCCAGTGGGCCCAGTTGGGCAGACAGCATGTGCCAGAGACCAATGCCCCTGCCTCATATAATGAAGCTGCCTCAGCTTTGGTTCCCTCCATAATATCACTTACATGCCCATATGTTATCATGTGAAAACCCCACTCTGATGGGCTCTGTACAGCATTCACACTATTGCAGGTATTTTCAACTGAAGAAAAACATACTAAGGTAATAACCATCTGGAGGCCACTTGGGGAGAAGACTTCACAACCAGCTGTGCCTTGTCTGACATGCCCTGCTGGCATTCAGCAAGCAAATCTAGAAGAGGGTCATAAAGATGTTCAGAGGGCTGGAGCACCTCTGCTAAGAAGACAGGCTGAAAGAGTTGGGCTTGTTCAGCCTGGGGAAGAGAAGGCTCAGGGGAGACGGTATAGAAGCCTTCCAGCCCCTAAAGGGGGCATAAAAAAGTGCTGGAGAGGGACTTTTTATGAAAGCAAGTAGTGATAGGACAAGGGTTAATGGATTTAAACTGAAAGAGGATAGATTCAGAAGTTCTTGACTGTGAGGGTGGTGAGGCACTGGCACAGGCTGCCCAGAGAAGTTGTGGGTGCCCCATCCCTGGCAGTGTTCAAGGCCAGGATGGACAGAGTCTTGGGCAACATGGGCTAGCGCAAGGTGTCCCTGTCCATGGTAGAGGGGTTGGAGCTGGATGAACTTTAAGGTCACATTCAGCCCAGACCATTCTTTGATTCTGTGACTCATCATGCCCTGCCGGCTCTGCCAGACATGGCCATCACTGCAAGCCTGTGGCAGTGGAGATGCTGTGCTTCATTCAGATGTCACCACTGCTGATGCGGTTGGCTCAGGGCAGCTAAAAGACTTGCTCAGATAAAAGGAAAAAAAGTGGAAGTTTTGTCTGGCCCTGCCCTCCCCACGAAACTCTGTGGTGCAGGGAGAGGGTGGAGACTCCCTTGGGTAACGGAGCGCAGGGAACCCAGCTCACGGCTCACAGCCGTCTTGCAGCAGATGTGATGACACGGGTGGGACTGCCCTGCCCTACAAGCTGAGCGAGCCACCGGGGCTGCCTTCCTACACACCACGCTCTTCTCATCTCTGCCTCCTGCTTCCTTTCCACCACCTCTGCCACTTCCTCAGCAGCCCTGCAGCACTGACCCAGACCTGCTG
This sequence comes from Pezoporus wallicus, assembly GCF_028554395.1. Lineage (NCBI taxonomy): Eukaryota > Metazoa > Chordata > Aves > Psittaciformes > Psittacidae > Pezoporus > Pezoporus wallicus. Next base: position 197,104 of record NW_026636884.1, on the reverse strand, counting down.
CTGGTAAGTGAGCTGGTAGCAGCAGTTCAGCCCTTTTATTGAGATATAGATAGATAGATAGATAGATAGATAGACAGACAGACAGACAGATAGATTTAATTCGGGGTAGTGACTTGCTTTCTCATCCATGAATTGCTTATGCTGCCGTTGCTAAGGAATTAAATTCAACAGCTGTTTCCCTCCAATAGCCAAGGAAAACACAGAAAAATGCTTGCTACATTTTCCTAGCTTTTCAAGGGAAATTAATAAAAATATGTTTTATAAATGGGGGACAAAAGCCTCAAGGCTTAAAGTAAAACCATTAAAAAGGTGAAAAGTTAGAATATTTTGCAAGAGCTCCCATACTCAGAGTTTGCCCATGCATGTTAATGCTCTGGAGATAGCACACGTGCAAATGCCTGCACACACAGGGTGCTGTTTACTCAGTCCCCAGTTAACACAGAGGGCTCTTTTCACAGAAGGTAGGTTACAAATCCCTAGTAAATCAGTTGGCAATTAACTTACAGATTGCCTGAATCGCATTATCCTTTTTTACTCAAATGGTTTTAACTGCCTACACATGTTCCTGAGGAAGAGGACTGTATGGTCCTGGGCTGGCAGTACTAGGCTGTACTGTCCTCTTTGTGTGACCACATCCATTCTCTGGCCAGTCTACACCCCTGTAAGTGCATGTGAGTAGGGGAAATAAAGGTATGCTTCCAACCTCTCTGAATTTATATGTATCCAAAGCCTAAAATGTGCATCTGTAGTACATGGTACTGTTTCAGCTTGCAGGTTGCAAGACTGAACTTTGTACCCATTAAAACTAAGAGAAATAATAGCTCACTTAACTGTGATTTCTCTGACAAGTTGAAGTATTCAGAAAAAAAAAAAACAGGCTATTTTTTAAGGGGGTTGTGACAACTTCCTTTAGAAAACTCTGCTGGAAAATGCCCATGTCTCCAAGATTCTTCCTTCTAAAGTAATTTCAGTGCTTATTCTCAATAGAGAAGTACTTTGACTAACTGCCTGGATTTAAAAACAAAACAAAACAACCCCCAAATAATTAAAAACCCTTTAAAATGCACTTCTGAATTTTGCCATTCAAAATTTACTACAACTCCTGTGCTATTGTTTTCTTGGTTTGAAGTACAAATCCTGCTGGTGCCAAAAGCTTCGCCAGAAGACTGGCAGGAATGAATGCTACTTAGCTTTCTGTATAGACAACATATCTTAAAGCATACAAATAATTCACTGAAATTGCTTGACAGACTCCAGACATGGTATTGCTGTGGTTGAAGTCTGTTTAAGTCAATGAAACTTTGCAGTATATTTTGTTGTTGTTTGATGTTTTGTTTTAGTGTCCCTGTGTCTGTAGGGGAAAATGACACTTTGTACTTTAGATGTCTCAGAAGAATACACAGGAAAGTGACTGTATGAGACCTTCATTTTTTGTGCATCACAACAGTCAGTGGTCAAAGTGACCTTAAGAAAGCAGTTTAATTTTGCCGTTAATTAAAGGTTTAATCTCAAGATCCAGTAGTTTGCCTACTGACAAATTATTATGACACTGTCTCTGAAGAAAAGGGGTTTGTATTGGGCTTGAACTGAAATTGATGCTGGCAATAAAAACATTTTGGAAAAAAATGAAATTTGTAAAATTCCTAAAGAGTTCATAGATTTTTATATTTAGCTAATGCAAAAATAATGTATTATATCCAGAGCTAGTATCATGAGGATATGAAATGCATTAACAAATATTTCTGAATACAGCAGACAGTATATGTTGTCATTGAATCTTCTGCTTATTTCTGATCTGAAGTAGGTATTTGTATGACATTGACAATGAGTTCTAGGAAACTTCATTTAAAGAATTTTAGTTTGCAAAGAAGTTGATTTGATTAACATTCATCATGCCTGTTTCTTTGTCCTGCACATGCTCTGACTTAAAATGTTTTGTGGTTGTTTGTCACATTAAATGTAATAAATAATTCTTTAAACAAGACCTAAAGCAATATTCTAAAAAGTCCATTCCTGAAGAGCTATTGCAAAGAGTCAACAGTTATATGAGCTGTAAAGGCTCATGTCCCTGTACTCCTGTGGTGAAGTTTATCACTAGATCAAAAATTGAAAGGTTGGTTTCTACAATACCAAACTGTTTATCTCACTGCAAATACTTACCCACAGTGTAAAAAAAAAGGTCTCCAAAAAAAAAGAAAAGCAAATCAAAAGCCTAACTCTAGTACACAGGTATAATTTCCACTGTTAGCACTTCATCTTCTCTCAGCACACTGTTAGCCAAGATCCAAATTTCCACTCTCAGTGGTTTCCATGAGTTACTCACACAAAGCCAAGGCTGCCCTAATCTTGTAGTGACTGCCCCAATAAGAGGGAGAAGTTGGGCCATGGGCCTTCCCAAGGCTTCTTCGCACCAGCATGTCCAGAACTGTTTCATTTTGTCACCCCATGGAGCTGCTGTGATGAAGTCCTTGCAACAGTTAGTTACGCTCCTTTGAGAGAGACGGCTAGCACAGATTTCATACAGCAACAGAGAAATAACCATTCCAGTTTTAAGCGGATGAGTATTCTTCAGTTTCTTTCTGTAACAAATTCTAGTAGTTCTGAAACGGTAAAATTATTTTTAGTATTAACCCAACATCTGAAATAGATTTTTTTTTCCTTTAACTCTGATAAATGGTGTATGCCCACAAATACACCTTTGCCTGAAAAGGCAGCCATCAGGAAGAATAGCACACAGACAAATCCATGTCTTCCACCTACAGCATCCCACCCTATCACTGCAAGCAACAGAAGCTCACTGCAGCTACGAGGAGCCCCGCTGATTTACATCAGAGGTCTAGCTAGAATGTATCCAGCCTCTGCTTATCGCTGCCAGTAACCAACTCCTTCACAAGAGACAGTATCAAAGAACGTTATTTTTCCCTAAGAGATTTGGACAGTTGGTGGCCTCAGGCTTTCCTGAACTGGAGGTTTCTGGTCGACAGCTGTATTAAATAGCCATTGAGAAACTGTCTGCTATGGATATGTCTAATCCTTCTCGTAACTCGTTTATTTATCTTGCTTGTGCAGTGTTCTTTGCAGGGGTGTGTACAGTCTAGTCATAGCTCAATTGGTAAATTAAATTTAACTTCAAAGTACTGTCTGTTCTTAAGAATGACTGTGAAAGTTGTGTGATCCTGTGTTTATGAAAATAGATTCTGATTCTGTGCTTATTGTCTGCCAGTCAGGTTCAGTCTGGAAGATTAACTCTGTTTCATTCCTACATGAAAAGTTTGTTTTCTAAAGAGCATTTCTGCAATTTCTGTACAAAGCTTTTCTGAGTTAGGTTTTGTTGCTGGTTTGTGAAAGAAAAAAACACCTAAACCCCAACAAAACAACTAACAAATGAAACAATGAAGAATTTAATTATTCTGCTGATAATACTGGAGTTCAGACTCCACTTTCCCCCATTTGCTCAAAATTTTATATCAGCAATACTGAAACATTAAGCTGAGAAAAAAATCTGATAAGTGAAATACTGTTCTCATATGCTGAGTGTTTGGTACTTTGCTTGGCATACTAGCAAACATCTGCTCAGTGTGTGGTGGGATTTCCAGCAGAAAGCTCCCACTGTGGTTCTGAATGCATGTCTCTGCTTTACCAAAGCATCCTTGCAAATGCCAGTGTTTGATGTCAGCCAGGTTAGCCCAGAAATTACTAGATAAATAGCCTTAAAAAAATTAACTGCCCTCCTAACAGGTAGGTAGGTCTCCTCCAGCACAAGTAGAAAAAAGTGTAGGCAGTTTATCAATAACAGGCTTCCAGTCTTTAAATGTTGCACATTTAATTGATGTTCAACTTACTTAAAATCCATTTTAGTTAAAATTAGAGCTAGACCCATTATAATTATATTTCAAACATGGTTTCTTTTCATTCTAGGAAAATTGGGCCAGGATTACTGCTTACTAAACCAGTAAGACCTTGTATATTCACCAGCACAGAAGACTGCAGTTTTGACAGAAAAGGCAGCCTTGGGCTAGATTTGGGATAGCATCACTGGGAGACAGATGAACCCTCCTTTATGTGCATATAGGCTTGTTGCTGAAAGTAGGGCTTCCAGGGGTTTAACAGTGCTGATAGCCACAAAGGAGAGTTCAGCTGTCTGGTCAGGCAACCTTAGCAAACTAACAAAATAAGGGCTTGTTTTTTTATGCGATCATATGATTGTGTTAGGTTAAACAGCTTTTTTTTATGTCTCTTTTTATTAACTGCTCTCATATTAATTAAACGTTTCTGAAACAGTCTCATAATTTGCCTTCTACCTTGCTGCAAGCTAGGGTGCAGGACTGATCATCCCAGAGCTCCTAGCTGCTCATCTTCCCTCTCCGTTCTCATGAGCTACTGCATTAATAACGTGTCCTGTAGTGACAGCTAGAGTTATTAGACTCAGGTGAGTCAATATGATATATAAAGAGAGGCCATATCCTGCCTCCCACCTAAATAGCCCTGTGACACTTAGGAAGCACAAAGGGGACAAAGGTCTGCCTGCACAGGGGGACGCCCCTGCAGTGCAGGTAGATGGCTCATAGGCAAGAGCCTGTCTGACGGGGAAGTGAGCTAACTTTAGTTATTCCACAACTACCTTCTAGTTATTAGATGGAAAGCAAATCCAAGGAAGAGAGTTACTTGGTAGCGGTGTCAGTTTCCATGTTGCTATACTGTTGGCAAAATTATTTGGATTAAAAAATAACCAAACAATTTTAGATTCTGTTACCTTTACTCAGGAGTGCTAGAGGTTGGAGGAGCATCTTTACTTCCAAACTATCTCTTTAAAAGAGTATCTAATAGGCAAATATTAAGCACATTCAAAACTAGAAAGAAGGCTGATGAAGTGGACAGGCAGAAGGTCATTTTGGACCTCAATAATTTTGAGCAAGTTTTTCAATGAGTCACCTGTTGTACCTGTGGTTTCCAACAAGAATGCAGTTTATGTACAGCCCTCTCTGCCAGGGGCAGCCCTCCTGAAGGAGCATAATGTCATGCTAATGTCTGCTGTGAGAGGTATCTACTTCCATGTGCCAGGAGAATAGATGTAGTTGGTACCCATGGCCAGATGCTGCTTCAGTGAGGTCCCGGGGCGGGGGGAGGAGGGGTTGGTGTCACTGCGAAAGGACCTGGGGTTGCTCCATGCTGGACACAGCTGCCTCCAGCTGGGACTAGCAGACCCACCACTGGCCAAAACCAAGTGTGTCTCAGTGATGCTGGTAGTGCCTCTCTGAACACCTGTTTAAGAAAGGGTAAAAGATGCTGTGCAGCAGCTGTGAGAGAGGAGTGAGAAAACGTCGGAGAAACAGCCCTGCAGATACCAAGGCCAGTGAAGGAGAGGGAGGAAATGCTCCAGTGCCTGGAGCAGTGGTTCACCTCAAGAGGGCACCAGCTGGGTGGGCATCAAGGTCAACCCACCACAACAAAACCATCAGGGTGGAGGGAGAGTCTTCTACATCCCTAATACTGCAGGGGTGCGTAGCAATATGGCAGACTCGGCTTCTCATCAGCTCTGTGAAATCTCCAGGTCTGAGCCCACAGGACGCAAACTTCATGTCTGAAGGAAAGAGACATAGATGGACATCTACAAGTTTCACAGTAGGTCCAGTGCCGAACCCTGGATCCAACAGACACATCTTTCCTCTCTGTACCTAATTGAATCTTTCCCATCCTTGTTTTTTCATTTCTAGAGGAAGGATGGCAGAAGGCCGGCCACACTTAAGTATTCAGATGTCAGACTTGAATACAAATGGCACCCCCAGCAGAAAGCAGTCCTCTGCAGACTTAGCTGTTAGGGGAGGAAGCGTACTCACTTTCCACAGCATCTCCTACCACGTGAAGATGAAGACTGGGTTCCTGTGTTATCAAAAAACAGCTGATAAAGAAGTTTTGAGAGATGTCAAGTACGTATTTAAACATCTCTTTAGAGCATGTTTATGTAGTTTTTCTTTCTGGACTGTTGAGCCTACTCGAGTCACTGAGCCACTAAGCACAATATACAGAATTTGATCAAGATTAGAAAAAAATGTGTGCATGTATGGTTCCTTTGTGTTCGCTATCTACTGTGCTCAAGCTTCCCAGTGGGTCCCAGTGGTCCTCAGTCATTAGACTTGTACAATAGTACTAGTCTGTACAATAGAGAGCTCACACTGCTGGCACCCGAGAGGGACTGCCTTCTTGACTGCTAATCGGCATAGGGGCACACAAGCCAGCTGTGGTTGTTCTACACTACTTGGCAAGTCTCCCACTGTGCTGTGGTGTGTAACTGAGATACCAACAGCCTGCCCCAATGCTTGCATCTCCTTTGCTAAGGTAGCCTTTGGGAAGGTTAATTTTGGGGGTTTTCACTTAAAGTGTTTGATACAGTAATATAAATGAGGGTTAGGTTAACTTTGAAGATATTTGAAGTTTTCTCCCATCCCCAACATTGAGCACTACTGCAGTAAAGCGATCACATTATTATGGCCTTTGTTCAATAATATATGCATAAAGTTTGTCCATTCATAGTTCAGTAGTTAAGCTAAATGGCAAGCACTCATACAGTATGCCATTCCAAGGCACACATGACTTTCAGCTCCCTAGCCCCAATCTCTATCATAAATATTCAACCTTTTGTGTAGCTCTGTCTGTCCCACTCTTTGCACATGCAATTTCCACACCTTCTAAACATGAGCTCTTAAAATCTTGCCTACTTTCCTCAAGAGGCGTAAGTTATGGTAACTCGATTGACATTGGTCATTTGCAATAATGTGAACAGAAGGCCCATTTTGTGGCTTATTGTAAAAGATTGATGTTAAACACGCATTATGCTTTTCTCTTTTAGAAAATGCAACATCTGCATTTATTTTATTGTTATATTTTATATTGTTATTTTGTGTTAAAATCACATATAATGTATACCATAACTTGTGTATAATCTATATGCTTCTTAACCTGTGGAACCATAAATTTTCACAATGACAAATTGAAGGCAACAATTACAGGAAGGAACAAATATCCTCAGGAAGAGCAAAAGGGGCAGCTGTTCTGGGCCAGGTACACAGCCAAGTACTCAGATCACTGATAACAACCAGTACCAGAGTGCAGTTCAAGATAAACCTAGTATCATAAAAAGCAGGCAGGTATTTATATGTGCAATGTGATTCTTGTGTACACCAAAGTTTGTTGAGCATGCATTTTTAGGGGCTAGTCAGGAAAAAGAGCAGATATACCTTCACATTCTCCATTGTCCTGGTTTTGGCTGGGATAGTTAATTTTCTGCCTAATAGCTGGTGCAGTGCTGTGGTTTGGATTTAGTATGAGAGAATAATGCTGATAACACACCAATGTTTAGTTGCTGCTAAGGAGTGCTTACCCTCATCAAGGACTTTTCAGTCTCTCATGCTTTGCCATTGAGGAGCTGCACAAGAAGCTAGGAGGAAGCAGAGACAGGACACCTGACCTGAACTAGCCAAAAGGGTATTCCATACCACAGCACATCATGCCCAGTATATAAACTGGGGAGAGCCAATGATCGCTGCTCAGGGCTGCGTTGGGCATTGGTCAGAGTGTGGTGAGCAATTGTGTTGTGCATCACCTGTTTTTCTTCAGTTTTATTCACCTTTTCCTTTTTAATTACTATGCCTATTATTATTATTTTACTTTATTTAAATCATTAAGCTGTTCTTATGTCAGCCCATGGTTTTTACCTTTTTTCAATTCTCCTCCCCATCCCACCAGGACAAGGGGAGTAAGCAAATGGATGTGTGGTACTTAGCTGCTGGTTGGGCTTAAAACACAACATCCAGCAAAAAGATAGAGAGAAGGCAGCTGTTTTTCCATATACTGAATAATTTCTGTAGGGTCTTTTTCCCCAATACTTAATCTTTTCTATCTGGCCTTTGAGTTCCATGTGGCTTAAAATCGGATACAGAGGAACTATCAATCAACTGCAATTTCTGTAAGTGCAGACAACTCCCTAATATATTCTGTCTCTAGGGCCATTATTCTCTCTGATAAGAGAATAATACTGTTAGAACTGAATGGGTTAAAATAAGTGGTTGCTTCACTTCTAGAGATCCATGGAAGAAAAGTATGCATACGAGTTTTGCTATATTTTACTCACAATTTCTGTATTGTCTTCATTATACAAGGAGTAGTTCCTGAATTAGGAATAAAAAAAAAAGAAAGGTGGAGTTTAACAGATCATAAATATCGCTTGTGATCAGGCAGCTTCATTAATTCCAAAATTAATGGGATGCAGAATGTAGTTCTACAGGTAATTTACACTAGCCTACCAGGTGACACAAGAGACAAAATCACCCATCTATTTTATAAAACCTATCTGTTTTGTCTTACAGTGGCATCATGAGACCAGGACTGAATGCAATTTTGGGACCCACTGGCAGTGGTAAAACTTCGTAAGTTCCCTCTTTGCCCTACTCAGAAATTACACCAAGGAGAGAATGACTCTGCACATATTTAGCAGTAATGGACAATACTTTCAGGGAAAGATTTTGTTTTCATTTAGATCTGTGCATATCTCACTGGTTTCTGAGAAATACCTGAATTCAAATAAGACAATCACCTTACATGACACAGATGTAATTCAATTTTAGTCCACACTTTCCTGAGACACGATCCTTACGTATCATTCTTGGGTATGCTATAGAACAAATGGACACAAATGCACTATGAAATTGCACAGATATAATTTCTTAGGAAACCAGGACAAGAGAAACTCAGCCCTTGAAAGTGGCTGGGTTTTTTCTAAATAGCTAAAAAAAACCCATGGGATACTTTCATGTAGCTTTGTGTTCCATGAACTGGGTTTGTGGTTCAGGGAGCTTATCTCCTGCATACTCATCTGATGAAGTAACCAACTTTTCTCCTAGTCTGCTCGACATTTTGGCTGCAAGGAAGGATCCCCAGGGGCTTTCTGGTGACATTTTGATCAACGGAGCTCCTCAGCCTGCCAACTTTAAATGTACCTCTGGATACGTAGTACAGGTAAGTATTTTTTATCACTCTACCGATTTTACTGTCCTCTTCTGACTGCAGTTGTAAGAAGTTGCTGCTGTGTTCCAAGCACATTGCATTGAATCAAGAATCAAGGCTGGTGTGGTATCAACTCTTCTTCACACATCCACCCTCACTGGAAAAGATACTTTGCTTTGTGTTTGGATCTCTTTCCTTAATGCTCTAAGTCAACAAGAGCAGGCTCTTTGGATCTCTTCTTGTTCTCCATTTGGGGGAACAGCCATAGGCTAAAAATATGCATGGAGTATTTTCTAAGTATGATGCTTTCTAGTAGTCTACAGCTTGTACCTCTGCATGCCCAGGGACAATGTCACTAGGTCTCATTATAAGAACAGCTTTGTTCTGCTAGGGTGTGCTGGGGAGAAAGACATGTGAAGGACAAAAGAAGGAAAACTGTATCTCCTAATTTCTTCCCCTCTCCACTAACCATGCTTAGCAGCATGCTTGCAGTTTATCAAGACCTGAAGAGATACATCTGTGAAAACCCCTCAAAGCACACATAACTCTCTGAACTGTCTACAGCTCACAGATCCCTTTTGCAAGAGACAAGCAGCTAATACTGAAAAAAACTACCCTCCTTCTCCTTTGCTGAAACAAGCTTGGAAAACCTTCACCCTACCCCCTGTGGAGCCAACATCTCTTTCCTTAGGTCCCTTTAGCCCTTCAGTATCTCACTTAATGCCTCCAAAACTCTGACTAAGGTAAGAAGAGGCGAGGGATAGTTTTAAATACGTCATTATTTGTGCATTTTGGTATCATGCATGATGGAGGATGTTCCTGTACTGCATTGTTTTATGAATAAAGGCAAATACAATTACGTGCATGAAATCAACTCTGCTATGACTGACATTGAAGATGCACCTTACTGCATGTTCTGGCAGCTGCTACCATCCCTTAGCATGCAGGGACAACATAAAACACAAGTAGATGCAGTTTTCAGAGGAAAAAAATAGAATTGCTAAGTGATCACCAAGTAGCTAAATTTGCCTTATTTTGTTTTGGTTTTTTTAAATGAAGGATGATGTGGTGATGGGAACCTTAACTGTAAGAGAAAATTTGAAGTTCTCAGCAGCAGTCCGTTTGCCAAAGTCAGTGAAGGAATATGAAAAAAATGAACGAGTGAATCAGATCATCAAGGAACTGGGTTTGAGTAAAGTGGCAGATTCCAAGGTAAGGTGTGTGAGTATGGTGCTTAAATCATGAACAAATCATAGAATCATAGAATGGTTTGGATTGGAAGGGACCTTAAAGCTTATCCAGTTTCAACCCCAATGCCGTGGGCAGGGACACCTCACACTAGACCAGGTTGCTCAAAGCCCTGTCCAATCTGGCCTTGAACATTGCCAGGGATGGGGCAGCCACAGCTTCTCTGGGCAATCTGTGCCAGTGTCTCACCACCCTCACAGTAAAGAATTTCTTCCTACTATCTAATCTAAATCTCCCCTCTTTCAGTTTAAAGCCATTGCCTCTTGTCCTATCACTATCTGCCCTTGTAAAAAGTCACTCTCCAGCTTCCTTGTAGGCCCTTTTTAGATATTGGAAGGCTGCTCTAAGGTCTCCCTAGATATTAAGTGATTTCTTTAATTAACCAAATGGCTCAGCTTGGCAGATAAAAAAAGAGTAAAATTAAACAGACTATTTTGGTAATACAATAACATTTCTGTATGGCGATCTGCATAGACACCGCTGTAATACTGGCATATACTCTTACATTGAGGGGAAGGGAAAGGTAGTCTGTTGCTTGAGAAAAAAAGAGAACACCTCAAGTAATACTGATGTTGAGAGCTGGCCTGTGTGAGGTACCATCTACATCTGCACTGAGAGCAGGGTCAAAATTTCTTACAACTCTTCCCAAACATGACCATGTCAGCAGGATGCTGTTCACTCAAGTATTTGTTCTCAGGCCAAACAAGACAAGTTTCTTGTTCTGTGGCAGGTTGGCACCCAGTTCACTCGCGGGGTGTCTGGAGGAGAGCGCAAAAGGACCAATATTGGGATGGAGCTCATCATAGATCCTGACATCTTGTTTTTGGATGAGCCAACTACAGGACTTGATGCCAGCACTGCTAATGCTGTTCTACTGCTACTGAAAAGGTGATGGCCTTGGAAACAGCTTCCCGTTTTCATCACTCACTCTGCTACATTTCAGTTGTATTTGACTTAAATCACTGTTAGAATAGGCAAACAGGGAAATCAGAAATGTAATCGTTTACAAGTGAGCCAAGGCGCAAAAAGATTTAGGAAAAAGGATGTATAAATTCTCTCACTCCAAAGCAGATGCTTATGGCAGTGCACAAAACATCTTGCACAAAGCGTGTGCATGCCAGGACTACAATTTGTCCAGGCAGCTTCCTTTTTCATGTCTGCCTGAGCCAGAAAAGTAATTAAAACACCTGTTGTCTGGTAAAGTGGTCAGTTTTAATATGGACAGTAGTTAGAACACAGCTGGCTGTTTTGCCATCAGCAAAAAGTCTATCTTTGGGAAAACAAGCACAACATGTTTTTCGTTTGCAAATTTTACATAGTTTTGCATTTACTACAAGCAAACAGGACTCAAACGCCTCTTTTCAGAGCTTTCTGTTTGCATCAAAATCTTCCCCTCCAACAACACTCCCAGTGACAGAGAACCTTCTTTTCTCACAGAGGCACTACAAATATTACCCAAATATTTTCTTTTTTTTCTTTCTCCCCACCCCAGCCTACTTAGTTAAACAAATTTAACTGAGGCTTAACTTAACTTGCAAATTCTCTTATCTAAGGGCTTAATCAAACTTGCTTGCAAAACTAACATCTCTTTTTGTTCTTCACATTCAGGATGGCAAATCAAGGTAAAACTATAATCTTCTCCATCCACCAGCCTCGGTACTCCATATTCCGACTGTTTGACAACCTGACACTGCTGGCCGCAGGGAGGGTGCTGTACCACGGCCCCACTCAGCATGCCATGGAGTACTTCCAGTCTGTCGGTAAGCATAACTAACAGCAGGGCCAACTGCAGCAACATCTTTAGTTTGCACTAACCTGAATGAAATGCCAACAGCGCTTGATCAGAATTGAGCATTGTGTATTAGCAAGCAGTGATTTTAACAGGCTAAGCATTTCTCTTGTTGTTTCACCTCTGGACCCATATGTGCTTTTGGATGATAGGCCTGACCTCTAATCAACTGTTCCTGAGCTTATCTTAATTAGACAAAGCCTAGGCTAGAGCTGGGAAGGGCACATTGCCAGCTGTCACCTTGCTTTCACTGATAGAGCTGTCCAGCAATGCCATTCATCTCTTGGATAAGCACAGACCTTTTGAAGCCTGCAGTGCTTACAGTACAGGCTGCTCAACCGGCACAATAATGTGCCTGGGGACTGTCAATCTGTGCTTGCAGCCCAGAAAGCCAACCAGGACTGCATCAAAAGGAGTGTGAGCAGCAGGTGGAGAGAGGTGATCCTGACTCCCTACTCTGCTCTCGTGAGACCCCACCTGCTGTACTGCATCCAGCTCTGGGGCACCCAACATAGGAAGGACATGGACCTGCTGGAGTGACTCCAGAGGAGGGCCATGAAGATGCGCCAATGGCTGGAGCACCTCTCCTATGAAAACAGGAGGGGAGAGTTAGTCTTCTTGAGCCTGTAGGATAGAAGGCTCAGGGGAGACCTTACAGCAGCCTTCCAGTACCTGAACGGGGTATACAAGAAATCTGGAAAGTGACTTTTAATAAGAGCAAGTAATGATAGGACAAGGAGTAATGGGTTTAAACTGAAAAAGGGTAGATTTTGATTAGATAGTGGGAAGAAATTCTTCGCTGTGAGGGTGGTGAGACACTGGCACAGGTTGCCCAAGGAAGTTGTGGCTGCCCCATCCCTGGCAGTGTTCAAGGCCAGGTTGGATGGGGCTTGGAGCAACCTGATCTAGTGGAAGGTGTTGCTGCCCATGGCATTGGGGTTGGAACTGAATGGTCTTTAAAGTCCTTCCAACCCAAAGCATTCTATGATTATGATAGCCATGCACAGCCTTCTGCCAGTCACACAAACACCGCTTAAAGCTTGTAATGCTGTCACCGCAGGCTACGAGTGTGAGCCATACAACAACCCTGCTGACTTTTTCTTGGACATCATTAATGGAGACTCCACTGCAGTGGCACTGAGCAAGACCAATGAAACTGAGACAGGTATAAAACAAAGAGCTGTATGAAATTGTTGTCACGTGTATTTTGTCAGAAGAAATCACTTGCAGGTGTCAACCAGTAACCATATTGTACAAGCGCATGATTGTTTGTATGCATGTGAGTATCACATACTGATGATCCATGGTGCTTTGTAGGAAAACCCCTCATAGTACTCTTAAATCCTTTTTGTTTATGCATGAAAACCAATTAGTATAACCTGAAATAAGTACCAAATTCACATACAGTCCTACTACATAAAATATTCATGTCGTGTGTGAGACTAGTTTGCCTTTCATAAATAATATTTAGTAATTTTTCATTGCTATCCATTTCTTCATACATATGCAGTGATCTGCATACTTCTGTGTCACACTCAAATAACAAGATGTTAAAGGTGAAAGAATATCTTTCTGCATTGAAGGTGTAATACATGGGAAAATAAACTATTTTGTTACCTCTCAACACAGATAAAGACCTTTCATCTTTGACGTAAATGAACTGGAGTCCTGCCAGAGAGATGATAAACCAGGAGAGCTGTTACAGTTAGGGACATAATTTGATGTGGTTCTGACCTGTATTTTTACCTAATGGAATAGTCTGTCTGTTATGAACTTACTGTTTTCCTTCCTCAGAGTAGGGTGGGAAAGGAGGAAGGAGATAGGGGACCAGTGTTCTGAAACTGCTCTGAAGCTGTGGTAAGGCAGAAATGATCCCAAAGTAAGAAAGCAAATCTCACCTATGTTCAGTAGCATGTTTTTTCATCCTATCTGTTGCTACTCGTTAACAGCACACTCCTTTCACATGAATGAAAAGGGAAATGTAGTATGAAGTAATAAATATGCTCTGTGCCCAAACACAGATTTTCACTATATCTTTACCAAAGAAGCAGCATTTTACAAAATGATGTCTGTGTTCAGGGTCTGACTAATGTTATAGCTGGCAACACGTTGCATTTGTCATTGGAAAAGGACACACTGTCCTACAGTTGAGATTAAAGAGTCCAGCTGAAATTTCTTGGAGACTTGACAGACTCAAACGTTTTACTGAAGCAGACACATGCAGGATTACCTGGATCTAGAAGTCTGGGAGGTGTAGGATTGTCTCATCAAATCTGCGAAACAGACCTCTTACAGAAACCCAAGGGGGTGTGGGAAATCACTTCTTGATGAAAAGTCAGACTGTTGTGAGTTTGAAACTTCATTGGTGACAAGGGTTTACCTACAGTAGTCTGCTGTGAAGCTGCTGCCTTGGGACATGTTGCACTGACAAACGTAGAGATTTGGTCTTATTTGTACTGACTCTTCTGACTTGTATGCTATGAGACTGAGTGCAATGAAACACTGAAACTAAATGTACACATTAATTCTGCTTCGTTAGTTAACTCTCCCACCCCAACATAACTCTCCGGGCTTAGCTCCCAAACAACCTTCCCATCCCTTACAGAAACAGTTGTATTTCTTTCCATTTTTTTTCAGCAGAGAGCACTGAAGAACACACTGAATATGATTTAACCTTGGCTGAGAAGTTAGCAGGAGAATACTTCAACTCTGCCTACTACCAGGAAACAAAAGCTGTATTAGAGAGTATTTCTTCAGGAAATGAAAAGAAAACAAAAGCAGTTTTCCAGCAAATCACATATGCCAACTCCTTCCTTCATCAGCTGAAATGGGTGTCCAAGCGCACATTTAAAAACCTGATAGGAAACCCTCAAGCTTCCATAGCTCAGGTAACACTATTTGTATATACCCTTTTGTGATATACATTGCATTTATTCCACTCCTGTCTTAGATAATTCACTGGGATAGTTTTGCCTCTTGATATTTTAACTGCAGTAAGCATCCAAAAGAAGAGTTTTCAAGGTCTGGAAATCTGATTCACTAGAAGATGTCCTAAATGCTTCCAAATGAGCAGCATGAGGGTCTGTTCAGTAATTTATTTTGGACTACTGAGAGGCTGGGAGGCAAGATCTTGTCCAGCAGGGTATTCTGCTGCTCCCAGCCAGGAACAGGGTATCTCCCAAGTAGTTTCACACATTAACTCAAGAACATTCTTCAGACTTGACTTCAGGCTTGGCACTGTGGGGTTTGGCCACAGATTTTCTTCCCTGCCAGGGAAAGTTAACAGACTACGCTTGGATACTTAACTGAACTTCAGCACACAATGAAGTGCTGCAGTTTGCTCAAGTGTAAAAGTATTTTCACAGTCTCAGAATGTGTGTGTCATTTGGTCATTTCACTGTTCCTAATGGCAATGATGTCTTTTGGAGAAGACCTCAATAGAGACTAACACCTGCCAGAAAAGGTGAGCATGTTCTAAATGACTGGCCCTCTCAGTGCTTTTCAGAAGAACCAACACTGAAAATGTTGATTTCTTGAAAGCTGCACATTGCTTTCAAAAACAAAGAATGCCTGGCTGCAGAATGACTAATCCTCAGGAATCCCCTAATTCATGGGCCAAACTTTGCAGTCCCAGCACCACCAAAATTTGCAATTCTAGAAGAGCCAATAGAAAAATTGATCCCAAGCCAGGGGTATAAATTATCTTCACCGTGATTTATACAATGAGTGAACAAACATCCAATGTGGAGAAGAAATGAGCCCAGAATGCCCAAGGTTAAAAGGCTTTAAGTATGTGTGTGTGCCTGTATGTTGATACTATGAAGATCCTTAATAATTGCATTGTAAAAGCTTGACCTTGTGACAAGAATTAGATTCTCAAGGGTCTCATAATGCCCTATAGTTAATGGTCCTGACTTGTTTCTCACAATCTCTTTTATCTCCCCTCCCTCGTTAGGGATGGATTTTACAAGCATTCTTTTTATGGGTACTTGGCTCACTAAGCCTTCTTTCAATAATCTGCTCCAAATTGGTCTTGATATGATCCCAGCTTTCCACTGTAATTGGTTTAGGAGCCAAATAATCCCTGACATTTGCTCCTTTCTGCAGGATCTTAGCCATAGGGTACCATGGATCAAATGGTTTATAGTGTTAAGACTCATGCACTGCTTGGGCTTAAAAATGTCAGAACTGCCTGATACTGTCAGTCTTGCTGAGATTTTTGTCATTTGCATTTAGTGTGATGTACACATTTCTGTCTTTTCAATGACATCCTTGAGGCAGCTGGTGTCTTTGCAATTTAAATGGTGTGCCAGACTGCAAATACCACGGCACCTGTAGCCTGATCATGGTATCTTGCTCATGTTAAAAACAATCCCATGAATAAGATATGTGATATTGCCCTGCAGTTACACACTGTGGAGCACGTAAATAAACTGTCAATCCCAACCCACCATTCAGGAAAGGCTTCTTTCCGTTATTGGTTGCCAAGATCAAAGTAGCATTGAGATGGCTCCAGAGAAACCCCTGCAGAAGCACTCGACTAGAGCCATGGTCAGCCCTTGAACTGAAGCAATCCTTATCACTGAGAGCAGATAGGGAATCACTGTCTGTCCCAAGGAGGATGAATGATGGAGAGCATAAGCAGGGAGAGAGGAGTGATGTAGCAGTACATCACCAATTAACTTAATCGTGACATCCAAGAATGGCTGAAACAGTGGTGGAGGAAAAGAGCATGGCTGATGTTCCCCAGATGTGATGAGGGGTTCCTCAAGGGAAAGGTGCTATTCTCTATTTCTAACCTGCCCGATCAAGCCCCTGCTATTATCCTTCTCCCATAGCTGGTGCTAGCTACACTC
The DNA here is from genome assembly GCF_028554395.1 of Pezoporus wallicus. Lineage (NCBI taxonomy): Eukaryota > Metazoa > Chordata > Aves > Psittaciformes > Psittacidae > Pezoporus > Pezoporus wallicus. Next base: position 180,211 of record NW_026636884.1, on the reverse strand, counting down.
ACCCACTATGTATTTCAAACTACTGAAGCACTGAAAACCATGAGAATAATACTTGTCTTCTATTTACATTTAGCTGTGTGTTACGGCTTTCCTTGGCCTGGTTATAGGTGCTATTTTCTTTGGACTTCAAGAGGACTCTACTGGACTGCAGAACAGGTTAGTCAGTTTAGGTAACGTATATTCAAAAATTTGATAAAGCTCCCTCATCACTGTGATTGATAGGATAACAAATAGGTTGGAGGATGAGAAGGAACCCGTGAGCTCTTTATGAACTATATTTACCTCTCTAATGCAAATGTTTCCCTTCACATCAGTAGATAAGGCCAAGCCTACATTAGTGACTTCAAAGTGAGGATGCCCTTCTGCCTCTAGGAAGGTCCTTGCAGAACTGAGAGAGGGATGCAGTTCTGCCCTGCCCTACCATGCTGTAACCTAGGCAAGCAGTCCAAATGAAGTGAGTAATGCTACTTCTGTAGGATGACATTTTTCAGTCCCAGTCAGATTGCTGAAAACACTGAACAACAGACATCATGTTAAAAAGGCTTAATTCAGCATGGCAGCATTTTAACTTGTTTTTTGCAAAGATTTCCCCAAGATAAATAGATTAAAATATATAGATTTGGCTACATAAACTGGGTAACTAAAACTTTGCTCTTGCAGCTACTTCTGTATACACCCTTGAGTTAACCAGCAACAAGTCAGAAGGTCCATCTAAAGCCAGATTCTGCAATTATTCTGGTCTGTGTATGATTTTGACAGCTCTATGTACATGACCTGAAAAATGGATTTGCAACTAAAGGAAGCTTTGGGTTCTTAGTCTTGGAACACTCCATAGCATTTACTTTAAAACTGCCCAGTTTTAAATGGGATCTGAAAGCCTTAAATTTTAGTGGAAAAGGTAAAAACAACTTCTCACATTGCTTACTCAGTTCCTCAGAGTTTGCATCAGACAAATGCCTCACAGACTGAGAATTTTTAATGTGCCTTTTCCCATGGACTTCAGAGTGGGAAGTCACATACTGCTGAGCTCCAGGCACTAAAGCTGGATTTACATACACTGCAGCAGAAGCACTACACTTACATCACATCTTTAATAACAGCTTGCTGGTTTGCTTTTTGTAGAGTGGGTGCAATGTTCTTTCTGACAACCAACCAGTGTTTCAGCAGCATCTCAGCTATTGAACTCTTTGTTGTGGAAAAAAAGATATTTATGTAAGTAAAACATATAAAAACATTATCAGGGACTAACTCTAGAGAGCTTGTTTGTTTGCCCTGCTGTAGCCAATTGTCACTTAAGTACACCTCGTGCAGTTTTCAAATGAATTCATTGTTAGTGCTCATCGCAAATGTACTCTTTCAGCCTGCTAGTGAGTTACCTGCAAATCCCCCAAATGGTACCTGTCACTACAAACAGCTCAGAGTTTAAAATTATTAACATATGTGGCAAAAAATTCCCTGAATACTCAATGTAGGTATTGATTAGTAAGTTTGTGATTTGCTAGTGAGGGCAGAGAACATTATCTAATTGCAATCTTCTAAGCTATGCAGATTACACTGTACAGAAAAGAAAAAATATTGAAGCTGTACTCGCTGTTTCGATGACATGACACATATGTTTACTAAAAATTACGTACACAAGTATCCATATTAATTTGCATAGGAAAAGGGCATCATGGCTATAGTATGTGGCTTACTGGTCTTTTATATTACAGTCCAACCATAAAACAATTCATTATTTCCACTTTGAGTTAAAATAAACCTTACTGTTTCTTAGTGATTAAATTTGTAATATGCTGTGTATTTGTTCCAGACATGAACATATCAGTGGATACTACAGAATATCTGCATATTTCATCTCAAAACTAATGGCTGATTTAATACCCATGAGGACTATACCAAGCATCATCTTCTCCTGTATAATTTACTTCATGTTAGGCAAGTGTAGTCTCCTACAGACAATAAATCAATGAGGCATTAGCATTTTGTATATGTGCATGTATGCATGTATATTTGTATAGGCCAAAGTACTATACCAGCATGGCAGTGGTTACTTTGCTTGCTTTTACTATAACATGCAATTTACAGAAAAGACACACTTTTAAAGGTTTTAAGCTTCCATGTCTCAATCTGTGACATGTCTCTTCTCCACTGTCCGTAGAAGGAAGTGTGCCATTACTATATAGGTTTGGTTTATTCTTTTCATTTATGGCCATCTTAGTTTCCAGTGACTTTTACAAGACACTTTTTCCATCTTTGCAAGAGCACCTATCAAGGAAAAAATGTTGTTTTAAGAAGTTAATATTGTGTGATTTAACACTAGCTTGTTCTTTTTGGTGAAATGCCTTCTGGTTAGTGAGCAGACTTTGCTATCGAAACTATAACCATCCAAAAGCCTCTGGGTCTGTTAGGAAAGCTTTCTGCTGGAAACAAGTGAAACGTTATACAGCTGCTGCTCATGGAAGTGCACTAGAAATTCCTCCTTTGGTAGACAACTTGAAGCTGCAGCAAAGGCTTCACCTTAGACTGTGTGGAGTACAGTACTGTAATTTCTACCCATTCTGCTATCTCCAGTGCTACTGCAGTTACAGGCATACTACTTACTCATCCTGTCCTCCACTGACAGAGCATGTTAGACAACATGCATTCTGCAGGCAGGATACACTGCCTAAGTCAGAAGAGCATTCAGGTTATGGTAGAGCTTTTGGCAGGGTTATACTGAAACCATTCCTGTTCTGATCTTTAAGGTTTGAAACCAACAGTAGAAGCTTTCTTTACAATGTTGTTTACCCTTATGATGGTGTCCTACACAGCCACTTCTATGGCACTAGCTATTGCAGCAGGAGAGAGTGTGGATGCTGTAGCAAACCTGCTCATGATGATCACATTTGTTTTTATGACTGTGAGTACCATTATTCAGTATTCTAGACTGAATTCCGACATCTAGATATCCTATCAGAACAGAGTTCAGCTGAATTCTGAAAAAAGACTGTGGGGGTCAAGCGTGTCAAATACTTTTCTGATTTGAATATTCTGAGACTATAGCATTAAATATTCTGATTTGTCCTTTTAGTTAACAAGAACTGTAGGGATTGGGTGTGAGGGGGAGCTAAGAGTGGTTCCTCTGTACTCTTTTCTGTGGCTCTGGCAGCCAGCATACTGCCTGAAGAGCAGCAAAGCAGTCCAGAGCTGCATTTTGCTTACTCTCATCTTTGCCAAAGGCAAATTTGGCTAGCTGACGACATGACCCTGCTCTCTCTCTCAGGGAGTTGCTCTCCTCAGCTGCGGAGCCAACCATCAGTCATATTAGGACTAGGCAACACACAAATAGGTACAGTTAGAAGACAGGCACCACAAACAATGAGGCAATGCTGAACCAAGAGCTGAAACCCACATTGCCTCAGACTCAGGGCACACAAGCAAAACCAAGTGCACAAATTCAGCAGCTCCTTGCTATACCTGAGTAAAAGCAGACAGCTCAATTGAACCCACGTGTGGCCCACAGATGGAAAGCATCTGGATTTGATGCACATGTGAAAGCATTCCCCATTACTCATTTCAGAAGAAGGACCACATGGCGTTATGGCCCAAAGCTGGGTAGCAGAAATGATTCCTACCCTTTCCCCTGTTCTTCCACTGGAAGAGCTTTTTCCTCTAGAAATGCCTTCCCAGTTGTTTTTGATCTGAAGAAGCAGAGTCAAGAGCTAGAGAAGGACACCTGGTAACGGTATGTAATTTGTAATATGTTGTTGTGGTGGGGTTTTTTTTGTAATCCTTGTATCTAGATTTTCTCTGGGTTGCTGGTCAACCTCAGAAGCATCGTGTCCTGGCTCTCCTGGCTCAAATACTTCAGCATCCCTCGATATGGAATGACAGTAAGTGCTATATTTTCCTGGGCACAGGTTTGGAAAAGCTTTGCTAGAAAGGAATGTCTTTATTCATGATAAAGAAAACTTCAAACTTTATGGGATAATGAGCAAAAAGTAAGCTAATTAAGTACAGCAACCTCAGAACACAGGGCAGTGTCTTGAAACAAGAAGAAAGGCTTCTCATCAACCAGCACCCACTGCTGTTTAGAACTCATTTCTGTTAACACCAAACACCCATTTTGGAAACACCTCACATGACAGAGACACTAAACAATTACAACCACTAGAATGCAGCTGGACAAAAACAATACAGAGTAAAGAACAATGTTATCCCAGAAAAACAATTCTTCTCTTTTCCATCAGTAAAACAAAAACTTGTTAAGCTAAAATTTTTCTCCTAATTTTTGATAATTTGAGGTAGGGTTCTGTTTTGCAGAGAGATCTGGGCTTTTATATGCCTGTGCAGAGGTAGTCTAGCCTGAGGGACGTGTTGAAGCCTGGCAATTGAATTATATCTCATGTTGTTAAAGTATCATTACCTACTAATTTCAATAGTCATTGTTTCTTTTCTTTTAAAAGGCTTTACAAATCAATGAATTGACTGGTCTGAACTTTTGCAGCAGCATCAACAACACAAATTTAATCAGCAACAATAACTATCCACAGATGAGCCAGCTGTAAGTATTCTGGTACAGTAAAATGAATCCCACCACTGGTAACTTACAGAGTCCGAGAGCATTAGTCTGTGAGATGCTCACGAATGACCAGCAGAATCTCTGAGTGTTTATGTGGAAAATGAAATTTTCACTGCGCTTTTGTATTTTGTCTGCAGAGAACATTCTACTTACAGTCATATTTAGTATTGATAACACTAGAAATACCTGGTGTTGTGCTTCTCACTTTAAACTGTGTTTTCTGAAACACACGTGCACACACTACAGTTATACAGCCTCACAAAATCCATTTCAGCTTCCTACAGGAAATCATTGTAGCTAGAAGAAAAAAAAAATTTACAAACAGTAAAATAGCAACGTGTAGCTGGTGTTTGCCTGGCCTGCTATAGACATAAAATCACATTGCAGCTTCTAGGGTTCTGCTTGGGTACTTCAAACTGACTAAGCTTACAATTGTGTGTGTATTTACCCATAGGTGGTGTTTTGGAGAGGAATATCTGAAAAATCAAGGCATTGATGCGAGTAGCTGGGGCCTGTGGCAGAACCACCTGGCTCTTGCCTGCATGACCATAATATTCCTTACCATCGCATACCTGAAACTGCACTTCATGAAGAAGTTTTCTTAAAACCAGAATGAAAACCACAGTTCCCACTATTCAGTAGTTTGATAAACTGTGATCCGACTTGATTCTTTTTTAAGAGACCTTCCTTTGTACTGTTGTTTATGATCACACAAATCAACAATGTGAATGCCATCCTTGTATATCAAATACTTAGTATTAAAGTACTTTGCTGATGTGTAGCATTCCTCAGTTCTCTTTGCCAGAAAAAGGATACAACTATTCATTTCTTCAAGAGACCCTTCAGACTTTCTGCATGTTCTAGCTGTGAATTTGTTAAATAATGAAATTAGTATTTAATGGCTTAACCTGAAAACCAAAACTAATGGTTCATTCTTTTAATTAGCACCTACACTCACTGGCAAGCCAACTTTTACTTTGCTTTTACTTTATGTCTCCAGATTCCTTTCAGAATGGTTTAATTTCTTCTTAGGGTCTTAGATATTTTTTCTGCAAGGGAGGATGCTCATGGGCTCTCTGGATGATAAATGTACCTCTGGATATGCAGCAGAGGTAAATACCTGCCTTTGCTGTTTATGACCTCCAAGGGACATATTCTGCATTAAAATTAACAGTCATTCCATGGAGACTTGAGCTCAGATGTCAGGTATTAAGCTTACTGTAATAAACCTCTGTAAACTAGTTTCCATAGATCAGTATCTATATACAAATATGTGGAGAATATCTTTCCATATACTGAGATACAGATAATTTACATACATGGAATTCTCCTATCTCACATCCCATAATTCCATGGAAAGGATTTGGTTTAGGCTTAAACAACACAGCATTTAGGACAGCCTGACTGGGTTAGATATATCTTGAACATGTCACTTATTTGCTTTTTCTCAAGTGTCTCTTCTGCTTGAGATCTGGGAGAACAGTCACAGTATTACCCTGTTTTGTGAGATGTGACCCTAACCAGCTTTCTCTCTGCTTTGTTTTTAGGATTTAGCCAATCTCTATTTTCACCTGCTTCATTTATATTGTTATATTTGTAATTTTGTAAATAATATATATGATTTTTTTTTAATAAAGAGATCCCAAATATTTCTGGAAGGCAAAAAAACCTGAGGCTAAGCAGTAATTTCAATGGTCTTTCTTGGGACGATATTTATAATGTTATTTTAGTAGTCAAACCATCAACAGGCTCAAGTTTATTTAATTACTTTCCAGGAGAAGAATTTATCCTCAGGAAATATCACGTGAGCACTAAATCCCAACTTACTCTTTTGCTCAGATTTTACATATGCATTTAAATTCAATGACAATATATTCATAAAGGCTATTTAAACATGGAAAAGGTCATCAGGATTCATACTGACATACTTCATACTACTCAGATTTGCATGCATGAGTGTTATTAGTTATTCATAGCACAATTTCTCACAGAAGGGAGGGGAAGAAATGATAAATGCAGAAGTTGAATGGCTGTTCTGTATTTTCTTTTACATTCAGGATGGCGAGGCAAGGCAGGACCTGTCTCACTATTCCATATTCAGTGTTTGACAGGAGGCCAGGAGTACTGTGGCCCTGCCCATAATATCTGACAGTACTTCAGATAGATCAGTGAACTTTCAACAGCTGGGGGTTCTGGTCACACAGTGACAGGCACTGAGTAAAACCTTTCACCTTGCACAATGTTGGTCATGTTTATAACGAAATAAAATACTAGATTTTCATTAGAACCCAATTGGTTATGCAAGGTATCACTTAAATGAGCTGTAGCTCCCTCTTACGGTAAGGTCTGAGGTGTTACACTGCTGCGTAAAATGCTATTTGAAGACAAGACTTTCCCATACAGCTTTTCAGGAGTAGCTGCATTAAAATGAACCAGTAACTCTGGATTTAGATTCAGGTATTCTGATTTTAATTCAGATATTCCAGCTTTATTGCTAAATGGTTTGCAGGGAACAATTTACCTAAATATCCTGATACTCGCTCACTCGCAGTGGGAAGGGTCCAGTGAATAGTGTTTTGCATTCACAATGTCCTGCCTCCATCTTCAAGGGTTAGTAGGACCCTCGTTAGAAGTACCTAAGTGAGTTGCAGCTATTTGGAACAGATATGTATAGGCATGTTATTTATTGTATTGATAGTTCAGTTTCTGAGTCAAGAGTGCATTTTAATAGTACTTTTTTAAATCTATGGGGAACGTATCGTACCCAGCCTTATCTAAACTTGGTAATAACTGCACTGTCATCTTTCTAACTTTCCATATTTCTAATGCAATGAACCAACACACGGAACTATTTGTAAACTTTAGATCCAATCCTGACCTTAAGGCTTGCTCTTTGCTATTTCTGGCAGTGCAAGGTTTGATGCTGAAACACGTACCTCCGAGAATGCACCATCATTCTTGGTGGTAAAATTCTGATTGTAAAACATAAATCTGCTTAACTTCATCTATATTTTGTATTTACAGATTGAATTGATTTTTGGTTTCAACTCAGGTCTTATCTTTCCAGTGCTTAACTCTGTATTTCACCCTGCAGAGAAGTTAACATACTGCCTGTATGATTTCACTTCCATTTAAGTGGCCGCCCATGTTACCAGAGCAAATCCCAAGAGTTGTTGCCCAGGAAGAAACCTCTTCATCTCTATGAAAGGACAGACTATGCTACTCCTAGGACATCACTTTTTAGCCTATTTGCTCCCACTGATTTTAATAAGTACCCATACACTAATGAACTGACAGCAGCACAATCTAGCCATCAAACTGTTAGCTGAGCTCTGCAACTCCATAATGAGATATATAAAATTCTGTACCTTAGTTCCCTGAGCAGAAGTTACAGTACTCATGTCACACTATGGGCTTTATATTAACATTTCCTCTTTTTATCCAGCATTCTACTTTCCATATATATCTTAGCAGAAGATAGGACCAATAAATTGCTTGAAGCTGATCACTCATGGCAGACTATTTTCATGGTTCTCCTCTTTCATTTGGACACTGACTGGTACAATTAGACTTGCACAACCCAGGAGATACTTAATCTCTACATGCACTATAACATGTACCTTAATGAACAAGGAAAGCAGAAAAAGGGGTAGGCGGGGGAAGTAGTTAGTAGAAGGAAAATGAGTCCGGAATGCCCAAGGTTAAAAGGCTTGGAGTACATGTGTGCATGCCTGTATGCTGATACTATGAAGATCCTTAATAACTGCATTGTAAAAGCTTGACCTTGTGACAAGAATTAGACTCTCCTAGTAACCCAGGGTTAACGGTCCTGACTTGTTTCTCACAATCTCTTTTATCTCCCCTCCCTCATTAGGGATGGATTTTACAAGCATTCTTTTAAGAGAACATGCTCATTAAGACTTTTTTTCATTAATCGGCTCCAAATTGGTCTTGATATGATCCCAGCTTTCCACTGTAATTGGTTTAGGAGACAAATAATCCCTGACATTTGTTCCTTTCGGCAGGATCTTAGCCATAGGGTACCATGGATCAAATGGCTTATAGTGTTAAGACTCATGCACTGCTTGGACTTAAAAATATTGGAACTGCCTGATACTGTTTTCTTCCTGAGATTTTTGTCATTTGAACTTAGTCTTACACAAGAACTTAATCATTCTGATCATATCACTAACACAGGTGAAAAGGTGTTTTTGTGTTTGAAAATCCCTGTTTCCATTTGCTTACATTTAACGTTTGCTTACATTTTTAATAAAGAGTCTAGAAAACTTTGAAAGACTTATATTTAAGTTTGATGTGAAATGATTCAATCTGGTTCAAGATTCTGCTTTTAAATCCCTGTCTGAACTACTTTAAAATAATTAAAAATGGATCACAAGCTGAAGGTTGTTACTTTCTAAAGAGGTACTGTTATTTGTTTGAATTGATTAGTTAGAAGTTTTACTATAACCTTACAAGCTACTGCTTTTAATTTTTATTGTTGTCAGTACAGAAAGAAAGGGGTTTATATTTTCAGTCCCAGTAACTGAAAGTAATTCTTTGTTCCTTGTAAAGAATGCTCCATTTGCTGTAATTAATAGCATAGGCACTGCTAAATAGCAGGGGTACTGCATTTTTTACTGACCCTTTCTCCTCCTTAGGGATCTAGTAAGAAGCGTTTTCCCCCAAACATACCTACATATACCATGTGAGGTATTCATTTCTGCTTGGTATGAACATTCATTTCATTCATTGCCTAAATTACAACTTTTCCATCTGTTTGATCAGCTGTTACAATCTCTCAGCCATACATTCTGTTACTAGCAAGCGCCTGATGTTACACTGCTATGTAACAGGCAAGAACAGATATTAAACTGCCTAGATACAACTAATAGCTCCAAACATGCTGCCCCAGTGCTGCTTGGGAAGCAGCTTCCTCCTCTTTTGACTTATTTTACGACAAGTAATTGACTGAGGTCCAGTTTTCAAAGTGTAATAAGTAATTACAGGAAAGACATCTAATTTCAATTAGGATTTTTCATTTTTTAAGTTGAAAACTGTATCTTTTCAAGTGACTTCAAAGTACTAATTGAAAAGTGTGTGTGTTTATCAATGAAGATGGGTTCAATATCCCAAGCTTTCATTGCAGGCCCTGATGTGGTTAAAGGGTAGGTGAAATTGCACCACCTGCTAAAGATATGTGACAGATTTGATACACAAAGTGACAGATTTGATACACAGTTCTCAACAGAATTATCATGTGATTCTGTAGGGATCTAGTCTTGTCACTCACTCATCACAAGTATAAACGGCCTTAATAATCCTTAAGACAATTTACAGAAGAAATTTGCTGTGAATTTACCTTTTCAGTACTCCAAACCCGGCACTGAGAGTGTTACCATTTTGCCATCTTTTGAGACCTCTGTGCTGGTAGGTACAATAAAAACCTTGTAGGCCATATATTCACTATCTGTGAGGAAAAACATTCATTTAATTTGGGTTTTCTGGGAGTCATCAAGGGAATTGTAGAGTAGAATCCTACTTAGACAGAGAATGAAGAGAATGACAGCCCATTCCACAAGGATTTTCGATGATAAAAAAGCAATAAAGGTATTTCAGACATCCACTAGAGAATAAGGGATTAAGACAGCAACACGACAAAAATTAAATATTGCATGTCTACCTCTTTTCATCAGAGAGACCGGTTACAGATTAAGAGCTCAAAGCAACACTTCCTTTACATGTGGGAACAGATGGGTAAGTTCAATCTTATCTTGTCTTATCTGACAATACCACTTGGTATTGTCAGATAAGTATCTTGAAGAATGTATGGATTACTGCCCTTCCAATTGCCATCCCTCTTTGCTCTTACTGCATATTCTATATAAGCAGGAAACAAAACGAAGCCCCATTGGTGCCTAAATATACAAGTAACAATTGCTCACAGTTGTTTTATCATAACTTTAACTTTTTTCCCTTCTTCTCTTTTTTTTTTTGTCTTGTTTAGATTTACTGGAATGGAGTATTTGAATAGAGAAGGCATCCAAGTGATGCCCCTGGGATATGGAAGAATTATGGGGCTCCTACCCCAAACATGCTTCTCAAACTGCAGTTCCTGAAGTTTTCAAAAGTCAGCAACACTATAGCATACACACAGTATGAAATAAAAGGAGGTTCCCACTTTCCACATGCTGTGACGTCTATAACACACTAAGGGCTTGCTTAGTTAGCTTAGTCAACTCAGTATGTATATATTTCATTAAAGACTACGATGGATTTACATTAAGCACTCAATTTCATTAATAAAACTTCTGACCTGGTGAGACAGCTGCCCAGACAGAACTATGGGCCTGGGATCTCAAAGGACCATTCAGTTTTCCAGATGGTTAGGACCACCTGAAACGAAGGCAAAAAATAAAGGGAAATAGAGAAAAAGAGAAGTCAATTTACATAGCAACTGTGACATAATAAAGGGACGAAGTTATCAGCTGCTACCTAAAATGGCAGAAAACAGACCTGTGCATTTGCACAAATGCACATGAGAAATAAACTGCTAAAAAAAGCACTGCTTGGGCAATGAAGCAGTCAGATCAGCCCAGTCCCCTCTGTTCATTTACACCCTATACTCCTGTTTTATGTGATTAGGTAATCCAAGAATAAGCTATGGGATAGAAGTAACACACACAACATAGGATTCTTAATGTTCTGTTATAAACAAACCAAGTGTTTGGCACAAAGATTGCTTTATAGATTATATAAAATGTTTATTAGGAAGTAAAGTGCTCAGTTTTACAGATCAATACAATCTTGATCATTGTAGAAGGCTTGCATAATTAACAGCTTCCTAATAAGACCAAATACTGCACATTACTATACAAAAACCTTACCTTTGTAATATGTGACAAATGGCATTATAATCTAGTGGAAAAATGAAATAATAAAATGTTTATAACATTTGTCAAGTGCCCATGCACTCACTGCAAGGCCACTGTCAACACACACGGGTACCCCATGAAAACTTACTGCACTTCAAGATGAAGTTTGTTATTAAGTAACGACACGTTACAGAAATATATTTCAACAAATACAGCTACGAATGCAAACACTTTCCGAATAAACATATACTACAAATAGAAGATTAACTGTTTGACTGAATTTACATTTTGAAAGATACACCTTTATAATAAACCTATTTAAAACCATACTGACAGGTTTAGTTTTGCTTTCTTTCCCCCATTAAGGCACTGCCTCACCAACAGATGACCACAAGATCCCTGCTGCCATAAGCCTCAGCATGCCACATGCCTTACTGGCTGCAGGCACAAACCTGAACACAAAGTATTCCAATTACGGTTCCTCCTGATTGCTGGACAACTCCAGCTGGGTCATTTGGCGAAAGTCTTTGATTAAGTACATGATTATTAAATACTATTTTAGTATTTAGGTAACTCTGGACCCTAGAAACCCAATATTAATTACATGTTACACACATGTAATTAGTTAGCATGCTTCAAAGTTTAAACTGTAAGTCATGCTACACACCAACACACTACCCATTCTAAATATGAAGACTATGCATATTTAAATTGCTTTGTATGGTATTTTCTGTTTTCCCTGCACATCACCTGGCCACGTGTTCAGCTAGTGTTCTTTGGTTGGTTTGTTTAAAGTTACAAATGCCAGTTCAATACAGAAATGCTTTCCTCGGGAAGGGTTCTAAGGTCCAAAAAGTTTCAATTGAGGCAAGACAGAGCTTAGCCTGAGTGTCTCGTTTCACACAAAAGCCCTAACTACTGTGCTGTGCGCTGTTTTGGGAAGCTGACAGGGTTTCTTCTGAAGCAGTATGAATTTCTTCCTAGTACAGGAACCACAGAAAGAATAAACACTTCACCTGTTCCGTGAATCACAACCTGTTTTCCCACGCTGGTCTGCTCTCAAGCCAAAGCTACTAAGAAATTCCAGTCCCGGCACTGAACTTCCTCCTGCACCACTTACATTCAGTTTCTATGCATATGGTTTCTCATAAACTTAAAAACAGGGAAAGGAATTAAGTCTATTTAGTTCTAGCAAGTTCTCTGGTTAGGAAGAAAGAATTCTGAGTCACTGTACATCCAGGCAATGCAATTGTAAGATCATACGCAAGGTGTAAGCTTCACCTAAGCAGCACAACTGCAAGAATAAGGTGTTAACTTCCGGCAACAAATGCTTTTTGAAACACAAAGCATCAATATAACATATACATATGCTACTTATACTTTGTTAAATAGGCATTTTTCCCTCTATATACCCTGCTAACAGCTTTGATGTGTTTGATTGTGTAGGTTTCCCTCTTCCTTTACAGCAACTCTAAGTCTTTAAATACAACTGCCATCTTCAGGAAAAAAAGCACAACTGAAACTCCCTCCTAAACCAGTATTCCACAGACGGAAATACGTTGCTAGGCAAAACCACAAACACTACGCCCCAATGGTTTCTGTAGGAAACCAACCTAATTTCAGTGTCCTTTCATAAACAAAGCTTCTACGGCCCAGAAAGCAGAGGAAACTAAACACTAAAAATCAGTGATTATACTACAAACACCTTTCGAAAGGCATCATGTGTTGCACCTCAGCAGAGAAGCATATGTAGAAATATACCTAATAATATTACAAGCAGTTCTTTTAAATGTACATACAGACTACACAGTTGAGACATGGTTACAACTTGACACAGCACAGGATCAGACTGCAAACCATCAGCAACTTCTCTGCCCCCTTCCCTGTTGCACCCACAGAAGAGTTGATGTTTCTCAATTTTGTGAGCTTTGAAAGAATCTATTTTCTGCAAAGTAACCATATTTACCTAAGAATTGGTGGAATGTTTATCCCAGGAACACTCAGATCATGAAATCATAGCATTAAAAAATGGGCACTTTGCAACAAAGCCCAAAATTATTACTTTCATTGGGTGTGAAGAGGCAGCTCTCAAATAGTGCTTTTGAAATGCTAATGGAACACAAACACCTGCAATGTGTACATTTCTATTATGGAATACGTGATTTACCATTGTACAAAGTGAGTGTACTTTCTTCTGTTTAAAAAAACACAGTATTTCTCAAAACCAGGAAGAAATGAACATTTGAAGTTGATTAAAATGTTAGTAACACCAAGAATAACTCAGAAACATAGGCAGAAGCAAAGTAAAAAAGTGCTATTTTATCTCTGAAAAGTGTCAGCTGTTAACAATGAATGAGGCAATAAATTCATGCCATCTTCTTTTAAAAATTGCTTTTAAAAGCATTGGGAAAAAATCCTATTTTCCAACAGAAAGCAAAATACTTGCAGCCTTTCAGTGGAGTGGTTTTAGCCACAGCACATTATTCTGTCTGAAGCTTGATGCCCTTGTGGAAGTGTCCCCATAATACATGTATGGAATCAAACTTCTGGCCAGGTAGATTTTGTAACAACTGTTTCCATTCTGCCTCCTGCACTTTCATTTGCAAGGCTGACAGTTTACTGTGGGCAACTTGAACGTGACACATGGCTTATGTAGGTCTGAAAATGCCTTTTGAAGAGAATATTTACTTTTGCCCATGGGTGAGAAATGTCCTTAGTGGTCTGATGAGGATGATCACCTCATGCTGGGAAACAGTGGAGTAGTGTATTTGCTGGCTTAATACTGACCTGAAACATTCAGAATCGCCTACAAAGTTAATCCTTACACATGGATGTTATTCCCCCCATTTCCTCCTCCCCCATCAATACCATCTGACTGGGAGGATGATGGCCGAGAGTTCCTTGAACGAGGCTGGCCATTCAGTCCAAGTGGTGTTCCCAACCGATGGCTCATTTGGGATGCCGTGTCATCTGATTCCCACCTCTCCAACTCCTCTCGCACAAGTCGCTCCATTTGTTCTCTATGGATTTCATTGTCACGACCCAGTCTTTCATCCTGAACAGATTAAAAGACGCAACCTTGAAGCTCAGCTTCTAAACAACAGCCTAAGCAAATCCCTACACAAACATGGGAAAGTCTTACGCCACTCAAGTATTTCCATAGGCTAGTGGAGAAACACTGCTAGTACAGTAAATGGTTTTCTTTCCAGTGATGTAATGCCCAGGTTGTCACCTTCACTGATGACAGCACAATTTGTATTACAGTTTTCTTACCTCTGTTACTCCATCTAACAGCCTTCCTAACACATCTCTCCTTTTTAGTTTGGCTCTCTCCATCGCTTCAAGCTTCACGATAACCGCATCGATCTTGGAGACTATACTGCCGATAGAATGCTCCATGCGATCCACCCGCCTCATGAGCCTAAGGGCAACAAGTGTGAGCTTCAATAACCCTGTCTGAGTCAGTATCACTGTAGTATGCCAACACACAAAGCAGATAAGGATGAGAGCCTTTTAATTCTGGCATGCATCTGACCCTCCACAAATCAGTCCTGATGTCCAGGCAGGGACAAGGTACACAAGAGCAAAAGGATAACACAGAGATAAAGCAGATGGGGAAAAACCCCCCAGAAACATATTCCACTCTGTTTTCCCTGCTTTTAGGGCATCCTCATGAAAATTTGTTGGTTCTAGTTACTGAAATTCTTCATTCAGCTAGTGTTGCTATAATTAATTAATATGGAGATCTATTATTTTAGACAAAATACACACTCACAACTAACTTAATCTTACTAAAAAAAACACCTTAAGTTCTCAGTGAACCTAAAACAACCTCAAGGTTTTACTTCTAAAAATCGTAGAAAAGTCTTCTGGCATTATTGTATCATTTTCCCTGTTCCCTACTGTACCATTTGACCATTTTTTCTGTCTTTTCAATGACCAGGTTTTAAAGACAGGGGCTTTTTTTCTTTGGTTGGTTTGTTTTTGGTTTTGTGTCTAATTCACATCAGCCTCTCTAAAGTAATTCCAGTTCAGACACTAAAGAGTGACTTAAGTACCTTCAAAACACAGCGTTTACTTTTATGAATAATTTGATTAATAGAGTTACAGGAGACTCTATTATAGAACTGAAAGAAGAAAACCTACAAGGGAAAAAATCCCCCAAACACCATGCAGATTTTTCCTCCTCAGAACAATCAACTTACACTTGGAACTCTTCATAGGAAACCCCACTAGAGCTGCTGCCCCTCCTCCTGGAGCTGTGTCCACTGTCTTCATCCTCATCCTCCTCAGAGTCGTCCAAGCTCCGGGGGAAGCTGCGGCTGCTCAGAGGACGTGGCAGAGAGCTCCTATCCAGGTCCAGATCCTCCTTTGTGAAAACACAAGACACAGACAAAGATGATGTAAAGATTTTCACCTGTACATGAGGGATGGGGGTGTCAAGGTCAAAAACCTCTTGCCCTCCATCAGCTCCTCCTTGCCTATTTACAGTCCTGCTCAGACAGGCAGGAATGAGAGCAAATGTGAAGGGAAACAAGAGGACTCTTCTAGGGCAGAATTGTTCAGAAACAAGCATGGGGAGAAGACTGGCAGATGGCAGTGGTGGCATATCACTCCTAACACGGAGCTCACCCTCTCTTTCTCAAGGTCATCTCTCATCTGCTGATGTTCATGCTCTGTCAATTCCTGGTCCCCATCCTGGTCATATTTGGTAAATATTGCTTCAATCTCTGCATCCGTGTGCCCCTTCCTGAAAACGGAGTAAAAACAGTTCCCTTATTTCCCATTTTTTGGACGCCAAGTGAACTTCAAGTATTAGAAAAACACTTCACTCCATCAGACCTTCATCCCCCAGCCAAAGGCATAACTGATCCTAGTGCTGCCTATGAATTCACAACACTGATAATAAACACCTCAGCCCTCACCTTTTATTACTCAGTAGCACAAATCTCCCCTAGACTGCACCCTGCTCCTTCACAACCATCCCTTTTATACCTCTTTGTTTGCTTTCCTTGGATTCCTGACTGTTCACAATCTCCTGCAGTGGCTCAGATAGAAATATTACCATTTCCTCAAATGCTTTAGATCTCTGCTTCCTAAGGCCCCTTCTACCCACAACAAGAGAATGTGGCATTCTCTTGCTTCTCACAGAAGCATCAAAGACATGACATGTCTCTGGGATACTCTTCCAGATAATAAGTAACAGCTTCCTTACCCTTTCAGATCTTGCCGGAGCTCATCAAAATTTAACTTTCCCCCACCTTGTCTCAGGCTTTCTGAAATGTCATCAACAGTAGTCTTCTTCAATTTAAGTTTGATCATGGCTTTGTTGTAGCCCTAAAAGAAACAGTGATATTTTGTGTTTTACTTGTCATGAAATGTTAACACTTGATTTCTAATAACTTTCTCATTATAAAAATCACCTAGTGTATACTATCATTCAGTGCGTCCCAAAAGTCCTGCAGGAATCTCTCTTTTCCTCTGGTTTACCCATCTTTTATTTCAGCATTTAAATGAGCAACATATAAATACCTCTGCAGTTAGAGTAAGGCTTTCATCCTTCAGTTTGCACTGCAGGTCAGCAGGAATGGAGTATTTTGTACAGCAAGACCTTTAGCAGTCAGTTACTGACAGTTAAGTGACAGTTTTAAATAATGCTGACAACACAGGTACAACTTCCTGCAGTTATTTTGCTTCTCTGTCATGCTTCCGTTGTAGGAATGACATAAAATCTTCATCCCAAAAAGCAGCACTCTTTGTTTTTCTCTGCTCTGTTTTAATAACCAGTTTGCAAGTTTTAAACTCAGAGTTACTGGTCATGCCGAGTATGTGGTTAGACATTTCTGACCACAGTACAGCACCGCATCCATGCCAGAGCACACGTATGTGCACGTTTTTCCTAAACTGGGATTCAAGTCAAGCTCCTAACTTTGTATTCAACAACCTTACTGGCAGCTGCCCCTGGAAGCTCCCAACGCATTATCCAAGACTCGCCTAAATTTATTGCCCAAAATGAGGTAGTTCTGTGACCAAACCAAACAGCAGCTTAGCTTCAGTGTTCAGTGTTTCTGTAGGTACTTGACAGTCAAATCTTATGTTGTATTCAGCAGGCTGATCATTCAACACAAAGTCTCAGATGACTAAAATATGTTGTGATGGAAAGTTTTCATTTATTTTACACTCAGCTCAGATTAATTTAACTAGAGATGTGTATATTCATCAGCTGCTGCCAGCTTCACTTTGTAGCAATTTATGGAGTGAGTTTAGATGTGAGGAATGTTAAAACAAACAAAATGTTACTTTTACCTTTCTGATAAGGTCAGACAGTTCCATTTCTGCCTTCTGTTGTGCCATATCCGATTTGACTTCAGAGTACGTATCATTGATGATGGCCAAAAACATGTTCTGTTCATGAGAGAAATGAAAAAGCCCAACTGAAATTTCACCAAGCCTAAGCCCTGCTCCTACAACCTTCATGTGCAGACCTATACATGACTTTTTAAAAAAGGCCAGGAGAAAATGGTGAGCTTTTTCTAAAGCACTAACATCAAGAACTTGAGATATTGAAATGGGATGCACTGCAGTGTAGCAACTTCTAGTCAAGACTACTGGTTATTAATGTAACTGGAGTATTACTTTCCAGAGACAGTTCATACCTACACAAAGCAGCGGCAATAAACCATGCTTGTTTAACATTATATATTTAAGTTTGACCTTCTATCTGCCAGGCCAAACTTACACAGATAGTAACTATTAATTAATCTAGAGAACACAAAAAAAGTGCCTGAGTAGTCAAGTCAACTATTCATCTCATAATAACCAGGACAAACATAAATTTCTTACCTAGTTACCGCTCTGCTTGCATTTCAGACTAAGATAAAAACAAAACAGCTTGCAATCAGACATTTGGCATGTACACCACCAACTCTGAAAAGAGTCTGGTTGCTTGCCCAAATGAAAGAGAAAAAAAAAAGTAGGTCTCACTAACCCTGCGCCAAGCATATAGTTTGAGACATGCTGTCATTACCGAAAGGCTCCTGCTGAACATGGAGTAAATATGACTGAATTGCAAGCTGGATATTCAAGTTGAAGAAGAATTACTTAATTCACTGGCACATTCAATGTGCCACTCTCACACAGAAAGGCAGTGTTAACCTCTATTTCCTTATGGACTTAAAAAATTGCTTTAGGATAAATATCTTCCAACACTGTACCTTTATGCATTATTGTCCAACACCAGAGAAGAGGTAACTTGACTACCGTATATTTGCTTTCAGCTACTCAAAATTAAGAGCTGGTGCTTTCTGGTCATCTTCCCTAACTTAGTTTCCAGACCTCAGACTAGTCTCAAGGAGCTTACAGCAACATTTCACTCCAGCCAAATGACAGGATTGTGCAGGTGTGGATAGGCACAGAAATTATAGTGAGTATTTTGGATAACCTGGTCATGCCTTCACGCTCTAGTACTTTTCTGCTACCCCTTCAGAAAAAAAACTTCTCTCCATTGCTGAACACTAGCCTCTGCTCCTCTGCATCTTGTGAGGTGCTTCAAAACAAATATAAAACCTGCTTCGTTTGCTTCTTGGGCCGAAGTGACCCATAAGTTATTTTCTGTTTGACTACTGGTATATCCTTCTGAACACTTGAGATTCAATGCTTCCTTACTAGCCAAGATGAAGTCTTCTCCCACAAATAATATCTGAATGCCATTTCTCCTCATTTCAAAGATTAATAAAAAGCCTCATTAAGTACAAGGTTCATTAAGCAACTCTAATATTTATGATGATACAGGACTGCTGTACTGTTCCAGGTTAGTAAAATCCTACTTTAATGCTTGCCATCTTATCAAATCCCCCAAAGATACACAGTTTGGGGAATCATCTGAGGGCTTCTTGCTCACATAACAGCTTCCATGTGGTGATACACTAGAAACAAAATTACTACATCTTAATGTCAGTACCAAACTAACTGAAAACTACATTTAAGTACAAGATACTGAGGCTCTTCTCTTATATCAAGATAAAAATGAATTTACCTGGTCTCCTAAGTTTCTAAGAGTGGGGCTTCCTCCCTTCAGTTGCTACTATCAAAAAGACTAATATGGATTCAATATTAGTATTAACAGAGAGTTTACAAAAGATGCGTACTCACAATGTAGTCACTGTTTGAATTTATTTGTCAAACAATCATGTCTACATACTGCCTCTCAGATAAGCTAAGCTTCTTGCAATACTGTTTGTCAGAAAGTGGACAGGTAATCTGCACTGGGAAGGTGAGAAAGACAGGGCCCAACTTTGCCCTGGAGAAGGAGAGAGGCCTTTGCAGGGAAACCTGCATATCTGACAACTGCTGCACTGCTGATGAATTAGACACTGCTAGCAGACAAGCTGTGTGTTGCATGCATAAACTAGACTGCTGTAAATACAACCAGCCACATGTTAGAGCACCTTTATAAACTAAGGACATTATGTATGGAACATTACAGCTACTTTGCACCAGAAGATATGGGCTTGCTTTGTGTGTCAACCAGGCACTATTCAGCTTTTAGAAATAAGTAATCCTTTATAATGATAAAATTACATAAATTAGAAAGAAAAGAAAAAGGAAAGAAAAAAATAAATACACTCCACCAGAACGTGGAGCACTATATGGGAATGACAACAAACATACAATGCAAATTCATTTTAAATGAAGAAAAACTGAGGAGTGTAGTGACCAGCCATGGAACAGTCAGGCCCCTACATGGACTGCACACTCACCAATATCAAAAAAAGCCCCAAAGCAGCAGCAGAAATCAAAGAACAGATGCAGAAATGGCCACCTACCCACCCCACATAAACAAAAGTGTACATACCAAAAGAATGAAGAACATAAAGAACACAAATGTAGTGAAATAAATTGGTCCCAAAATTCGATTAGCTTCTTCAACCTCTGTGAAGTTGAAGTCTCCCAAAATGATGCGGAACTGAGTAAATCTTAAAAAACAAAACACATCCAGGTGTTGAACAAACGCACTTTCAGAGCTGTGCAAGAATTCTAAAACCATTTTACCATAACAGTCTGACTGATGGGCAGCAGAGAGGTCTGCACTACTATAATACTTTGTCAGGCACTCCAATAGCCAATTCCTCAAACCTACCTCTAGGCATAACCAAACTCGCAGTCAGATATCACAAACAGAGCAAAACTGGGGTGGATATTTCTGACTTTTAGTCAAAACTGATAATAGGAACCACAGAGAGTGGAGCAGAGCAAACCAATGGTTACCATTGTGAAGCTTTAAGACCCACTCCTGTCCCTGTCTTATCCCTTCTGCCTCTTGCATACAACCTCAGTGCTCTCCACGTTGTCTCTACAGTGCCAAGGCAGGAAGAGGCTTGGCACTGCACAGCACTGCCATCATATTTCAAGTTCCTTCAAGTTCCTTCACCTCTCTACAAAGAAGTTTTTGCAACACTGCCCCAGTGTAAGGGAAGAGGGGGAAATCAATAACTAAACACTACCCCCTTTAGAATGAAGTTACGTTGTACCAAATCAACTGATTACTGACCGTATATTAAAGTCCAATCTCTCTCTGGATTACAGCAGATACTTACAAATTTACTAGCTGGCTGTCCAAGATGCAACCTGTGAGTCAAAGAACTACACATGCTACCAGGAACACAGTGTTATTACACATACAACATTTCCATAAGCATTAGAAATATAAGTAAGCATATAATAATTCAACTGCTGAAGACAGAGTTATTGCTTTATCTAGGAATGTGACCAACTGTTATAAAACCCATGTCACTTCTACCAATCAAAGCTTGCCATTTTTGGCTCACTGATCAAACTATAGCACATTTTTAATCTCATAGCAAAGACAGGTTTTGAACTAAAAATGTTATTAAAAACATGCATTTGCTACTGAGTTACATCAACAGTGATATGTCTGCAGCTTATCTGTTTAGATTGATGTTATAGGATTTGTCTCTCATGAGGCAACCGAATCTATTTACCAATGAGCTGAGAAATTCTTAGCACTTTTGTACTTACATGCAGTCCTGGAAAGTACTGAAGTCATCAATTTGAGTGCCAAAGACAAGATAGGCCAACTGAGCATATGCTAAGAAAATAATAAAAAACATAATAGCAAAGCCAACAACATCTTTGACGCAGCGAGACATGGTAGTGGATAACTGACTCATTGTTCTGTTGAAGTTAACGAATTTGAAAAGCTGTCAAAAGAAAACATGACAAAAAACACAACTGTAAAGACAAGGAAAACAACAATTTCTTAACACAACTGTTCTCCAGCCTTTTACATATTAGATGTCTTACTTAATTTGATGGGAGACGAAGTCAGATAATTTACATTTAGAAATACACCCTTTCCTAAAAAACACTGAGGCTTGAAATGAGAAGAAAACTCTGTGAGAATGACATTTCTTGTCTAGCTGCAGGGGGTTGCTTGTTTTTCACTCCTGTATTTGTCAGCCAGGCTTCAGAGAAGTGTAACCAAAACACCTCATTTATTTTCAAAGAAGATGTTAGCTATGAAGTAGTAAAATGTGAGAAAAGCAGATCTCACAGCTGACCTAGCTCTGAGCAGGTGGACAGAGACTTCCTGAGGCCCCTCCACCCTGCATTATTCTATTATTCTGCAGTTTACCATTACTTCCTATAATAAGCCGCTTTATTCCTTAAACCATGATGCAAAATAGACGCAGCTTTGTAATTATAAAACGGTAAGAGACAGCTAACTTACTTAATAAACTTAAGTATCAGTTTGGAGTATCATAGTGGAAATTCATTTATCATTGGTCTTGTATTTTCCCCTATTTATCAGTTTAGTAATTAAATATTCCTCTGCAATGTTATATATACAGAGGACAGGAAATGAACATGAACTTGAAAAGAAATATCACTATAAAGGAGGCAGAAAACCAGAGAAATTAAGTCTAAAGTAATATACATAGTTTTCAAATGAATTGGACTAGGTTTACCAACACTCTAAAGATTTAGAAACTTTGAATAGATAGAACTGGCACAGTTAAACCAGACTAGGAAAAAGCAGTACCAGTAAGTTACTGACTTATTAACTCAGGAATACTAAAAACATTGATTTATATTTCTGCTGTGACAAAGCACTAGCACTGACTACATCTTTGAGACTTAAGGCTGATTAAAACTTATGGCAAATTACAACCTTGTTTTCAGCCTGCAAGAAGTTACCCCTGTGCTCTGACTTTCCTTTGTGCCCAATTTTATGAAAAACATAGAATCATATAATGGTTTGGAAGGGACCTTTGGAAGCTCATCCAGTTCCACCCCCCCTGCAATAGGCAGGGAGACCTTCCACTACACCAGATTACTCACAGCCCCATCCAGCGTGGCCTTACATGACTAAATCTCAAATCATGTAATCAACAGAATTACATTCTAATGTCAGAATAAGGATATACATCTTGGAGTTACCTTAATCCAGACAAAAAACACAGTGACTGCAGCTATGTTGTTGAACTGCATTTGCCAATATGCCAAAGGTTCAAAATTGGGGAAAGAGTTCTGATCTTCCAGCAGCTTCTTCAGGAGCATATCAACAGTTGATGTTCTGTAGATGCTAATTCCTATAGCTGCCACAGAGAGCTGAGTACAAAAGAAACATACAAATTTACCAAAGGTGATGAGGGTTTTAAAACACTTTGCCATGTATACAGAGTCATAAAGTACATAATCCTAAAGTTAAACAATGTCCACCAGACCAGGTATAAACAAAGCGTTTTATCCCTTTGTGTGAACCGAATTTTATACTCGCACTTGAATATACTTCACTGACTGTAACAGTAAAGCATCTTACTCCTGCCCCTGCCATTAAATATAAGGAACAGCACACAGTTCATGTAAACATCCCCCCAAACAGCCTTTCATATAAAAAGCACTGTGATACAAGTATGATTTCTCTGGAGCACTGGCTTCAAGACTTAAACCTCTGATACATCCAAGCCTGAAGATAGGAAACAAGAACAAGACTGGGTCTGTTTCAGTATTGCTTACTTTGTATTCTTTTGGCAGGCACAGCTTGACATAAATCCAGAGAGAATTACATATGTATTTTTAAATCAAAGATCATGATTTTCTGTTACACCAAGATTGTTGATGTGCAACGCTGTCCACTTAACCAAGAAAGCAGCCCTGACAGCTGCTAGAACTCTACAATTCGAGACACTTCTTCAAACTTGGTATTAGCTGCTGAGTATTTTAATGCCATATGAAATCTCTTTGTGGTTCTCTGCAAACATATTCAAATCCCAGTCCCATTCCTCCAAACATAAATCACTGCTTTAAAGCAGCTGATTTTCTTACTTGAAAGTCACTGCAATAGTCAGTATCAGGTCTGTTGAAGAGAAACATGGGCAAGTTTGTTATCTTTCATAATGACTACACCATTATAGACAAAAAGTGTGAGGAAGCACACTGGAGAAATACTCTAATTTTTCAGCAGGATGTTAAGGTTGAAACCAACAAAGAGAAAAAAAGCAAGTCTGCAAAATACATCAATATTACAACACAGACTAAAATAGTCTTATTCAGATTGAATAGCCCATTAGACTGTAAGTATCCTTCCTAATAATATTCCTATCCCTTAAAGCAATACTGAGTCATTAATGTCACTCACAAAGGGCATTTCAGAAAGTAATTTTAGCCTTATTATAAAGATTACTTACCACAATGATAAGAACATCAAGGCAATTCCAAAGACTTCTGAAGTAGTGCAGTCTATGAATGTGAATTTCTAAAATCTCTTCCACCATGTAATACAGCACAAAGAGACAAAATGCCATTTCACAGGCTGCCAGGAAAAAATCAAAAGTGGAGATGTAGTGAATCAGCCTCACTGGCTGAAATTGCCAAGATGTAACAAGGCCTCCAGTCGCCGGAAACTCCACTAACAACCTGCATCAAAAACCAGAAAAAAGGGCAAAGAATAAAAGATTTCATTTACACAGCATTGATGAAAAGCAGAGTGAAAATACATGGGTTTATTTCCATAATTATTTAAATAATGGAAACAGGCAAAAGCCCACATTTGATTCAGCAAAGACACTACACAGAACAGAAGGTGTAAACCTGACCACACTCAATTCTGACTAAAATCAAAAGCATTTCAGGAACAATGAGATAAACAGAGACAGAAAGACCTGTCTTCATCTGCATTTGTTCATGGTGTTGAAAAGACTGATGTTGTGTATCCACATATTAATAAGTCAACTCTCTAGAGAAGTCGCCTGCAAACTGCACCCAAGCTGCTGTAGCATCAGCAAAGCCAGAACTGTCTCCAGACAATGAGTGCAGCTTCCATGTGGAGTCTCACTTCTTTGACAGGGAGGCATCCCATTTCACTTGTCTGCCTCCTTTATGCAAAACACTTACCCACGTCCTGAAAACAAAGCAATCACAAGAAAACCCCAAGTCAATAACTGACACTGTGCAATTTGAAAACTCTTATGGCTCTGTTCATACCTCACAATGCAGAATAGGTTGATGTTTGCATTGTATACAGAGAAATCAATGAAAGCTGCTCTGGTCCCTCTGTCTAGCCACAGGTTCTTCTTAAGGCTAGCAATCTGCACAGCTGTCACTTCTCTGTTCCTTGAGAGGTCTTGGTAATAACCAGCCCCACTGTATGTGGCAATCAAGCCCCAGTGGCTGCTCCCATTCAAATCCTTCTCATTGGTGTATGTCCAACTAGTTCAGAAGTAAAACAGAGTACATTAGTCTTTCCATTTGCAACTTACAATTAAGAAAACAGACACCACCAAAACCTGACCAAAAAACATATCAGTTACTTAAAGCCATTTAAATTTAAGAGGTACTTGTAGAAAGTTTTGATGTACCCTGGAGAAAGATCTTACAAAGTTCCTTTGACTAACACAACAAAATGAAGATAGAAAAATGGGTCACAAGTATATTAATTGCCAAAAAGAAAATACATTAATCTAGTCACATAGAATTTTTCCTAAGGGAAAGAAAGAAAATTCTTTTCCATCTCCAAAACTTTTCACAATTAACTCACAAATTGTCCTCCAAGAGAGGCAGTGCTATTCCCATTTTTAGCCAGGAAAGACAACTCAGCGAAACCCACCGCAGTAATACAATCTGGAATTACAGAACAGGCGCTCACCAGTTGTAGTGCTGCACTCAGACCACAGAGTGTCTCCCATGCATAAAATGGTACAACGGCAGCCCCTCAACTCAAGCGGGTAAGAGCACAGTGCTGTCCAAGTTTAGTAAGGTTTCTCCATGAGCAGAACTGGCAACTGCTCATTTTACTAGGCTTTACAGACAGAACAGACAATAAATGCAGAGTTGCCTCTGCCAAGTGACTTATTGTGTAATTCAGCATAACCAAGATCAGGAAAAAAAATCTATGTGAATACAGGAATACTACATACGCTGTTCCATTTCGAAGTCCAAACGGAGCAGTATCTTCATTAGCTACAGAATAGACATCATAGCAGTCCTTGATTTCTTCCTTTAAATCTTCAGGTATTGAGCATGAACCATTTCTAACTTTCAGCTGCCGAATACGAGGCACCCCTAGGAGCAGGTTCTCATAATAAATGAAGCTTTTGTTTTCTGCCATGGTTTTGTTGTTGTACCACATTTCCCAGTAGAGACCATCCAGCAAAGGGCCTTCTGTGAACTGGGGAATAAGACAGGATTTCAGTTTGCATGTTTCCATCATGGTTTTTATAGATCTTCATTCCATGGATGTGTTAGAATTGCAGTTGTTAATTTTTCTGACATAAAGCCTTACTTGTCCTCCAAAGACATTCACCTTGCCCTACCCTGGCCCTCCAGCCAGGCCCCCCCCTGCCTTTGTTCTAAATTTTCACGTATTAAAGGCCAACTCTGTTCCATAGCTTTGACACATAAATCTTCACGCACAACCAAAACCACATTAGAAAAAAGATCCTGGTAGGTTAAATACACAGGACAAGCATATCACAACAAAAGAGAGATAAAAACTTGGGCTTAGATTACCTTCCAGAAGTCGTCCATTGTGGATAAAGTTTTGAAATCAGTTTTCTCCATTTTTGATACAGGTGTTTCCAGGAAGAGCTGCGACATGACCCTCGTGTAATAATACATACTGGAACTCACTGTCCCGTAAGTCACTGCAAAAGATTTAGTTAAGAATGAGAGGAAAAGGGTAGGGGAAAGATAAGAGGAAAAAAAAAGGGAAAAGAAAAAAAAAAATCTTACTTTTTTTGTTGAAATTGTATAGATTTTGCACCAAAAAGTTTAAGCTTCAGAGCAAAACAAAATCCACACCAAGCAGCATTTGTCTTTCAACTGTGAGTAAGACATAGAAAGCAGTGAAGAACAGTCTGACCAATGAGTTTAAAATACTCAGTTCTCTTTCCCACACCTCATTCTATTATTAATGTTTCTACAAAAACTAACTTCAGGAAAAAAAACCTGCATGATTCAGCAGCCTGAAGAGTGCCTTTTTAGGTGACTTGTACTATCTAAGGCATCATAGAGAGCTGGCACAGATGGCATGAGATCTCAGGAAAACTATGCCCTGCTTGAGCACATAATAAGTCAACCAGGATATTGCAGGGCACTGTGAATGACATCAGCTGCCTATGGTTGACAACGAAACCCCACCCAAGATATGCAGCGCTTCTAAGATAATCTCCCCACAGAAAATACATGACTCTGTGTTACTCTTACACTGGGCAGAACATTTGGCTGATGATGGCCAGAGCATAAATTATAAAATGACGTACAAAGGCAAGATGGCTTCAGAGAATGGTCTCTGGCTCCAGTAACATCACTGCTTATAAATACTTAAAGCCATTTTGTGACAGAAACTCAGAAAGGCCTGAAAGATTAATTCTACACCAAACAATCTCCATCTGTTTTGACAATTTTATAGAAATATTTTGTCTTAGGGAAGAAAATGTGAACAAGAACTATTTTTAATAGACTTCTGCTCTGCTCTCAGAACCAGTCAACCCACGTAGTTTTGCTTTTTCTTTCCACTCCACAATTCTCTCTCACCTAAATAAAAACATCACTCCATTCTATCACAACTGATCATAAACGACAACTTAAGTGTCACTGACATTCCAGGCATATAGAACAGAACTGCCCACACTAAAAACTGAATGCTTGAAACATACCGGCTTTCCAAAGATACACTAACTTAATGCATACAGATTATTCTCCTAGTAACCAAATAAAACATCTATTTCACACTTCATCATAAGTTCTATTTTGCATCAACTTCTAATTTTTGTGCAAATACATGAACATGCCTCATTTGAAGTTCCCAAGGCCAAAGGCGGCTGCTCTCAGAACCGTTACATTATACCATATCTATTATACATTATACCAACTGTTCACAGTGCTGTGTGAGGCTTGTGATAAATCTCTATCTCTGCACCAGCATCATTAAGGTTCTTCACCTTGAGAAAAGAACAGCAAACTCTGTTCAGGATACTCTCTTAAACTCCATTTAGGCCCAGGAATATAATTCAGCACGAGGCTGGTGATCCATCAGGCTCCTCACTTCTGTACTAAGTCCGTATTTAGTAGAATCTGCTCATATTCAGTGTCAATTCTAGAGCACCTACTTTCAAGCAATCACCTACTTAAAAGCCAAAAAAAAAAAAAGTAGGTTGACTGTTACCCTGTTCTGTGTTCTATAGTGTTACAATACTTCATATGATATCATAGACATCAAAACAAATAATGCACTTATATCATGGAAGTCTCCAGCTGTGATCCATATACACTTGAGTACATGTAGGTTACAGATGCATTTAGAATGTCCAGCATCATGCAAACACAAATTATTAGGTATTTCTAAGTAGCTGGCATCATCTCTGCCTTTCCAGCAACCGTCAAGAGCTTTTATTCTTAGAATGATCTGTACATAAGCTTGGAGAGAAATTCAAAACTCAGTGATGTAATTAATTTTTAGTCCCAGATGGTAACTCAAACTCTTCACATTTAACAGTTCTGTTCAGCAATTTCAAAATGTGTAGCAGAACCATTACACTGCAGTGTGGTACTACATTAAAAAAATACTCCTTAAAAACAAAGAATATTACCACCCTGCTTAAAGGTTCAAAATTTGTGAAGTTACAGAAAGTTGCAGTACTTTAAATCTCAAGCAATAATCCATGTGCAGAAGAATTAATTCCCAGTATTTGCCTATGCACCTGCCCATTAATTCTTCTCCGACATCACTGAAACAATCTTCATTCTGGAATTACAAACAGCAAGCAGTACAGAAATGGATACACATAATGCTGAATGGTACTTACAGACACACAAGACCACAAGGAAAACCATGTACGTAACCAACTCCCGTAAAACACTTTTCAGGTATCGCTCTCTGCTGGTGTTGCTTTCTTCCATGAGTCTTGTTCCCCATAGACCTTAAAAGGAAAACATATATAATGATGCATACAGATGTCTACATAAGCAATGTAATAAGGTTGTGAAAGCTTAACCCGTCTGCTCCAGGTTCTTCTCTGGACTTTAAACCAATTTAAGGTCAAGCAAGAACTTCTTCCATACACTGAACAGGGCCTGAGACAGTATTAGCTATTCATAAGATACCATAATAATCTATTAACAGCTCAGCAGAACTCTTAACAGATTCTGCTGAAGATTTGCCAGAAGTGCTGTCCCTTAAAGCCACATGGTAGGAAAACAAATACAAGTATACAAAGACAGACAAACAGAGTCATCCTTCAAGAAATTATTTGTTTGGGGTTTTTCTTTGTGGTTTGCTTGCTTTTTAATATGAAGAGCATTGTTAGATGAATGAAAATGCATGATCAGTATTTAAATTTTATTAGGAGGCTTAACTAACCTTCTACCTGAAAGGGTATGTCCCTGCCCATGGTACAGGGGTTGGAACTAGATGATCTTCAGGTGCTTTCCAACGCTAATTATTCTATGATTCTATGTCAACCAAACGTATTTTTTAAAGAACAAGTTGTAACCATCCTCTCCTAGATAGGCAAGGCATGTCCAACAGAGACATAGGAGGGACCTTGGTAAGTATTTCTATATGATTTCTTTCCTTGCATATCAAAAGATTATCACAGAAACATTAAGTAGCAGCCTAAATGAGCAACTGCTGCCTAACTGTCAAACTGGGCAACTGCATTAGCTGAACTATTTCCTCCTGTTCCTAGCTTCACGTTCTCAAGAAGACAGTGTAAGAGAAGCTACTGAACTTGTGTGATCCTGTCCAAAAGGGTTACGGAAAAGCAAAAGGATCTTCCAAACTGTGTCTCTGAAAGAAACAATAAAGAAACTATCACCTGAAAACAGAAAGCAGTTAGTAACCACCATACTTATTTCCTATGCCTAATACAGGACAGAAAAAAAAGCTGGGAACAGCTGCTGATGCATAGACCAGAACTGCTACCTTCAAGGAACTTCTCTTCATTTAAACCTAAATAAAGCAAGGTGATTTGACCTTAGTTTATGGTGAGAGAGAAAGTATATACAAATAAAAATTCACTGTAGAGAAGTGCACCAAACTTACACTCTTTTCCTTTGCAGCTATTTTAAACAGCCAAACTTTTAAAATGCCCCATATGTTCTCAGTAGATGGAAATGAAGTAACCTCAAACTCCCTAGGAAAAAATCCTGGATCCATCAAACATACCACAGTAATTTTAAATCAAATGGAACAGCAACAAGGGATAGCCAAAACACACTATAAAGCTCACAAACAATCAAGAGTTCAGTTGCTTTGCAACTGCTGCTGTAAGACTACACGGACAAAGGGCTCATCTGCCTGCTGCAGAACCTCATTTGCTAACAAAGAGACGTGAGTAAGGAAGCTCTTCCCTCTAACTGCAAATATGAGGTGTATTCAGGAAAAAAAAAATGTGTCAGATGATTTTAGGAGCCTTTCAGCTACCACATATTTAAGTTGCGACCTAACCACAAAGTCAACCAGGAAAGTTCTCTTGCATAGGCACAACAAGCACTAATAGTCTTAGCATTAATTTCTCTTCACATTCCTTTAGCAACTTACAACCTCCACTAGTGTCAGCCTCCAAAACAAGAGAGCCTTTTCAGAGCTGTTCTCTAAGCCTGGAAATTTACAGATAAAGACTGCAACTTTACTGCACAGAATGCCAAATCCTCACCATTAGGTCATTCTTGAAGACAGAAACACAAACCCAAGAACATTTAGAGAGTCACATAATAAAGAACTCAACAAATAGAGCCTTTAGCACAGCACTACGTTGCACTAGCAACCCTCATAATAAAGGCAGGAAAACATTACAGAAGAGAGGAAGAAAAGGCTGGAACAGGCAGTGAGCTAAGCTGGCGAGGGAGCCGAATCCCGGCTGTCAGCACATTACTCACCAATAAGAAATGTGGTGAGCAAAAAGCTTGCAAGCTCAAATTCTGTCATATTAGAATCTTGTTAGGGCTCAGCCAGGAGCAGAAAGTTACACGTGAATAAAAGAACAAAACAAAACCCAGCACCAGAGATCATACAATGATCTTTGTGTTAAATGAGCTCTGGATTTATGTGTCAGCTACAAGCCCCTTTTTTAGAAGACACACACATTATTCTCCTTTCGCATTATTAGAATATTGGTTTAGATGCATCAAGAACAGTGGTGGTAAGCAGTGCTGAATTTAAGTTGACATCCACTGCAAGCACCAAACGTACTTCATTTCTAGCCATTTTCAGTCCATTCCTTATGTAACTTTTCTATTCATCAACTTTTTGATAAAATCTATGTACGCTTTATCAAACAAACCTGAAACTACCAATTCTCTCACACTCATTCTGTAGTCCAACTGGCTTACTCAAGGAGTATATGAACTCAGAAGAGCTGTCAAAAAATAACGATCAAATGCAAATAAAAAACAGATGAAATTTCAAACAATAAAGTCTAGCTCATTAGGTACATGGGAGATTAAAGTATTTCTGTTTATACATATATAAAGTGTTATATAAATATATAAACACACATATATAATGTGTATGTACTTATACACATAATCACAAAGCCAAGTTTATAAGGTACAAAGTGCATATAAAATAATTCAGACTTGTGTGAAAGTTAAGTTCTGAAAGCACCCAAACCAAAATACGTATCACTAATCTGCCTACACACAAATTCAGATGCTGGGGAAACAATGGGGCTAGGGGAAAGAGAGGAAAGCGACCATCAGGCAAAGATGCTTTGCCCCCAGACAACAACAAAATAGTCTCAAATTCCTTAGTAAGGTATAGTCAGAGCCTACACTAGGTTCAAGTCAGTAAAAATGTCATAATGCATTCTTTGTGAAAGTAACAATTAATGACTGGAAATATCTGATGCTTCCATTTAGCAGTAATTAAGAAAACCTTTCAAGAAATATCCCGCATACGCTCCTTAGTATTGATACACGAGGACTCAGTAGCACTGGGTGACCAAGTACAACTCTGAGGGGCAGACCTTTCCAGCTTGGCTCTGGAAATGGACTTTGCTCTTACCCATCGAAACCATCTCCTTAACAGAACTGGATAGTCATCCCCTCCTCTCCTCTCAGCATCTGGGCTGTTTGCTGAAGAGATGTGCAAAACTAGGGGGGCTAAAGCTAAAGAGTTAGAATCTGAAAAGAACCCACAAAGAGAAAAAACTAAGATACAGGTAGTCTGAAGTAGCTTTCTCTTCACTTAGGAACTCATGTTAGCTATCTCCCCTGTAGTTGCAATTATCAAAAATCCCATCATCTTAATCCTCTCTGCTTTTTTATTTCACAACTGACAGCAAGGAAAGTGTAAGCTGTCATTCAATATCCTTCAGTTCATGCATGGCAATCTGTTTCACCATGGTAATTCTATCACTTTTGATATCCAAAGGATTAATCCTTCTGGTTGAATTCTGTCTAGTGAAATGGAATTTCATTAAATAAATCTATGCTAACTTCTCTTTAGTCATCTTGAAATAAAATTTAATAAGAAGTATGCCCCTTTCTAGTCTTCAAAGATGAAACATCAAAATAACTACCGAGTGCTCTTTCCAGTATTAAAACCTCTCTTATCCTTTAAGTGCCCTATATTAATTTCAAGTCCTTTCACTGTGTAGCCTGCAGCAACAGCATTCTTCAGAGGTTAGTTACCTACACAGCAGGCAAGTACAGCACCCGGCAGTACCTCCACAGCAATAAAATTACACCTAGCCATTTACTGTGGTTATAAATTAATGGCAACATTCTCATGAAAGAGCCAGAAAAGAATCTGTCTACTACAGTAACTTTGGCTACACCTCCCTACAAACACAAAATGTAGGCAGGTCAGGAATCAACAGGAACTGTGGATAGTAACCGCAGGGATAAATCCACTCCTAACATTCCTATAACATGAACCCAAGTCTTTTCATTTTACAGCCAAAAATAGAATACTACCAGTGTACGCTATCTCCAACAGCAAGAGGCAACTTGGTCCACGGCCATTACTGAAAATATTGGTTTTCTTAAACTGCAAGAATGTGTAACTTTGCACCATTCTCCACACATCACACACTTGATTAATCAGCTCACACTCAGTAGTGTAAAAGAACCACACTAGTTGAAAGGATGCATAACGTTACGACGTCAAAGGTGGTTCTCATCTTTCAGAGCTCAAGCTATGGACATGCATCAGCTCCAAAGTGATTAATCTAGCCCCAGATACATTGCTTTTAGGCAGCAGGACAGGCCCCTGTCAGCACAGGGCCAAGTAGCTTCTCTGGCAACATCTGCCTGATGCTGATGAAGACTCATTCTGCCCAGCACAGCATACAGCTTCACCAAAAGCTTATTCCTCTTTGTTCTGCTGTGCAACTGAACCAGGTTGAAACAAGGTGAAAATACACAGACAACCTTAAAACAAACAAATAAAAAGCTAGAAAAAAATCATACTAAGAATAAGCATCTTTCCTTCACCCTAAACCACCCCTAAGTGCAGATAAACTATAGGTGATTCAACAAATCTATTACAAAGCCTTTGTTAAATTATATCTGGGGGGGGGGGGTGTGTGTGTGTGTGTGGATTTTCCTTTCATCTGCAAATACTCTGACCTTACACAAATCACATGTTATTAAGCTCTGACTTCAGGTTCAAAACGGCTCAGAAACCAACACCAAGATCAGTCCTAGTGTGGATGATCTGTTTTGAGCATTGCTGCAGAAATCATGACGGAGATGAAACAGGAGTAACTCATGTCAGGTCATCATGAAGCCACTCTCACCTCACATTCAAACACCACTACTTTTCACCGCAGTTAAAAGCATATACAGGAGGTTCCTTCTTGGCAACAACTAGTATGAAGGGAGCATCTGAAAAGTCTACTTAGGTGAGAATTTTCATGAAAGGACTTCACTTTCTCCATGCTAAGCAGCTCCTTTCCTAGGCATTTACGTATCTCACTGACAGACTAAATTAAACACACCTCCGAAAACTCTAGAGCAGTGCCATTCCATGCGTAACACATAAAACCATTCTACAACTGACATTTTTTTTCCCCAGCCATTCCGGTCTCTTTTTATGAAGAGACGTAGTTCATTGAACACTCTCCCAATAAAATCTGCTGAAAACATGCTCTATTCCATAGTCTCTGTAAATCTGACTTGCATCCAAGTAAAAAACTGCAATGATCAAGACAGACTTACTTTGGTGCAAGACTAAGGCAGAGAAATCATTATAGCAAATGATATCTGAATGCACATGAAAAACCAAAGTGAAGCATACAGGACACGCAACAGCCTAATTTACAAAGTCCTGCTTAAAATCAAGTTCATACTGACACCTCTGCTGACGCTATGCCAAGCAGTAACAGTACAAGCACTTCAGAACACTCGCATTTTAGAAGGAACCTTATTTCCTAACTATGGCTTCCTTCTGCAGATTTATATATATTTTGTCTGACACTTAAGCAAATCCTACATTTAAACCCTTCACGATTTGATGCTGGCATTTTAAGCTTCTCTAAAAAAGTAGCCAGGACTAAGACCTGGGAGGCAGAGCTCTATGCTCCAGAGGAAACCAAGGCGAAAAGGGTGTGTGCATCTGGGACGGGAGAGGGGGGCATAACCAGGTCAGAGATGGGAATACACATGTGCATAAAGCGGGGACACAAACATGGATGGACTGACGGGAGAAGGAAAAAGAATAGGGACAGAGGAAAGAGCATAGGCAGCAAAGGGGTGGGTGAAAGAAAAGGCACAAGGGATCACAAACAACCCATGAACGCTCCCCTCGCCGACAGTCCGCAGTAAAGGGCAGCCCAGCAAGACTCGGAGCCCCGCTCCGGCAGGAAGGGCCAAAGGCTCTCACCTCGCAGCCGCCGCGCCAGCCGCTTGGCCCAGGCCGCCCGGCGGGGCGCGGCGCCGTCGGGTGGCACCTGGTGGCGGCTCGGCACCTCCGTTCCGCCGCGCCCCGCGGGGACCCGCCGCTGCCGCCGCCCGCCGCCGCCCATGCCCGCCGCGCTGCTGCCCAACGACGACGAAGCGCCGGCCGCGGGGCTGCCCCACTCCACGTCCATCTCCAGCACCGGCCCCGCCGCCGCCGCCGTTCCCTCCTCCTCCGGCTCGAAGCCCGGGTTGTCCCGG
This sequence comes from Pezoporus wallicus, assembly GCF_028554395.1. Taxonomy (NCBI): domain Eukaryota; kingdom Metazoa; phylum Chordata; class Aves; order Psittaciformes; family Psittacidae; genus Pezoporus; species Pezoporus wallicus. The sequence goes on along the minus strand of NW_026636884.1, from coordinate 145,153 downwards.
CTCCAGGCCTGCCGCGAGCAGGCGGAGAGCGGCGGCGACGGCGGGCAGGAGCCGGCCCGCGCCGCCTCGCCCAGCCGCTCCAGCTCCAGCTGGTCCCTCCCGCGCCGGCAGCCCCCACTGCCCGCCATCGGCCAGCCGCCACCACCACCGCCCGGGGCGGGGCACCCCCGCCTCCGCCCTTTCCCCGCCCGCCGGCGCCTGCCCGGAAAGCCCAGGGTACGGAGGGAGATGTAGTTGCTCGGCCTCCTTCCCTCACGGGGGGCGCGGCCATTGGGCCAGGCCAGGCCGAGCTGTGAGGCGGGAAGCCCGAAGGCCTGGGGCGCTTCAGTGGAAGCGGTTCAAGGGCCGGCACCAGCACGCCGCTCAGCCTCGGTAAAAGCTCCACGGAGGGGTTTTATCTACTTAATAAATAAAATATCAGCTATTTAATTTTAAGGAGAGGGATTACAACTCCTCACGCAGCCGAGAAGCTGCCCTCTGACCCAACCCAGGAAACGGTAACACAGCCCACAGCTACAGGGTTTTGTGTGTTTATTTAAATCCAGTTACAGCAAAATACAGGCTGGCGGTACATACAGCAGCATGCCACAGGGGTAACGCTCGTTCTGTGCGCCTGACAGCATCAGACTCGCTTCCCCATGCACTTGCAGCCAAGGGGAGGCCACCGGGTAAAAGAAGCTGTCCCGAACCCCAAAAGTCACCACGCGCTCTACATTTACAGTTACCAGACACGAAGCTACCCTCCCTCCCCTTAGGTAGGAATTGGAAGAGAAGGGAAACGTTACATCTGCCTCCCTTTAAAGAGTGACTTCGTTGTTCTCGATGCTGTGACGGTCTCGAGCATCCTCGGCACTCTCCAACGTTTGGTTGCTGTTATCGTCAGGGATCTCAGCGGAAACGCGGACCTGGCTCTCCCTGCTTTCTATGCTGTGGTGGCTATCCTCTCTGACACCAGCCTTGCTATCATCATCTGCCTCATGGCTATCGAACTTCTGCTGGCTGTCATTTTCCAGGCTCCGGTCACGCTGCTTGCTGTCCAGCTCGCTGCTGTCCTGCCCATGGCTCTTGTCAGCCCATTCCCTGCTGATGTACTTCACCAGGGAGTGGCGGGCAGCAGGATGATCCTGGGAGAGCCCCACTTGCTGGCTGTCTGCATCCAGGGCGCTCTCATCCTCCTCGGTGGCATCATAGGCAATGAGCTGTGTTAGAGACCAAAATAAGAACCATTATCACTCCTGAGAAACTGACCTGTCAACAGGTGCTGCTGTACTGTACCAAAGCAAACTGCATAGGGTGTTGGAGCACTCAAAGCCTGCATGATGCACCTCTGCCTGGAGACACTGTGTTCTTTTATGGGGTTACATGAACCTTTCACATAACAAGAAATTCCAATTTGAACTTGCCCTCAGATTTTGTGTGTGCAAGTAGAGCATGATAGTTCAAATGGTAGTATTGCATAGCTTGCAGCAACGGGCTACACTCCTACCTCAGCACACCACCAGCCATAAGCAGGCCCTGTTTTGGGATATCCAGAGAAAGGAAATACATTCCTTCACTTGTGCCTACCTTCCCCTCACCAATCCTTTTCAAAACTGACATGTCCATTTTAAAGGTTCAAGTTCACTATCCGCTTTCCAAAATCTGGGTACCAATGCTCACCACTATTTACCTTCTTTGCAGCTTTGCGGAGTTTGCTAGATTTCACCACTGAGGCTTTTGCCCTCATTCTGTAGGCCACGCTGTCGCCTCTGCCAGCATTGTCTCCCCGGGTGAAGGGGAAAGGTGGGAATGGTGCAGTTACGGGAATGTCTGTGGGAAAACTTGTGACAACCTCATCGGATTCATCTGTATCATTGGAATCATTATCATCATCATCATCCACATCTTCATGGCTCTTGCTTGACACATCAGGGAACTGCTGGAAAACATTTATTATGCATCAGGCAAATGAAGACTTACGCGAGATTTGCAGCCTGGTATCTGTTCTGCTCACCCAGAGCTTATGCAGTGTTGAGGAGCTATTCCCCTCACCCTCCCTGAAGCTCTGGGGCTTTTTTTTTAGAGAGAGATGTTATCACAAGAACCACGATCGATTGAGGAAAATGCGTGTTGCTACACACTGCAGCACTCAACTGACATTTTACTGTTCAAAATACTTACCTGTTCTGGGACATCCACACTTTCCTCTGAAGAGTAGAGAGTCTGAAAACAACATAAAACTCACTATTAGCACACAAAGACACATACAGTAGAGCTGATCAGTATGTTGAATATTCTTTAAGCACTTAATCCTAAATTGAAAAATGCTCTGCTTTCTCTTCCAGTCAGTTGCCTGTACCTGCTGAGGTGACGCCAGGTCATTCTGTTGCTGTTGCAGACTCTCCCAAGACTGAGAATTCATGTGGTGGTATCTTCGTGAGTGATGGCCCTTGGGGTCCTTCAAGAGAAAAAGGAAAGGCGGGTTAAATCCACAAAGAAGCATATAGGAGCAGGCAGAGCTGCCTGCATCACAATCTCTGTTTTCAGGCAGATGTGACATCTGCAATACACTCCTGCGCAGGATGTGTCCTCAGCAATTCACTGCGGTAAGAAGAGGACTCAAACAATGTAATACAGAAGATGTGCCTCTCCCACTGGCAGAATCTGGGGAGCTTCAAATCAGTTTCCCTGGCTCACTTCCACTGAGTGAAATTTGGAGCTATTTCTAATGACCATAATTTCTTCCAGTTCTCATGCCTTTTTCCAAAGAGTGATTTATCTCTCACATCAAAAAGACTTGAAACTAAATGCAGTAGCCTATTCTCCAGACAAAAAGTTGATTTTACATGGATAGTAGCTAGCAGTGGAGCATAAATCAAACAGTTACATATAAGGTTAATGCAACTCACTCGCACCACTCAAAAAAAATAATGGGAATTAAGTTAAAGTCTTGAGTTGGTGTCTCCCAACACCAAATATTGTCATCTGATCCACAGTAATGAATGTGGATTATAATAGTTGTGCCATGTTGTAGACCTTTTTGCTTTTTAACTGACAGCTTTCACATTTTTCATTAAGAGAAAAGGTTTCCAGTGCTGGTCCAGAGACTAACAGAAGTCCACAGCCAGGATGCCTAACAGGCAAAACTCTGCTGATGTTGGTGTCTCTCCTCTTTGGCTGCCTGAGGAGCTGGCTTATAACAGCTAGGTGAGGACAAGTTCTGCAAGCAGCTACAATCATAAAACAAGCATCAGGCAATGTGTATTAGATGAAAAAAAATATAAAAAAGGATTTATTAAAGAAAATTAATAGAAAGACAAAAGGAGCTTACATATTTTTCTTCAGAGCTGGCAGAAATGGCATGCTGCTTGGTTTTACTCACCTTCAAGGGAGACAGGAAAAAAGCATTTGTCAGTATTAATTTCTTGCTAACATACAAAGAAAATACACAATTTGTGTATTTTGTGATTTACTTACTGGCCATGCAGCAGTGATGCTGATAAGGCATAAACACAGAACTGCCACCTTCATTGTGATGTTTTACCTACAAAGTATTTTGGAACAGTGAGTCAACAAGGTAAAATACCACAGAAATACCACAGGTGTTTTCTCCCTTCTGGTGTACTTCACTGTGCTGAGACCAGGTCTCTGCTGAGGATTCAACCTGTCCATTGCTGATCTTATTCCTCTGTCCTCCATCACCACCCCACATCCAGTTGGTTTTGTAATGACTTAGCAACTCAAAAGCTACAAGGATTTTAAAACCAGGTACTGGGAAGTGCTGAGCAGTGGTGAGAGTAGCCACAGAAGGTGAGGAGTCTCCTGTCATCTACTGACTTGAACTGGCAAAGGAAAAGCTTTGTGAAAAACAAAGTGCTATGAAGATAGCTTTGGGTTATCTTTGTTCATTTAACATCATTTTGCCAGAAGAGACAGGACAAGACAAACTCAGCTTGGGTTCTCTCTTCAGTTATTTTAAACCTAGTTTTCAGGGTTATTAACTGGAGTTGCTGTGAGTAAATTCAGTCTATATGAGCATAAATTGCTTTATTGATGGACCTTTATTTCCCCCTCCAGAAGTTTGAGCAGAATCACCTGTGTTTCCAAGCAAGAGATGAAGTGAAATATCTGCTCACATTGCAGCTTTAACAATTTAGTAAATGAGTGATTCATGCTGAAATTAGGAGAGTGCTGAGCTGCAGTAAATTCCAGTGCTGATAGATCAATTCCCAGGATAAGGAACATCCCTGAGAAATTAAACTGATTTATTGATGAACAAGAGGCATTCAAAACTTCAGTATATCATAGCGGGAAAGAAAGGCTACTAAGGGCACATTTAAAATACATTAGTAAGGCTGCTCCTGAGACAGGACACTCAATCAAATGTGTTGCAATTTCAAGAGTTAAACAGAGAAGGGTGTGTGTCCCATCCATTCAGTAGCGTACAGCACAAGCTGCAAGCCTGCCAAGAGAAACAGGGGCACTGCCAGGCAGTGGTTAAACAAGGAAGGAAGCTTTCTGTGTTCAAGTATCAGCTTTGAGCTTCCAGCACTTGATTCAGTGGCAAGGTTTTCAGTTATCTCCTCCGAACATCTATCAGCACTCAGGTCTAAATTGCTATTATGTATAATACCTTCATCGCTAAAGCGACTTTGCTCCTATAAAAGCACACCTTTTTCCATAGAGAAACATCAAACATCCCTGACCAGTGAAGCAGTTTTCAAAGATCTGCTGCCCAATGCTTCCTTGACTAAAGCTGCAGACAAAATCGCACATAATCAGGTAAAAAGAGAAAAAAATACTACCTTTTGTGGTGCTGGAGGAGTCAATTGCAACAACAGCACTCTTGGTGATCCCAGCAGCTGCTCCAGCCAGTTGGTTCCCAGCAGCTTGGCCTTTCTCCCCTCGTCCCCTGTCTGCCTAACATCTCTGATCTCGGGGAATTTAAACCCTGTTCCAGGCACAGCCACCAATCCCTGTGAGGCGGAAACAGATGAGGTCATGAGGTTCCTGGCCGCGGTCCTGCCCACGTTCTCCTACACTTCCTCTTTGGCTTTGTGGCTTTTGAAGCAAACAAAAACTGCTCTATGGTTAAAACATTACTTATGGGCAAGATCATTAACCAGCAGTTCTGTTGAATGCACAGCATTTGGTTGGTAGCATGTAGAAGGACTTCAAGGCACATCTGTCCTCTTGTTAAAAGGCAGAGCCCAGTTTCCCAGAAACCTTTCATGCCCTGTTCTATAGGGAGTAGGAATATGTAATGTAAGAAAAAAAGACATCTGAAAATAAAATTCCCCAAAAAGGTGTTAATGCTTCCACAAAGTTGTAGACTTGCTGTCTAGGATATACATGTTGCAATGTGAATTGCAAAGACGGTGCAGACTTTTTGGTCTGACCTGAGTCTCAGGTGGTTTGGTTGAGTCATCTGCTACAGCTGCCTGCTGCACCAAACCTACTCCCAAACCCTTTTCAGGGACTAGTTGCCAGATATTTTTCAAGGTAAAAAAAGAAAAAGAGGTGGGGAAGGAAGCTGTACCTCTAGCATGGGGAGTGCTATAATAGCACTGGGAAGCAAAGGACTTCATGGGATGAAATTCCATGTCTGCTGCAGGGCAGTGGATCAGCCCTGCTGATGGGCAACATCTATTCTGGCAGTGCCTCACCTGAACGGCCATAAAAGCTATGGTTTGATTCTGCCTTATCTGTAATGTGAGACTCTCTTCCATTCAGTGTTTCTGTAAAATGACAATGAGGCGTCATTCAAACACAGGAAAGCATGCCAAACAGCCCTTCTAGATGTCAGAATATTTCTAACTGTTTCAAAGCAGTTATGTTCTTCCTCATTTCTGATATCCAGCTAATGTTTGATGTGTCCTTCATCAAGGAGCAACAAAATAGACAGCTTGATGTCCCAACCTATGTTTCCAATTATCTTGTGGTTACTAATTCTTCTGTGACATGTTTAGAAACACCATGAGAGACATACCCAAGTCAGCTCAACAACTGCCCATCACACAGACCTATCATAATTATATTTTTGAGCTGAGGTGAGCAACAGCTAGAAGTTTAACTTAGTCTGTTTAATAGAGTATTCTAATACCCTAGGAGGAGAACTGGATAAAAAGACAGTATGTCATTACTGACATAGTATGTCATTATGGACATACATGTCCATAAACCCATGTATGCATCCACCTGAATGAAGGACTATCCTAGCTTCTAGTTTTGAAGCTACATGAACATTATTATTTACTAACTCAGGAAAGATGTTTCAAGCAAAAAAGCTTTCAATAACTAGGATTTCAGCAGCATGATCTGCAGATTTAGATAGCTTATATCATCTCCTATTGTATCTGCAGCTCAGAGCTTCTGGAAACTAGAGAGTTTACAGAAGCCTTTGAATGCAGATGCAGGACTCAAGCTGTAAATGGACGCTATCTGTAAGTTTTGTCTTGAGCACTATGTAGTAGCTCATACACCCAGATTATAATACATCACTTTTACTTAGTAACTAGGACTGCTTCAAAAGGCCACTGTTTTTGACTCCAAGGAACCCCAAACCAGCCCCTTAGGTAGCCAAATACCTTTGATCCCCAAAACTGATACAAACGAGCAGTACAGCTTGCAGCTCCCCTGACTGGTAAGAAAGAACTATTTCCCTTTGATGGAACTGACAAGAAACTGAGACACAGAGAAGCTTGGTGGGTCACACCAGTGAATGTGGGACTGGGTATGCTGGCTCATGCTTTCTTGTACACACTTGCTCAAATTTGCAAAACCCTACTTTCTCTAACAGCCATTCATTGAGAGACACAGAAACAAAAACCAACGTTATACTGAAAGATCCCCTAGAGCAGTTGTTTGGCCAAAACAAGAGCCTTTCAGCACCTGCGATCTGCATAATAGCATATTATTGTCCATCAGACATTCAGGAAAATACATATTATGTCAGGACTTGTAAACAACCTGTTTCACCAAGTTCAGCTGCAGTTATCAGTCATGCTGACGGAGAGCTCAGAGCCATCAGAAACATAGTCTTACTGCAGTTTGTGAAGACCTTCCTGTACAGGTCAATTATTATTGTGGCTTTTCAAGGCAAATGTTTTCCAAGTACCTAGGATACTTGTCTCCAACCAGAGACACTATGTGACCCCCAGGGAGTTGGTTTTGGCAGACAACTGGTATTTTCAATGTGCTGGGAGATGGCAGAGTTTCTGAGCACTATTGCCAAAGCTGTATGGTTGATTTTGTAAGAACTAAGGAATAACAGTGAAGTTTTGCAGTAATCCAGAAGCAGGACATGTAGCTACAGTTTTTACTAAATAGCTTCATTTTATGCAAGATCAGCTGGTACAGAGCTGTAGTAAACTTAGCATTTGCCTCATGCCTGTCATTATGTGGTTATTCATCTGTAAATCATTTTGTCTGGCTGAGGAATCCTTTGCCTTGGTACTGCTTCTCATCCTCTCAAAGATAAGGAACAAGCAGAGCAAAATGGGAGCAACTTTCACCTTTTTCACTTCCCACACTAAAATGCCTAATTCTGGAGAGAACATTTGGCTGGCAGTGTAACAGTGCACAGCAGAAGCAGTGCTCACATTTGTACAAGTGGGAGCCATGACAGGCTGTAATTTGTTGCATGTAGGTGACATTTTCTACTTGGCTATCCTGTCAAACAAAGCGTTTGACCACAATTTCTTCCATCTTGGGCTGCATTAGGAACATGTGGTTAGGTTGCTGTTTCATGTAGTTGAGAAGCACTATCAGTGCCTCCCTGTGCAACCTCCAACACATAAGATCCTGAGCTGAGACATCAGCACAATGCCTGGTGATATCTCTGGCTGGTGTGGGAAATCCCAGTCTGCCTGCAGTGATCTGTAATGCTCAGTCTTTGAGGACAGCTGGCTTTCATTTAGATTTGTTCACCAAAAAACAAGTCCTGGGGGAGATGAGAGCAGTATCTTCTTGGTGGCGAAGATTAAGACTGGAAGAGAGAGATTAGTTTCTTCAGCAGCATTAAGAATGCTATGAAGTAAAAGCCCAAAGAAACCCCAGCCTGGTAGTGTTCTTAGATACAACCATTCTGCAACTAGAATGTCCCAGAGAAAAGCAGAGCTAGTAAATAATGGTGCCTGTGGAAAACATGGAAAGTAAGCCTTCTTTGCATTGCTAATATAAAATATTCCCAAAAGGTGCCTTGGAAACTCAGCATGCCAACCAATGTAGCCCTTAAATTTTCCAAATTAAAGCTTCAAAAGTGGGGAAAAGCTTACATTCTGCAGTTATTACGCTTCAAAAAAATCTTCTCCCTCTTAAATGGTGTTTGTGTCCAGGTATGGACAGGGGATACAGGTGTCATATCTGTTCGCTAAAGAAATTACAAGAGATTTGCTCCTTACATGTGTGAGCAGGACACCTCATTAACACATGCTGTGCACCGCAACTGTGTATCTTCTGCTTTGCACCATGCTCTTAAGTCTTCCTGCCACTTGTGATCTGCAGTGCAGCTCAGATAACTAATTACCAAGGCAAGCTCTATTTAACCCTCATCTAGGAAATAAAAGGGGCTATGTTATCTTACTTTCCCAGGGTCAACCCTAGCTGTTCCTGTTTGCAGAATTAGGCACAGCACTCACCTAGAGCTGCAGTAGGTGATCAATCAGAGCAGAACAGAGACTTCCTGGGAACAGAGATTTTTTTCCACCACTGTAATGTCCAGCATATTAGAAAGTGCCACTGTTTGATAGTTGTTTGGGCTGCCTTTATGCCTGTCTGCATATAAAGAGACCCCACTCACTTGTCTCTGACGCCTGAGACTAGTTGCTACCTGTTGACATTTCCAAATGCCTTTTTAGGAATGGCTTTGGAAGCTAAAGGGAAAAAAAAGAATCATTTGAGAAACTGCCATACAGCTGTGGCCCACAAATCCTGGAGTCTCATCAGCCTCAGTCAGATCCTGGCTTTCATAGAGGCAAGTGGCTGCTTCTACTTGCAGCATAAATGCAGTCCAGCTGTCTGTAGCTTCCTTTTCCTGATATTTCTTCCATTGGTTTTTACAGCCAGCTAGGAAAAACAAATTTTCAAGATCTTTTTTTTCTTGTTGGAATTAATGTATTTTAATTCTGAAGTCCATGGAGCAGCAGCAGCAAGAATTAAACCAGCACATAAACGTTAGGTTATTATCAGGTCATCATAGTTACCAGGGTGAAGAGCAAAACACCACATACTCCAGTGCTGGTTTTGTGGCTGTGTTTCAGCTCTGAATTGATATAAAAAGAATTGCATTAGTTTCAACTTGAAAAATTAATAAACACAATGATAATCTGAGCTACTACTAGAAACAAAAGCAACCTGTGAAAGTATTTATGGTATAGGTCATGTTTTCACTACTGTGCAGTTTTGTGATGAATGTAACCCTCAAAAAGCAATTGTTTGAGAATAGAAGGATGAGACTTTCAGCAACTCAATGGAGCTGAGCTCAATCCACTCTCTAAAGATCCTGGCTCTGAAGCCTGAACACTACTGCAGAGGCAACGCTCCAGGATGAAGGAAAGCATGTAAGATGCATGTGCTTAAATCCTCTATATGCTCATAAGAAAGTAACCATCAGTTTGCCAGCTCAGGGATCACAGTTCGAGTACTGAGGGGAATTTGATGGTAGGAAATAGCTTCACAGAAGATTCTTTTTGGGCAAGCATTGCAAAATCTTTGTGACAAGTTGTTTCCCTCTCTTTACCCCTGCTCAGTTCCGTGTTTCCTATCCTACTGCAAATTTTTCTCGTTCCAGAGAGAAAGGACACTAATGGAAAAATCTGAATATGCAGAATGGGTATGGAAAGAACAGCATCTTCTTGCTCTGCATTGTAAAACTGTCGGAAAGTCACAAGATGCCTATTCCACTGAGTGCAGGGGCTTTTTGCAGGGCACCACAGGAATGATTCTGCACCCCTCAGCTTGCATCTTCACTATGCACCACCAAATCACAAAGAGCCACGTCCTTCCTGCAAGAAACGGGACAGATTGCAGCACAGCATGACAGGGAAGGGGTGAAAAAGGAAGGCCAACTCCTCCTCTACAGTCATCCATTCACTGCTTTTGTGCATAACTGAGATAAACACTGCAACCCTATACTGCCTGATAGAGTCCTAAATCTGTCCTAGCAATCCTTATCACAGAGCAGCCTTGATTTTGCATTCCACATATACCATGTTGAGCTTATGGCTTGTTTCCGACACAACCACACAGAGTTCACAACATGAGGAGCAGAGTCCAGAAAAGGTTGCTGCCAGTCCCAGATACAAACCTTTTACAAGGCACACTTTCTGAGTGCATCCTGGAAGGGGTCAGCACAAAACATCATTTGGAGAGGCACCAGGCATTACGCAATGCAGGATTTCAGCCTGCATATCTGTGGTTATCAGTATACAAGGCATCTTTTCTGCAGCCTGCCTTGACTTCTCTATCTCCAGAAGGTCTGGGGAAGATGAAGCATGTGCTGTACAAGTAGTACAGGACTGCTAGGACAGGTTGTGACCCTGTCAGTAAACCTGACCTCAGACCCAGGCTGGGCTACACACCAGAAACCCTTCGGATTTCACGTGGCTTCAGGTTTTGTTGTGAGCAGCTTTCTTAACTCTTGGTCTCAGTCTGCTGTGGTCTGAGGTGGGACAGATACAGAACTGAGTCAGTGTGAAAGCAAACATCTCCCACTGGGTGTGGAGCCCCTGCTGGTGGAGTGGGAGGAAAAACCCATCTGTGGGCCTGATAAAGGGAAATTAAAGAGTTGGGGACTGGATCTGGGGAGGAAGTTGTTTGGCTGAGAAGCTGATTTGATTTTGTGGGGGAACCAGAAACCAGCAGGCCAGGGTCAAGGCCTCTGCTGTCTAGACTGAGTCATGGAGAGATTCCCCACAGTTTGCTCAAACTCAGAGGTGAGGCTGTTTTCCCTCGAAGCCTATCCAGGCAGGAGCCCTGCAGGATCCAGGGTTCACTGCCACAATGGACCATTTTGATTCTGGCTTGGAAAGCTGGGAAAACTCCTGCATGTCAGGATACTTCATCTTAATTGGTACTGGGGTAGCCACCTCTTGTACAACAAGCAATCGATGTGCCAATAGAGAGCATCACTCAGACCCAGCAATTTCTCCTTGTGTTTTGCATATTAAAATTGTATTAATCCTTTCAGTTTTCAAAAATTGGGGTTTGTTTTGGATGGAATGGGAAGTAGTAACACACACCTGACAGGTATTACCATCAGGGAGTCAAAGGAGATACTAATTTTCTTATTTGCATAATTTCTCAAGTAAATAGGATAAAGTGATACACGGAATAGCTCAGATGATGGGTAATACAAGTGCCTGGGGAAAAGTAAAAAGGTTTCTTTTCATTAGAGAGGTACCTTCCCGCCCCTCTCCCGCTGCCTTCATACATGTTCAGTCAGTTTTCTTTTCCTTCCTGGCCTCCCTTTTAGCAGGACTGGAATGCAAAAATGCCTTGTTTTGAAAAGTACCTGTGTACTGTCTGCTGAACTGGCAGCTCATGTGCACAGGACGGGTGCCCTTCCTCCCCACATTTCTCACCTCCTTGACCAGCCAGCCCAGGACTCTGCCCAGCACTGAAGATCAGGAGAGCCCAGCAGCCCGTGGTAAAATGGAACTGCATGGAGGCACATTGAGCTTGGCTAGCCAGGAGGGCAGACAGCCTGCTAGGTACAGGAGCACAGCAGCACAAACACTTGGCAAGCCCCTGCTCTCCCTCCTGGCTTACCAGCTCTCTTTGGAAGGGAGAAGCATTTTTGGAAATATGCAGTTGAGAGATAATCACATCCAGATTTAGGAAATAACATTTTGCACATAATTCATACTGGCTACCTAGACAGATTATTGGTTGAGCATGTAGCTACAAATTTGGCAGAATAAATGGCAAACTGTGGTTGGCATATGGATACAAAGCAGGAAACCAACTGCAGCTATACATTAACTAGAGCAAATGGGTTAACCAACAGGCTCTGAAGCAAACAATAAGAAGGGGCAGCTGACTGGACAACTAGATCTTGAGGGGCATATGCAGCATCAGGGCTCTTTGCATTAGGAAGAACATTACCAGTTAGTAAATAACAAATCAGAACGGCTGTTTTGCTCACTGAATCTTGTTTATCACAAAGAAGTCAAATGACTTCTCCTCACCCATGGAAAATGTGAACACAGAGAATGACAAACAATTTTGGGAAGCAACATCCGTTCTGTATGGAGAAACTTGATCTGCTGTACCCAGAATAGCTGGTGTTGAAACACAGACTAAATCTCATCTAAGCAATTGATTAGAGAAAATGAGGAAGTGCAACTGCATGTTGGAACTGTGTTGATCTCACCTCAGGCAACAGGGCAGTAACAGGGGAGAGACACATGGGCTGGGACAGATTGGAAATTACAGATCTAAGGAGGCAGGTTGTCAACAGATAACCCTGTGCCCTCAGCAGGGCTGAAAAGCATTTGTTGTGGCACCCTATCCATGAAAGAAGCACTATAAAACCTCTGGCACTTGTACCTTCCTTGGCAGTGGCACAGGCACAGGTTCCCAAAGGAATCTGTCTGATCCATGCAGAACCACACTGCTGCCCACATCTCTGACACTACCCTAATGGTGCAGGCAACTGTGTATCAGCACAGCACCAGGCTTCCTGGGTGTGCTAAACAGAGAAAAAGAAATAGCATGCTTTCTATAGCAAAACCCAGAACTGGTTTCAGGTCAGTATTCAGCTAGCAAAGCTGAATACAGATAGATTCATGACTTGTGCAGAATGCACAAGGTGCTTCTGTATGCACCTTTTGCAAAAAGCCCCAGGCCAGGCTTTAGTACAGAGAGACCCCTCATTGGTACTGGGGTAGCCACCTTGCCTCCACACACAAGGTGGCTGGAATTTTGCAGGTTGAAAATTAGAGGCATAATTACATCCTGGGCTGAAAGTCTGATCAGAGCAGGCTTCCTGCCATACACAGATGCACATATGTAACAACATACATATGCACATATAGTTAACATTTCAAATTCCACCCTCTGGACCAAATAAAGTTCTGGCATTGCAAATCACATGGAAGTAACAGAAAAATACCCCCAAAATCAACAGCAAAAGAGAGTGCCATACCACAGCAAATCCCAGTGAGAACAGTCTGAGCTTCCCAGCTCAGGCTTGGGGAAAGATGGAAAGAGGAGTGCTTAATTTCAACGAATATTCACCACCACGGGTGTCTTCTTTGCCTCTGCCCCAGGCAAAGAAGTCAGGCTGATACACGGGGCATTTTTAGGTATACCTTCCAATCTTTCAGGTTGGTCAATTCATTCATCCCGCCACTTTGCTAGGTGGCTGCTGTCATGAATCAGAGTTGTGTAGCACAGCAGCAGTCCCATTGACAGACACTTACAACAGGAAATGCAGCACTGTCTCAGAGCAAGGGTGAGAGGAGGTGGGCTGTCCTGGGAATACTCACCATGGCTTTTTTGGCCAGTGCCATACAACACTCCTGCTTTTACAGTCAAGATACAAGCATGCTTGCTGGCTTAAGTTCTTCAGATGATGGAATAATGCAGATTTTCCAATGATAACTAAACAAAAACCCAGTACCAACAAAATAATAAGAAATGCAAACTACCATGGCAAGATTTTTTTTGAAGTAGCTTTTTATTTAACTTCATATCTACTACACCTGCCCATCCCACACTGATGTTTTAGCATGTGACTTACATTATTCTCAGCAAAAATAATAGTCATTATGGCTCTGATACTGCAAAGCTACTGCGTGGGCACAAGCTTGCTCTTATTGATCATACAGTTACAGAATCATAGAATACCAGGTTGGAAGGGACCTCAAGGATAATCTGCCTTGACCTAGACTAGATGTCTCAGTACCTTATCCAGCTGAATCTTAACAGTGTTCAGTGCTGGGGAATCCATCACTTCCTGGGGAGGTTATTCCAACGGCTGATTGGTCTCATTGTGAAAAATTTTCCTCTTGTGTCCAATTGGAATCTCCTCAGGAGTAACTTGTACCCATTACCCTCATCTTTTGATGTGGCTTCTTCTAAAAAGGGAACCTCCATCTTCTTTGCAGCCACCTTGTAAATACTGAAACATGGTGATAAGTTCTCCTCTGAGCCTTCTTTTCTCCAGGCTGAAGAAACCCAGTTCTCCCAGCCTTCCTCAAACAACAGGCTTCCCAGTCCTCTACTCATCTTTGTGGCCCTTCTCTGGATCCTCTCCAGCCTGTCCTCATTTTTTCTGCATAGCAGGGAGCAAAACTGAACACAGACTCCAGGTGTGGCCTGAGAAGAGCTGTGTACAGTGGGAAAATGACATCTTTATTTCTGCTGGTGATGCCCATGTTGGTGCATCCCAGCATCCTGTTGGCTTTCTTTGCCACAGCAGCACACTTCACTCACACTGAGCTGCTTGTCCAGCAGGAGCCCCAGGTCCCTTTTCACAGAGCTTCTCCCCAGCCAGGTAGATCCCAGCCTGTGCTACAGTCCTGGATTATGTTTTCCAGGTGCAAGACCTTCCACTTGTCCTTGTTGAACTTCATAAGGTTCTTGTTAGCTCTCTCTTCCAGCCTATCCTCGCCCTTCCAAAATACCCACTTCCCCTCTCAGTTTGGTATCATCATCAAGCTTCATCAAGGTACACTTGATTCCATTTCCAGATCACTTATGAAGACAGTGAACAGTGCTGGGCCCAATATTGATCCCTGGGGGACCCCACTACTGGCAGGTCATCAGTTTGAAAAGGAGCCATCACCCTCTGGTGAATGCTGTCAGCCAGTTCCCACCAGTGCACACACCACTTCTCCAGGCCATAACACATCAGCTTCTCTAGGAGGAGGCTGTGGGAAACTGCACTGAAAGCCTTGAAGAAATCCAGGTAGACAATGTGCAGCTCTTGCCCTACACCAACCAAGCAGGTTTCTTTGTTGTGGAAGGCCATCAGGTTTGTCAAGCACAATTTGCCCCTGGTGAATCCGTGCTGGCTTTTCCCAGTCAAGTGCTTGATTTTGTCCAGTTATTGGGTAAAGACTATTAAATATAGTTAAAAAAGGAGGCAACTGTAAGACTCAATGCAAATAGAATTTCCCCATTTTCTGTATCGACTCCTAGCTTGAAACCACACACACATCAGATGCTCTGAACTCAGAGGTATGTTAGCATTTACCTTAACACACTGATTTCCCATCACTATTGTCATGAAAAGCAAGGAACAACACAGAGGCAAAATAGGAAAAAAAATAACCTGGCCAAATAATTGCATTCTTTGCCAGTAGGTTTAAAATGTCTTTCTTTAACAGGAAGTCTTCCCCATAGGCTTCAGTGGAAAACAGCTATGTTTGCACATATACAGATTGTGCATTGGAGTCAGGGAAAGAGGGCAGCTATTTTTTTATTACGTGGGCTACACAGACTGCAAACTGAAGCTTAAGACAGCAGGGCTGCTCCTGTTTCACCATGGTACGGCCTGCTGACAATTAACCTGTCTGCTTGGGCTGCTCTTCTTCCCTATCCCATCCCTGCATAGCAATTAACAGGGGTGAAAGCAAGCCTGTGCACTCCGTTGTTCCATGTTGGACTGCTGCTTGGGCTACCCAGGGGCCCAGGTCAATGCCCAGAAGATCTTTCCTGGAAGGCCAATGATTCTGGCAGGCTTGAACTTGTAGTACAGACAGACTACAAGAGTCCATTACCACAATGTACAGACGGTACATAACAGAGGGTGAGGATTTGTGGATTCTTAGAGTTAAAAGACACCATCTTCCACTTTGACCCCCTGCACAAATCGGACTGAAGGACCAACTCCAGATACTACTGAGCTTAACAGCTTGCAGTTAACCAAACACAGTTTTTCCTCCTGAATTCAGGTTATTCTACAGTACTGGTATTAGCAAGTGGTACTCTGGTTTTAACAGAGATAACCCTGGTGGCAATGTTGGTGAGGTTTTCCCTTCTGCTCACAGCTGAGAAGGTCTCCCTAGAGCATTGGTTTCTCACTCTTCTCCATTTTCAGACTTTTCTGTCCAAGAAGTCTTTGCTTTACTTATGGTGGATAGGTCTGTGCTCTCCTGCAAAATAGGAGTTCCTCCAACACCATTAGGCTTCATGGACATCTTCTGACTTTCTGGAAATAAGATTTCTCCTCCCAGTGATCAACTCTGGAAGGCAGCAAGATGGTCAAAGTAGCTGAGCCACTTATGGAAAAGGGATCAGAAACACACAGGTATTAAAAAAAACCTAGAAATTAGTTCTGGAAGTGACCAGTGACAATGTCTCTCCATTTCTCTCTCAATGCAGTGCAAACTCCATTGTCCGCTGTGTTTTTATTCTACTCCAAGTTTTTGTCATAGAAATCCAGAGGAATAACTTTTCTGGATTCAATGAAATCGAAGCAGAAGTGTGAAGGACATCCCCAAGTGGAGGATCCTTCCTGCCTGATACCTATTCAGCATCTCTGTACATAGGAAGCAATGCTACAGCTTTTCAGGTTACACAGCGTGGTGTAACCCAACCACTCTGTGTGAGGTACCCACCTAAGTGGGGTCTCACCTATGTACATGCTCCCTCTCAGTGAGGCACTGGTAGGGTCGGCATTTCTTATGCTGGAGCTACCAACAGTTCTGTACATTGTCATCATGCAGGGCCTGTGCCCAGCAGGAGCAATTCTTTGTGCAGGTTATTCAGATATTACTCTCCAGGAAATGGCTTCATCAGCATAGGCCCTACTCTGATGAGCAGCAGGGCAGAAACTAGGCTCTCCAATGAAAACAGCCACTGGTTTATTTGTTTTCTTATTTCAACACAGCAATCTCCCTACAGAAAGTTCTAGGAAAGTACACGAGAAACGTTTCTTCTGTGAAATGTAATGAACACAGTTTTCTTCCAGTTGCAAAGCATAATTGAAATATAAACCAAAGCACAAGAATAGGGTTATTTTGGGTGATGGTTTGTGCATCAAAATACTGTGAACAGTTTGGTTTGTCAAATTGAAGACAGGGCAGACGTCTCTCTCCCTTCCTGTTTAAGTCAGTGGTCTGGGAAGGACAGCCATAACCTATAATGATGGTTAGCTCACCGAGAGCAACTTGTTTCCCCCAATCTATAATGCAGTTTTCCAAAGATTGAACACATGCCACAACATGCACATGCTTTGTGATCCTGTTTGACATGGCAAACCCTGGTCTGATTTCAAGTAATATTAAAATCTACACATAAAATAATCAGTTCTGGCAAACCTGACAATACACTTTCTCACATACACAGCTCACACGAAGATGTGGAACAGTCCTTCAAAGTCAAAGAAATGAGTCAAACTTTTCTCTGCAAAAGCAGTTCCTAACTACGGAAGAACTTCACCAAACATGGGACCATGGGACATTTCACTCTGTATTTGCAATTGCTTTTGAGGTGGCAAAGCACTTGAACACATACACAACTGAGCTGCAGGAGCTGTTGAGAGAGGTGGACAGCAGCATGATGTGGCTGCAACATTGCAGCCTAGGAAAGCAGTGGTAAGGCACCTTCTGGCCAAAGAGCATTTTATCCAGATGGGTAATTCCCTGCAACGTGTCCCTACATGCAAAACGTATAATCCAAGACGGAAACAGAGGACTGAAATAACGAATGGTTTAGTTTCTCCTGCTTTCAGAACAAGGTCAATCATTAAGCAAAAATGAAAACATTCTGTCAGTGGAAAGCCCCACTGCTGGTATAACACACTTACTGAACTTGTTTGGATCTGGGCTCAATAGTCTTTTTGAGCCAACATACCTTAAAAAATATCAGCTGCTTCCTACCTTATTTTCTTAAGTCACTGCAGGAATTTACAAGTAAATACTCCAGCCTCCATCCATAACAAAACACACTGCAGCACAGGCGTCACGGCTGAATAAACCACTGGGCAAAAGCAGGCAAAAACAACACACAAGCAAACTTGTCACACTGTATGCGGCTCAGGTGAAGTGAAACAAGGCTGGTCTGGCTTGGACCACATGGGAGCAATACCCGTTTGCCCAAGAGCTGCTGTCTCCTGACACTTGAACACGGGAGTGCACTTCTCTGACCCTCTTCTCTCCCTTCAGGGTCTGTCTGTCTGTCCCTCTGAGCTGTCAGGGGCTGGGGGCTCCAGGCAGACTCACACATCTTGGTGAGAAATGTGCTGAGCATCACCACCACTGCCCAGGGAGCTGGCAAAGTGACCAAGGGACATCAAGGGGTGCTTCTCCCAGCAGTCAAGATGTGTGTTAGAAGGCTACAGGCACATGACTGAGGAGAAGTGGTACATGCACATAATTTTAAGATTAATATCCTGCTATCAGAAGATGCCGAGGTAATCCACCAGAAGCTATCCCCATCTTACTGGAAAGGTGTTCGTCAAGGTCTAAACCACAACTTTCAAGACAAAGAGGAGCAACACAGGGGAAAGAAAGGAATGTGGGAAGAAGATGAAATATTTTGATTTCCAAGTAATTGCACAAAGGCCACTTGACAAAACCTGAAAAGCTTCTTGAATCAAATTCCTGCTGAAAGCCAGGAACCTGAAAGGTGTCCCCTCACATCTGTTTTACAATGTTTTGGCTCATTCAGTTTGGCAACTTACTGTCAAACACAACATCGTCAGCTATGGCTCAAGCAAGGGTACTCCCAGAGACCTGACACTTCCAGTGAGCATTTAGCAATAGATTACTCTTCTAGCTCTGTTTTGGAACCTGTGACAGGTCTAGCATTATGTCAGGAGCCAATCTCAAGGACAGAGGTGCCAAGACTGCTTCTTCTCACAGCCAATGCCTACCTCTACCCTCCCAAAGCACCATCAGGGTGCTGCTGCGAGCCACTGCCCTCCTGTCCACCTATGGCTAGGCAAGTGCCAGCTAGATGTGTGCAGCCTGAGGCATCAGACACATTTCACTCTTGTCTGGCAGCACAAACCAGCAAGGAAAATCCAATCACAAGCTCCTCAAGTCACTTCCTTCTTTAGCAACATACACGAGGCACCAAATCCTAAACCAGCCCCAACACTTGGTAGAGTTTCAAGGTTCTGCTGTGTTTTGCACTGACTTTTGCCACCTGACCATCGGGAAGAAATGAGGTCCCTTTGTATATAAAACACAAAAAAAACCAAATTGACTCTGAGCACCTCCACAGGTGTGACAAACTGCTTTGTTTCAGTAACATGTAAAGCTTTTAAACTGGGATTTTCCATCACCCCCCAGTGCCAGGCTGGTGGCTTATGAATCACATTTTACTTATCACATCAGCAAGATGTGTCAATTCTTGCATCAAAGAGGATTAAAACTCTCTTTTGCTTACTCTCATGAGAGCAGGCTCCAGGCTGAGCAGTGTTTTACTTCCTTTACACTAGACACAGAACATCTTCCAGCACATGCTTTGCCTTCCTGGGGTCTTTAATAACAGCATGCCATTACAAGACAAGACCAACCCCAAGTAAAAGTCTCTGAAGCACACAAACACTGAATATCCAGCAGTGTTAGGAAAACATGAGTAGCTATCAGTAGGCACTTGTACATGAGCTGAATTACAGCAGCACTCTGCTACCTACACCACAAACTAATTCCTTTGTGGTTACTGCAAGAAGAAGAGGTAATAGGACCATGCCGTGCTCCATACTATGAGCAAAACTTTCCCCTTGTGCCTGGCATGCTGACTGGCCACTGACCCTTGCTAAGGGTCAGAGCCTGTGGCAGGCTTTGGAAATACAGATCCTATGTGCAGATAGGACAGGAAACATGCAACATGACCACTCCCTTTCTGATAGAAACTACACCAAGGGGCTGGTTGCTTTAGTGGAGGATCAAAGAGAAAGAAAACAAGTAAGATTTCTTTTTCCTTTTCCCAGTTTTCTCATGTCCTGGGAAAGCACATCATGGTGCTACTCTAGGTCTCTAGGTACTTGCATTGTCACCTGCACACAGATCCAGCTGTCCCCTGCTGAGCTGTTTACAGCATCAGGGCTTTACCTCGCCTTTAAGAGGTTAGCTTTTAAATTGCACCTTCTACATCTCTGAGCCCTTAAAAGCCTTTTCGTACCATGAGGCAGAAGTATTTTATTTCTGTCATTAAACCCCAGAGATTTAATCTCACTGGTGTCACAATGCATGCATTGTTAACTTAATCCCATTTTCTAGTTAGCCATGAACTCTCAGATTGCATTCACGCCTTTAAACAAACAGGATGTTCAGGGATGGAGTGTGGCACATAGCTTGCTGCTGCTAAACCCAGCCAGCACCTTCCACTCCCTTTAGGTGTGCCACAGCAGATTGCCCAGACAGCACCGCCCAGGACAGTGCCTGGCCACAGAGCTCAGTCCCTGTGGAATCAGCACCTCAGTTTCCCCACTGGAAGTGAATGCAGTGGCCATGGGTTGCTGCAGAGGGGATGAAAGCTTCTCCCTTGCCACAAAACCCCGATGGATGACACAGACACCCCCCACTTCCCTTCCACATCCTCAAATGGAGAAACACAAGCCCCCACCCCAACAAACGCCTCCACCTACCAACTTGAGGGAGGTTTCTCTAGCTCTGAAACCCCAGGCCTGGGCAGTGTTTGAGCCGGATGGAGGAAGGGAGCAGTTTTGGTTTTTCAGTGACCATAGTGATGCCCTGCTTTTTTCTGGGGTCTGGCCTTTTGTTTTGTGTGGCCCAGAGCCAGGCAGCACTAGTTTAGCAATAGCAAAACAGCTCTGGTCTAGCACAGCTCCTGTTAAAATCTTACTCCTGGCTCAGCAAACAGGAAACTAAAAATTAACCACCTCCCTTGAGCATACCTTCACAAAAGCCCCTTTTGTAGAACACACCAGTGAGGCAGGCAGGACAACACGGGAGCAGGGAAGCATTGAGGGCTGTGGATGACAACAGGGAGCAGAGATATCCTCCTGAGCAGGGAGTTGGGAGAGGGTGAGAATATGTTAGACCTCGTGTCAGCATCTCATGTCAGCATCTCGTGTCAGCATCACATTTGGTACCCACCATAGCCATGGCTGGTGACAAGGGGGGGGAGTATTCATAGGGGACAGAGGTCACTTTTCATTCCAGGAGAAAGGCAGTTTCCCGACACCCATTTCCAGGATGCCTTACTCATTGCTGGGAAGTGCTGAGAGCAGCAGCTGTTGCCCAGTTCTTGCATAGCAAATCCCATCTTGCCCCCAGGCATGTGTCAGAGCTGGTTTCCAACCACCAAAGGAAGCCCATGCAAGTCAGGAGGCAGCAGGAGGTCACTAGGTCCAAACGAGGTGGCAAAACCATCAGCTGCTTGTGACTCACCTCAAGCAACTTTGCTTTGGGCAGTTAGTTTGGAAAACAACATACCTGCCTGTCAGTGATTTACAGTCTTCTACCCTAACCCCCATGCATGGGAGCTGTCTGTGAAACCCAGGAAGCCCATCCAGAGAAACCCAATCTCAGAGGTCCCTGGTTATCTGCAGCCCAAGCCTCCACCTTCTAAGTGGAGATGGGACCTATGCAAAATAATCTACAGGTCTTCGACATCCGATTTCTCTTATCACCAGTATAACAGTTAGTTATTGTTTTACAGATGACTGCTTCACAGCAAGAACCATTCCTTTGCACTAATGATCTTCATTCAGACACATTAATAATAAACAGGAATAAAGGCAAAGATTTTCCAGGCAGCAAATGAGACTCTGAGGAGGTCTGCAGACCACAGCAGTAGCGGGTTTCTTGAGTGCCCACTACAGCATCTTCCTTTCACCCCTGTTCTGGCTCATTTAAAAAAGCAGAAGGTGAAGCTTGGAAGCACAGATACAGTGAATAAGCAGGAGACTATTCCATAAAACTGACACCTAAGGAATTACATTAAGGAATTCTTTGACCTCCATTTGGCTGCTGGGGATTTTGGACAGTCAGAGCAAAAAGCCAGCACCAGTTTACTGAGGGTGGAGCAGAAGAGGTGAGCCCTGGGAGAGGGCAGAGCAATGAAACAGGGAGAAATGAAACACCAGGGTGGAAATGCATAGCGGAAAAGGCAAGGCTGGAGAAACAGGAGTGGGAAAAGGCCTAAGGGGAAAAATGGAAATTGAGTAGTCAGAATGCTGGCAGGGGAGAAGGCCTTAAGCACAGGTAGCTGAGGAAACAGAGCTGGAAAGGGGGGAGGGAAAGCAAAATAAGAAAAATGAATCTACTCCAAAAGGCAGAACTCATTAGTCAGAGGCAGAGCTGAAGCAGAGGGAAAGAGCAAGGCCCAGGCTATGCAGTTCCCACCAGCACTGCACAGCCTTCTGCCCAAGTCTGTGGTAATGGTCCCTGCTGGACCATAGGTCTGCCAGCACCTATACTCCTGCATCAGCTCTGGTTTCATGAGCCTGATCACTTACTTATATGTTATCCTCAGGGAATCAGCTTGCAAGCTCTGCCTCAGAGCTCAGGGTGATCTGCATTGAAAGTTTAGAGTGTAAACTTAGCTACCATTTCTGGCACAAACCTTGGTGCTAACACAGCTCTCTGAATTCCCATAGTTTACCTAAAGGTGCCCCTGCTATTAATGGCATGTACAGCATACACTGCCAGCAAAACTCCACTCAACAATGCTGCCAACTGCAACCATTTTATCCAATTTCTCCCAGGTGTTTTCCATATATACCAGCACCCTGATCCTGGTCCTCTGCCATATGCCAGCAAACATCATGCTGGAGCATCACCTCATATCTGCACAGGCTCTTAGGAACATGGCACCTTGTGCTAGCCCTCCTGGGTACCCCCAGCTGCCTTCACCTGCCTGCAGAAATGCAGCCCAGTCCCACTTTGCTCAGGACACAGCTGCCATTGTGTATGCATTCAGCTGCTCTAATAGAAAATAAATGGAAAAGTCAAAAGCCAGTGTGTTCCTTAGCTGTGTGACTGATCCTGCCCAAGCATAAGCATCTCCTTTCCAGCCAAGTCTCTATTTCCAGCCCTGCAGATTTAACCCCCTCTTTACTTTCAATTCAGCAAGTTGCTTTCTAAGCCGCTGCTTTGCACTGCTAAATTTTGGTCTTTAAGAATTAACACTCCATCTAAAATCTGAATTTAACGTGTATTCCCAAAGCATGGGACAGAAGATAGTTTAATGCAGGAATTAGTGTCTGCAGACATGTCAATTCATTATGTTGCAGCCAGCAGCATTAAATCCTCTGTTCATAACTTTTGGCTACAGGTGGGGTAAAGCAGGTGACAGAAGTATCATAGAATACCAGGTTGGAAAGGACCTTTGTTTAACTTCATAAGGTTCTTGTTAGCTCCCTCTTCCAGCCTATCCAGGTCTTCCTGCAGGGTGGCTCTCCCTTCCAAAATACCCACTTCCCCTCTCAGTTTGGTATCATCATCAAACTTCATCAGGGTACAACTGATCCCATTTCCAGATCACTTATGAAGACAGTGAACAGCGCTGGGCCCAATATTGATCCCTGGGGGATCCCACTACTGACAGGTCGTCAGTTTGAAAAGGAGCCATCACCCTCTGGTGCATGCTGTCAGCCAGTTCCCACCAGTGCACACACCACTTCTCCAGGCCATAACACATCAGCTTCTCTAGGAGGAGGCTGTGGGAAACTGCACTGAAAGCCTTGAAAAAATCCAGGTAGACAATGTGCAGCTCTTGCCCTACACCAACCAAGCAGGTTTCTTTGTTGTGGAAGGCCATCAGGTTTGTCAAGCACAATTTGCCCCTGGTGGATCTGGTGGTCTTTTCCCAATCACGTGCTTAATTTGACTTGTGATAGCCCCCAGGAGTATTTGTTCCATAACCTTCCTGGGGACTGAAGCACAAGTGATGGGACTATAATTTCCTGGATCCCCCTTTAAGCCCTTCTTGTAGATGGGGGTGACATTTGCCTTCTTCCAGGCTTCTGGGATGTCCCCCAGTCTCCATGACTTCTCAAAGATTATGGAGAATGGCCTCAAAAACACATCAGCTAACTCTGTAACACCCTTGGTTGGATACTGCCAGGGCCCATCGATCTGTAGGGATTAAGCTCCTGTAGCAGTTCACAGACAAACTCCTCTTTCCCTGACAATAAGTCTGTGTTTACATCAACCTGGATTGTTGATCCCTGAGGCCCAACAGTGCTGGTAAAGAATGAGGTGAAGAAAGTGTTGAGAACCTCTGCCTTTTCAGCATTTCTGGTGATTAATTCACTTCTACTGCTTAACAGTGGGCAAATATTTTCCTTCTGTGCCTGCTTGTTGTTTACATACCTGAAGCACCATTCCTTGTAGTTTTTGACCTCTCTGGCCAATTTCAGTTTGAGCTGAGCTTTTGCTTTTCTAACTGCACCTCTGCAGTTTTAGCAGTAGGAAGGGATGCTCCTCAGCAAGGATGTGGGATTATGACCTGACCAAAACAAACTGTGTCTAGCATGTGATGTCTGATCCACATCACTGCTTCCCGCAGCAGCATCCCTTGGTCCCTGCCAGACAGCCATTACATGCTTTTGTTAGATTTCTATATATTCTCTTTTCTGTAAATTTAAAGAGGACCTTCCCTTCCAGTAAATTACAGCTTTCATTTGGCTTTCAGGCCAGCGTGCAACTCATGTTTTCATACAGTCCGAGCTGCTCGCATTTGGCTTTCCTGAGGTGCTGACTGTGGAGAAGGTTAAGCAGTTTAGCGGTTGAGTCACTGGTACAAAAACAAACCTACAGATTTCTGATGCAGAACACACACCAGAACAACATGCTTTAGAGAAGCAGCCCAGCTGGAGCCAAGTATACGTGCTATCACATTGCATGCGCACAGTGTTTATTTACAAAGCAAGCCAAGTAGAACTGCCATCCTTCCAGGTTTCCTTAAACGCGTACTTTTCGTGCCCAGAAGCTGTCCCTGGCTCAGGTTTTTGGTGGGTGGGGGATTGTAAAGCAGCCATGCATGCAGGACCTGCAGACAGCAGTCTTCTCCAGCACAGCAACCTGCTCTAGTGGAAGGTGTTCCTACCCATGGCAGGGGGATTAGGACGTTAAGGACCTTTCCAACCCAAACCGTTCTGTGATTCTGTGATCTACCAGGAGACGAAGTGCAGGTGTGCAGGGAGGGCTTGTCCACAGCTACTCCCATGTGGGCTCTGAGATTCCAGAGATAACAATGGGTTTTCCACACCTTCCCTGTGGCTTTCCTCCCAGTGAGCACACCCATCAACCCCCTCAGGGGACCTCAGTTGTCACCGGAGACGAAAACACCTTTCCAGGGACTGCAGCTTCACACAGCTGCCCTGCACACCGCAGTCCACAAGCCTTGTGAGCACTAGCAATGGGCAGAAATTGCTGGCAAAAATACTCGAGGAAGGGGAATTTTCCCCTAAAGGCTTGGGAACTTAACACTGTTACCTGGAGCTGCACACTGAAGCCTCTGCTAGCTTTTTACAGTTTTTTCTGTCCTCCACACTCATTATGGAAAAAGCGCTTCCCTGCTCCCCCCCTCCCCAGGAGATGGGATGGTTGAATTCTCACTTCAGCAGGGCTATAACAAGTCACAAGGTAAGGCAGGTGAAAGCCCTTCAATTTATAAAAATGTCTCTGTATCCTCTAAAAGCTGAAACAGGCTGCATGTCAATAACCATTTTCCAAAACCCCACTGACATTCATTTGCCCTCTTTGTCCAAGGCTTCAAGGTCCTCTAGACCTATGGCTCCATGGCAAGAGGCTCCTAATTACCAAGGTTACAACATCATCACTGCTGGATTAACAAAGCACTGGGAGGTGACTAAGGCCAGGTTTCAGACCATGATGGTGAGGAAAGGTGATAATTCAACTGGCTTGCCCAGAGATCCAAGGATGGCTGTGAAGTGCCCACAAGCCCATGGCCACTCAAGGTCCAGCTGCAGCATAATAAACACACACATGGCAGAGCAGCTCACTTCATCATATAAACCCTAGTGCAGCCACGAGGCATAAAGCCACAGAGTAATTACAAAGAGAACTACTTTTAAGACATGTAGCAAGGGTTTAGTGCATTTCTTTCTTGCCCCCCTTAACAGCAAAGGTGCTGTGGAGTCAGCCAGGTTCCCAGTCCTTCACCTGCCCAGGTAAAAATCTGCCCTTGGCAGGAATGCTCAGGAAAAGCAGAGCAGGGCAGGCTGGCCGTTGCTTCCCCTCTGCCCAGCAAACGCAGGGAGATACAGCCCCTCTGACACCTCACTGCTGGTGTTGATACCTGCAGTGCTGCCAGCCCCACAGCCAGGAGCATGAGATGCTGCTCACATCCTGCTTTGATGACCTTGGCACCCGCAGCTCCCCTCCAAGGGCTGGGTTTGAAAAGGGGCTGGTACCAGTGCGTAAGACAAGAAGCAGCCCACAGCCACCTGCTGCCCTCCTGGAGAAGGTAAGGAGGCTTCCCAAGGGACTGTATACCCAAGGTCTGGGTTTGGTAGTTTTTCTTAATGAGGATGCTGCTCCAAGGTATAGCACTGGGAAACCACTGTGTGCTTTGGGGAAAGGATCTAACCAGAGCCTTGCCCAGCTGGCCTGCTGTGACAATCCCCAGTTAGGGGTCATGGCTCACCCTACCCTTATCTGGCTCGCTGAACCACTTTTCACCCAGCACCAGCTTTTCCCAGTACTGCTGCCTGTACCAGCCCACTTGAAAAAGCAACATGAACAGAAATCCACCTTTACAAAACCTGAGGGGTTTCCCACTGCCACAGCTGCTGCAGAAGCCCCTCCGCACCTCATGTGAGAGGGCTTTTGGCCTCTAGAAATTAGTGATAGCCCACAATAGCAGATTTTTCCTCTAAGCACCACATTCACCTGGGTAAACAACCATACTCACCTGGACACATCCTGACAATTAGGATTTGTAAAGCAAGCTCTGATTTTTTAGCTCATCAGCCCTTGCTGCAGGGAAAAAACAGCTCCCCAGTTTGCTCAAGTACTCCAGGAAAACCCTTTCCTCAGGAAACTAGCACTTTGCCCATTCAGTGGCCTCTTGTGCTATTTGGCAGGTGAGTTTTGGAGGAGCAGAGGCACCACAGTGGTGGTGAGGAGGAGGCTTGGAGTGAGCACTCCAGGATGCCATGTGCCCCAGGATGCAACCCCAGTCACTGCACGAAAATTCTAGGTGCTTTAACAGCAGCTGTGCAAGGAGGTAGTGCTGGTTTATAAATGCATGCCGTTTACACCTGAACGAGCCGGTTTTATTCCTGACCTTGCCGCTCAAGCAGGGCTCCCCCGGAGGTCGGGGAAGAGGAGCAAGAGGGAAGCAGTGCATATCCCGGCACCAGGCAGAGGGGGGCATCATTCAACAGGCACAGAACCCTCCCAGCAGCAGGCTCTTTACTCCACTAGATGGTGCTCACACCTTGCTTATGGATGCTGCTTAATGGCGTAGACAAGGATGAGCTCCGGACTGGTGAGGGAGGTGGCCAGGCACCGCGCTGGGGTCTCCACGGGGCTGCAAAACCACCAGTCCCAGCCCTGACAGCGGTGAGACCCCCAAAACCACCCCCTTCCTTTGCCATGCAAAATGAAACATACATTGAGCCCCAGCTCCCTGGAGCATCGCTGTGGCCCGTCAGATGTGAAGCGTGACATGCCATGGCAATTCTGGATGCAAGTTTCCAGCCCAGGCTGCCAGCAGCCCTGTATTCCTTTTCACTCTGACCCGGGTGGGCCAACACAGGAGGTACCGGAGCCTTTGGGGGTCTTGTGGATGCTGCCCCACACCTGGGAAGCTGCAGGCAAGTTCCTGCCCCAGACTGCTAAAACCTTAAACCAGGCTGCTTGGCACACCTTCCCTGGGGCCACTGCAGCCTGATCCCCTGGTGTGGGTGTAGGGGGCACATGCAGGTTTTGCCCCTTTCTGGCAAGGCAGAGCTCTGACAGTTGGTACTACTGGTAGCACCAGAGATGTGCAATGTTATCCTTGTCCTGGTGGTCTCAGCGTCACTCACCCATGCATGATGCCCAGGAATCAAGTCTATGGCCTGAAACGGGACATGCCACTTTACCACGTGTGGGTGTGCAGAGGACGAGGGAGCAGATGTTCTACTGTACATTGCCATCATGGAGGCTGCTCCCACATCCTCTCTCTGCAGGGTGAAGCTCCTGTGGGGGGTCTCGTCCTGCTCGTGCTGAGAGTGGCACCTATCCCAGCTAGGCTTGAACGCTGCTCCCACTGTGAGGTTCGCTGCTGATCACACCCATTTTAGCAGCTTCTCAGACAGAAAAAGCAACCTGCAATTGCATAAACAGTGATTAACTCTGGGCACTGGTGGCACAGCTCCAGCGTGTCGAAGCCCAGCCTGGCTCACGTGCCAGGGACAGTGGTGAGAATGGCGGCAGCATGGACAGGGCATTATGGTGGTGCTAGAAGGGTGGCAGGGCTGGCAAGTGCCCTGGCAGGGTGCTGGAGAGTGCGATGGGGAGTTCTTGCTGCAGGAGGTGGATGAGCCAAGGGGTGGGTGATGCTCTGTGGGGCCCCCCAGCAAGGACAAACTGTTCCCCTCAGTTTGGGAGGTTTGATGAGGATGGATGTGTGGGGCTAGTTGGCCAAATTGCTGCCCCAGAAGTGATAGATGGGTGAGCGATGTACTAGGGCTAGAAATCCCCTCGTGCCAAGGACCAGACCCCTCGCACCATGCTGCTGGTGGCAAAGCATTTGCCTGAAGTCCTGCTGCAAACACCAAAGTCATCAGAGCCTCAGTTACAGAAATGCCTTTATTTCTCCATTAGGCTGGAAATGAAACCGCTAGGACAGAGGCTTTTTCTCACCGTTTATTAACTTGCTTCGCATCAGTGCATGAACAATGCTACCCTATGCCGTGTAGCACGATTGCTGTTACATGGCTGTCTAGCACAGCAAACCCATACATTGCTGTCACAGCGCTGGATGCAGTCCCCCTCCAATTAACAGCAGGATTGCATGAAATGAGTGATTTTTGGCTCCTGGACTGTGAAGCACCACACAGCGACATGCACAGTGCCCCTCACCCAGGCAAGAGCAGTGCCCGCAGTGGGGATGCTGAAGGGGGGACAACACATGGGACCCCGCAGCTCCACTGCTGGAGCCCACTGAGGGGAATACCAGCAGTCCCTCAGAGGGCCCCCCGGCTCCAATGGTCATGTGGGGCTCCCCACTCTGAGGGCTGCAGTCCTGCCTGCCGGCTATCGCTGCGGCTGCCCCGCTCCCCCTCGGAGGACTGGCTGCTGTCAGCACTCCCCAGGCTAGCGTAGGAGCCGTGGGGGCCGCCCCCCGCCCCTCCAAGGGCATAGAAGGCCTGCTCGCGGACATGGAGCTCGTCGGCACGCTTCATCTGGTCCAGCTGCCTGCTGCGGCCCAGCGCTGCGAACGTGCCCGGCGCCCCAACCCCCAGCCTCCTGCCATGGCGCATGGGCAGGCGGCCTGCCCCTGCCCCGGCACCCACCACCACCGATCCTGCCTTGACACCCCTCTCCTGCTCCTGGCCTCCCCCCGCTGCCACACTGTCCCTGCCTTGCCCTGCCGGCAGAGGGGCGCTGCCCCTCTCTGCGGTAGGACGTGATCTGTCCCTGTCATTGCCACCATGGCTGCCAGCCCTCATCTGGGCCCTGCTTGGTGCCTGGACACCAGCTTTGCTGCGTGGGGATGGCACCTTCTCCATCTTGGGGGTCTTGTCCAGCCCTGCTCCCCCCGGAGAGACCTTCACCCCTGCCCCGGGCTGTCCCTCCCTGTGGGGCTTTGGGGTGGCTGACCCCACTTCCCTGCTCCCCTCTCTCTCTGCTGCAGTGCTCTTGCCTGCCTCATGGCCACCAGCCGTCTCCAGCGGGGTGGTGCAGTCCTTCTCGCTCACCCCAGGGGAGGCCACTGTGGTGCCCAGGCGGATGCCGGCTCCCTCAGCTTGGATGGTGGCACCAGCCTCCTTGTCGCCCTCTGGCTGTGGGGTGGTGACAACCAGGAGGGCTGGCCTCCCATCAACCCTCTGCCCCCCATCTCTTGCCTCATCATCATCATTCCTATGGATGCCAGGACCCGCAGGGACAGTCACGTCACCACCAGCAAACCCCGAGGGGCCAGGGGTCACTGATCCTTCTCCATCACCAATGGTGGTGGCACCATCCTCATCGTCTCCTGTAGGACGCCCATACCTGGGGCTGCTGGTGATGCTGTACCCATGTCTTGGAGTGGCTGTGGTGGTCCGTCCTTCAGGCTGCCTGTGAGAAGGGATGCCATCATCATCATTGCCATCATGTGCCACAGTGACACCCAGCCTGGGCAGGGGGCTGCTAGTTGCTGCAGTGGGGATGCCATTGTCCTTGCTGCTAACAGTGGTACCGACGTGGGTGGTTTCTTGCTCTCCCACATGGATATTGGCCCTCCCAATGAAGATGTTGACCTCGTCGTCCTTGTCTGGAGAGATCTGGGTGAAGCTGGTGGCCCTTGGTGTGCTGCCCACCTTCCCGTGGGTGATGGTGATACTGCTCGATTCAGGGATGTAAGCGTATTCATCCACACCTTTGGCATCAATTTGGACGTCCTCCATCTTCTCAGTGACAGAAGCAAGAGCGGCCCCTCCTGTCCCTGGGCCCTGCATGGCACCCTCCTGCCCTTGGACAGGGATGGTGGCCTCACCACTGCCCTCATCCACAGCCCCTCCTGTGGCAGGGGCCCTCTCCCTGCCAGCTGTCATGCCCCCCTCCACTGGAATACCCGCAGGGGCACCAACATCCCTGTCCTCACTCCTGACACTGGACCTGTTCCCTGCCACAGCCTCACCAGAGTGTCCGCCCTCCTGGGGGACAATGGAAACACCACCATCGACTTCAAGCACCAAATCCAGGTCACCGCTGCCCTCTGAGCTGGCTGGGGTGGGACCTGCGATGCCGACACCACCGCGTGCTCGTGCACCAGTGCCTGGGCGAGGTCTGTGAGTATCTCTGCCAGTGCCTGCAGTGCTGTGGTTTTCAGGCCTGAGGCTGGTCCCGTTTTCCATCACAACCATGCTGCCATTGCCATCGTGCTCTGGGGCTGTCCTGTCATCCGTCAGCCCCTGCCTGGCATCATCCTCACCCAGCTGACGGCCGGGGACGGCACTCTGGCTGTCAGCCTCTTCCTTCTGCGCAGTACAACAAGGGAGAGATCAGGGCCAGCCCCAGTGCCTGCCAGCTGCATGGGGCACTGCAGCCACGCTGGGGTCCTGGTGTGACACCCAGCTGCCTCCTCACCTTTATCTGTGTCTGGTTCCTCCGTGTTGAAAACGAGTAGACGTATTTGAAGACATAGAAGCCATGCTTGGCATTGCAGCCTTTCAGCAGTATCTGGTGGAGAAGAAAAGAAGCAAACCCCACAATTTTCTTAGTAAATGTGATGTCAAGAGCTTGCCTTGCTGTACCTGGCACTGCAGCAGGGTCCTACTAGCATCCACCGGAGCCCTGAAAAGGTAGCTCTCACTACCTTATAGCTGCCATTGTGGGCAGGGACCTGGGTAGGATTCAGGTGCTTGCCTCCTGATCTCCAGGGTTTGGCTTTCCCTTGGGCTCATTTTTACAGGGTAGCTTGTGGTTTGAATGAACAACCTGGTTGATGGTCCCACCAGACATTAAGTGATGGGACTGATGGTGACTAAAGTGCTGGAAAGACAGCAACTGGCTTCCAATAGGCAAAACCAGACATTTTCTCCCACACTGCTCATCTGAATTTTGCTACTGATGCATTTTACACTGATATGCTTTGACAAAAACAACCCTATAGCAGGGTTTTAGTGGGCCTGGGACTTCTGCAGCCTCACCTGAGGGTACATCAAGCATTTATGCTCTGGGGCTGGGCAGGGGCAGAGCAGCAGTTGGTGTTGAAGGAAGCCTTTTTCTGCTTAAGCACATCACACCTTTCACCTCCCCTGCTCTTCATAAAGGCTGCTCAGATGCAAGCAGACAGATGGTCTCTTTTTCTGTGGCTCGCTAGGGCTGCCCTCCAAAAATGTTTTTTTTTCCTATAGGGTCCAGATGGGGCAGGGGGGACTTACCCGGTGCTGTCCTGCACAGTTCCCGGCAGCTCTCCCAGACAGTGGCGGTGGTACCTGTTGGCAGCAAAACACAAATGAGAGCTGAGGTGTCAAATGCTGCCCTGGTGTGCAGGCAGTTTCCAGCACCCACTGCTAGCCACTCTCCTTGCCCAGTGTGATGGGCATGCCATGGTGTCCAGGGAAGGGTGGGAAAACTGTTTGTAAGCCCATAAATCCTAAGGTGCTACCTGGGGTACTGGCTCAAAGCCAGCAGTAGTAGGAAAAGTCAGAACCCCATTCTGAAGGTCTGGCAAGTATTGCAAATCCTGCTACAGCATGCTTTTAATACGATACAGCTACTTTTAATGGGATATTGTTGCTCTGCAAATACCCTGGATTATGCTGCAGGGTATTTTCATTGCAGAGCACTGCTCGCACCACAATAAGCTGCAGCTTACGTCTGGGATCTGGCTGCAATGAGAGCCTGAAGCTGGTTTAACTGGTCGTGATTCCCAGTGTTTATTGGGCAAACTCAGCAGCAACAGCTGTGCCCCCACAGCCAGGTTTCTGTACAAGCTTCTGGCTTCCTCTGGTTATCCTGGCATCTTTTGAGATGTATTGGCCAGTGTATCCCTCAGGGATGGGGAACCTGGAGGTGGGAGCATCCTGTGAGCCTCACCAAGACATTCCCTACATGAGAATGTGGCCCTGAGCCACCTCCAATCTCAGCAAAATCAGCCACTGAAGTGCCTTGAGCACAGCTGAAAGGGGCAGAAATGTACCCCAGAGTATTAAATATTCTGGAGTTATTCTACTGCTTGTGAACAATGTCAAAGGCTGGATTACAGCCCTGGCTACACAACAGAGTATTACCTGCCTCTTTTTTGTACCCTTATCTGAAAAGCAAATCTGTGCTGATTTATTGCCTCCCCCTGTGCTACCCTACAACAGACCTGCTTGTACTAGCTTGTTGTGGGGGCTAAAGGACACACAACTGGTGCCCAGCCCTCAGGGAAGATGTGGCTTCCCTCCTCCTTACCATGCCAGAAAAACATGCCTTCACTAGGAGCAGATTTTCACTCTAGCTGTGTATGTAATACATTGGGAAGCAGTTTCAGAGAGAAAAATGACTGCTATTATATTCATCTTAGTTTGCCCTTTGTTTCAGTTATGTCTGTCTGAATTTCACTTTAGGAGAGCTGGAATATAACTGCAGGCACCCCTCTGACCACTGATACCCACATGGATAAGCTGAGAATCCTCCCTGTGCCTCCCTTTCCATTGCTCTGCTCAGGCTGTTCCCAGGCCAAAAGCTCAGGCACCTCAATACTAATATTCCTCAGTGATAACATATATTTTTCTTGCTGTGTTCAACTTTGTGCCAGCACTTCAAATCCCCCACCCCAAGCCCCAGAGGTGCTACGTGGAAGCACAACTCATGCTTTCCTGTTGCTGAAAGCGTGGTGGGCCACACTGGATGGCACACCCCATGCTTTCAGCAGCACACTGGGAAGCTGGGGAGAGCCATACTCACAGGTATTGAGAGGGCTGTGCTGAGCAGGCACAGGCACAGGCACACGAGGGCTGTTTGCATCTTGGGCAGCTCCTGGAGACACAAAGGAAAGCATCACTGAAGTTTGTCTTCCTGGAACTTGTGGTATCCAACAGTCCCAGTCAGCAGCAACCCAAAATCCCCCACAGCACAGGTTATCCAGTGACCCTGGCTTTCCCCATCCTTTGCAGTGGCTCTCAGCATTACTGTGCCTCTCTGCGCTCCTTGCAGCAAAGGTGATGCTCTTACCACGTGCATACAGCAGCAAGGTGAGGACACATCCATGGCCAGCAGCACTGACTGGGTACTTTAACACCAGCTGTTAAAGCTTCTTAACATGCCATG
The DNA here is from genome assembly GCF_028554395.1 of Pezoporus wallicus. NCBI lineage: Eukaryota > Metazoa > Chordata > Aves > Psittaciformes > Psittacidae > Pezoporus > Pezoporus wallicus. The sequence continues at coordinate 111,323 of NW_026636884.1, read as the reverse complement.
TCAAAACACCTTGGGTGGATATTTGCAATAAATGACCACCACAACCACTGCAGGCTAAGCCATACAGTCGTAAGCCCGGATTAAGACACTTGCACACTGTTTTTAACAGCACAGATAAATGGCAGAAGACAATAGCTCTTTTGGCTAATAATTCTCATTTCACCCATCCACCCTGGCTTGGGCTTGCAGGTCTAGCCCAGAAATTATATTCAACCATGCAAGAGCTGCTACAGAAAACATCAGAAGGAAATTCATATACAAGGATTCTATGATTCCATAAGGATCAGCAGTACAAAGCAATGTAGGTTCAAGAGATCTTAATGTAGAGATATGCATAGCTGAGGCTGGGACCATCTCCCTGTCCCCACCAAGGCTTGCCCAGAGCGAAAGCAGAAGATGCCCTGCTCAGAGAGAGCAGAGACGAAGGGCTGTGGAGAGACAGGCCAGGCAAAGCAGGTAAGGAGATTACCTTTTGCTGTCGGAGGCAGGTCCCAGCAGCAGACCGTGGAGGCTGTGTCCACTTTGCTGAAATTTAAAGTTGGCCCTGGGTGTGCAGAGCCAATCAGCTCCTGCCCAGGGACATTTGTCAGGGCTGGCAGCACCCGCAGATAACCAGGGGGAGTAATTTCCAGCTAAAAATGTGTTTGTGGTGGAAGACAGCTATCAAATGTTCCACCTGGCTGGATAAACAGAAAGCATGGGTTATAAATATCTGTTCTGAAGGCGAAATTGCTCGATGATTAGCGCAGATCTTAGTGTGGCACACGTCCAGCCTGGTTATTGATAAGATGGGTTGCAGGGGGTTTTAACGTGCTCACTGTGACTGACATGGGAAAGCCTGACAAGGCTGCAGGAACAGAAGGGTGAGCTTGTCCTGGTCGCAGCCACGACAGGCATTGTGGGACAGTGCTGGCCAAGCTGAGAGCTGCCACCACGCCTTAGCTTCTGACACTTGCTTTTGGGGTTTCAACCTCAGCCCGCCTGAGGCTGAGCACCCCATCCCTGTGCAAGTGCAAAATAGAAGAGTGGTTTTAAAAAAAAGGTATTTTTTTAATGCAGGGCTTCCACAGGTCTCTTCAAGCCCACCTTTGCTGTAGGAAGGTGTGCTACAAGGATGTGCACAACATACATAGTCTATTTCTGCACCCTCTATCTTTAGTGGTATTGCTGGTCACCTACACATATGCCAAGGGGGGTTGCCCATGCTGTGGGCAGCCTGGCTAGGTGGCTCACTGTGGTGATGGTGACAACAGCTCCCATCCTGCATGACACCCTGCCTCAAACCAAACCCTGGGAGTGGGCACAACCATTGCATTAACACCAGAAATACTCAAAACATCAGCATCCAGCCTCAGGTGGGAGCAAATCTCAGGGCCAGGAGGAAACTTGCCCTTTCCACCAGGCCAGGGAGCTGCAGTTGAATGCAGCCCCGTGAATGCTGGAGCAGTGGCCAGCGCGCAGGGAGCTGGGAGTGCTCAGGGAGTGCCAGCAGTGCCAGCAGTGCTCAGGGAGCAGAGCTTTGGCCAGGTGCCCGGGGGGACTGACGCACATGGGACTGGGCCATGTGCCCTGTGGGAGCAGGACCTGGCCCTTGGCAGTGCCAGGGCCCTTTGTCCCTGCTGGTTCCCTGACGTCTTTGGGCATCCCTGGGGATGTGGACAATGGGGTTCCCCTACCACAAAATCTTGCAGGGCTCCCCAGTGCCACCGCAGGTATCTGGCTCTGGGCTCCCATCCTGCAGGCAGCACCCTCTGCCACCCTGGCAGCTGCAGCCCAGCTTTGGCGCATGGAAGTGGGTTTGTACAGTGGCCAGCAAAGGAGAATAGAAACTTGATCTACAGGTTGATCTATACTGGAAGCTGAACATAAGTTTCCCTTCCAGGAGTGAGAGGGCAGCATGGTACCTGCTGTAACTCATCACTTTTCATAAATGGGGGCCCTGCCTGGAACCCAGAGGAATTTGGTCCTTCCCCATCCCTGGTGCTGATCCCCAGTTGACTGGGCCCATGCTCACATGGGGAGGTGACTTTGGGTAGAGATCTGGGGACCACAAGCCAGGCATCCCCATCTCTGATACAGGAGGCAGGTAGAGGCACGACTGCTGCCACTGTGACACCCTTACCTTGCCCTGGGGATGAGACTGTGTGGTGGGGAGAGATGTGGACTGTTTTGGGCTGTAGCACTCGTGTCCAAAACACACGTCCAAGATGCCTGGATTTGGTGTGACCCACATGCCTGGCTCAGAGCTGCAGGAGCAAAGCTGTCATTACAGGGATGTGCATTTACAGCTAGTGATGCACGAAAAGAGAAATTAACGTCATTACCTTTATTAATATTGCCTGGTCTGTGGTCAGGCTACAGGAGGCATGCTACCAAGGAGTGGAAGATGTAAAGTTATCATCACCCACATATTGCAAATTCATGCCAACTCTATGTAAGACATGGCAGTAATCCCACAGCAGTGACCCTGAAAATGCCCTTTCATTTTTTGGAGGGGACTCTACAGAGGCATTCCTAGTTAGTCTTTCTGCTTCTCCCTCTTTTTGTGTGCACCTGAGCTGGAATAAAGAGATTTAACCCTGAGCAGCATGAGCACCTGCAGCCCCCTCAAATCCACCAAGCGTTGTGCTGCCCCACTGACCCCAGTGAATTTGGCAGTAGAGCTTTTATCATCAAGAAGCTCAGTTCTGTTGCTTTATTTCGTTTTGCTTCTTAAAATACAAAAAAAGGATGGGACAGAGCCAGTGCACACCACAAGCTGCCCAGCATCCCCTCTGGGGCGTGGCAGCTGCAGGGAGCATGCAGATGGATGTTCCTGAGTGAGATGGGGCAGGAGGGGCCAGCACTGGGGCTGCCCCTCACTCCCTGCTCATTGGCTGTAGTAGTAATCCTGGCCATACACATCATAGCCGTGCCCCTTATAGTAGCCGTACTCATCCTCGTAGGCCCGGTAGCTGTCCCCACGGGCATATTCATCCTGCTCCCCATAGCTGCCATCGGTGGTGCCCTCGTCCCCTCGGCCATGGCTCCCGACCGTCACCTCATACTCCCACTGGTCCCCAGCTGTGGTGGCATACGTGGGTGCCACATCTCCTGTGGTGGTTGCCTGGGTCAGCCCTTCTTCATTGGTGGAGCTGGGAACCGTGGTGTCTTCAGTTTCCTCCTCCTCTTCCTCCTCTTCTTCTTCTTCTTCTTCCTCTTCCTCCTCTTCCTCCTCCTCCTCCTCAGCTGCAGCATTGCCCTCCTCAGCCACTGCAGTGCCATTGCCATGAGGTCCATCTGCACCCTCAGTGGTGTTGGTGCTTGTGCCATTGATGCCACTCTCATTCTCGGCTATCTCTTCCTCTTCCTCCTCTTCCTCTTCATTCTCATCACTGTCTTCATTTTCAGAGTCACCCCCCTTGCCCACAGTGCCGTTCCTGCCTGCCTTTAGAGGCCCTTGGCAGCCCTTGCCCTGGCAGGGGAAAAGAACACTTTTAGTTGGGTGCTGGAAGGTTATAGCTTTTTGGTGCCACATGACATGGGGCAGGTGTGGGCAGAGCTGAGCATCACCCCCATCCCTTGAATGGCAAAACTGCCTTTTTGGGGTGCCCCTTCCAACCCTCTTGACAAGTTAATGGTCAGAGCTTGGTCCAGCTATGGGTATCTTGCACAGCAGACCCTCAAGCAGAAAAGGGGTGCAGGGCACCACATGGGTGCAAGCAAACATGCATAACCCCTGTCCATGGGAGCTCCCCTCCAGTCCCCCAAAACACACCTGCTGGGGGCATGCAAGGTCTCCTCCCAGCCCATCCTTGCTGTCTCCAGGGGCTGCTCCGATGAGGTGGCCATCTGCCTTGGTGCCAGCATGGGATGGCTTCTGCAAGGACAGGGAGAGAACAGGGTGGGTGGTCAGCAGTGGGAGCACAGCACAGCCCCCCCCCCCCGCCACCCCCCCCCAGCAGTGAGGGGGGCACACAGCATCCCTGCACAGTGTTTGGCACTGCTCTGAGTTTCCTTCCTTCCCACGGGTCTCGCCCTAGGCTGAAATCGAGAAGCTGCAGCAGGGCAACCCCAGCCATGCAATTAAGCGGTGGTGGCTGGAGCTGGGTGTTCCCATTCTGGCTACACATTTTGCTTTAAGAAGCATCTAAAGGTTCGCTTTTGAAGTTACCTCTCCTGGCTTCCAACAAACAAAGAAAGCCACAGGCACACTACTTGCAGACACACTACACACAAGGTGGAGATAGATGGCAAGAGCATGACAGTGAGGCATGAGCCCCAGCCCCACCAGCAGTAAGCCATCAGCACCACTCAGCCCCAGGGACCACACAGCAGAGCGAATCCCTCAGCAGGGTGCACAGCAGTCCATGCTGATAAAAGAGGAAATGAATACCCCAAATTCAAGCAGAGCCTGGAGCAACCACTGCAGAACTGGTGGGGCAGCTTGCCCTCTCCATAGCCCTTGGAGCACCTTGCCACCAGCAAATGAACCCAGGTATGGCAGGGAGACACAGGGTCACTGCCATCCCTGCCCAGGGCAATCCCCATTGCTCATGTGCCAAGACCAAGGATGCTCACCCTGGTGTTTTGGGCCAACTCAGACACTTAAAATATGGGTGTATCTGAAACCAGAAAAAAAAACAGGCTGTTTTCTTCTCCACTGGGGAGCCACCAGACTGCATGGTGAAGCCAGCTGTAGTGGGTCTGCAGCGGGGATGCCCCCCATCTAGTAGCCAATATAATCGTGCTCTTTATATACCTGAGGGTATAAAGACCCTGGGGACTTTAATCATGATTTATCCTGCTGACCATTTCCTGCATCCCTGCTCCTGAACAGCCACTGCTCTGCTGCCCTTGACACAAAAAAGGCTACCTGGAACAGCAGGCTGCATTCCCCAGATGCAGCTGCATTCATGCATATCGCTTAATTTCTTCCTCAGGAATGAAATTCCCCCTTTGGCTGTCCCATCTCACTACTTGAAATTATCCCTAATGATCCCAGTGGTAGGAAAGAGCAACAGGCAAAAAGGGGCAAACTGCAGGGAGGTGCAGAGGCCACCTCATGCTGCACCCCAGCCCCAGGCAGGCCTGCAAAGTGGGGTTCAAGACCAGATGCCCAGGCTTACACTCCTGTTAAAAAAACCGCTGAAACTGGCATTTAAATCACTAAAAAAAATTGGGGGGGAAAGAGAAAAGAGGTGATTACACCTGACACATAGGTTTCCAAGTATGATGGATCCCTGTCTCAGAGCACTTGTATGCCTGAGACTACTGGATTATTTGTGAGCATTTGCAGCCTGGTGGGGCACAAGACACCACTGTAATCCCTGGTTTATAATTCTGGGACTGAGTGACTCTCTCAAATGCAGTGGTACCAATGCATGTTGACCCAGCAGAGAGGAGCAGCATTTCTAGCTGGGCTGGTACAGACGTGTATTTCCCAATATAGCATCAGTTTGTGTCCCTTCACACAGACATGTGCAAAGCACAACTGTATTTTCCACAGCAATATTATCAGCTCTATGGGGGCAATGCACCCGGAAAGGAGAAGGTAAGAGAAGTCCCTAACAGTACTTTTTGCCTGTGTGATCCTCCCTGTTTCTGCCCTTTGGATTGTCCTGCTCCTTTCTGAGCCACTGAAAATGGAAACCCAGACAGTTTGTCTCTGTTGTTGGTCCATCCTGTGCCTATCCTCTTTAGAAAGGAAATAAAAAGAGAAAACATACAAAACACAATCAAATAAAGCCTAGAGTAGCAAATCCAGTCTCATCCAGAGCTCAAGGCTGTGGGCGGTCAGCAGCCACAAGAGATGATGAGCAGAGACTACAAAACCAAAGAAAGTCCCCAAATTCCCGTATTTGTTTTTCAGACTGATGGTTTGCTGTACTCACCCACCCTTCTTCCTCTTCCTCATCTGAGCCGTCCCCGTCTTCCTCCGATGAGTCACTGCCCTAAGGAGATGGAAAACCAAGCCATAGGTAGCCAGACTTGGAGATCTCCATTAGCATCACAACTGTGATGCTTGCCCTGCAAGGCAATGGCAGACCGTGCCCTCAGCTCATCTGGGTCAGAATCTCCACATTCTGTGGGCAGCGAAGCATCAGCAGCCTCTCTGAAGCACCCACCTGGTACCGTTGCTGCGGGGGATACAGGTAGGCATATCTGTACAGGTAATACCGATGCCTGCTCTTGAGCACCTATAGAAAGAAGAAGGGCGTAAATCCCACTAGGCTGGGGCTTGAGTGACTGAAACGTTCCCATCCTCAAGGGCAGCACTGCGTGGGGCTGGGCATGTGGGATGGGGGACATCCTACCGCGTTTTCTTCTGAGTCATCCAACTTGGCTCGCCGCAGCCAGCTCTTGACCTGGGAGAAAGGGTGGGTTGGCACATGTCCCACACCAGCCCCAGCGAGGCCAGGGGTTGCCAGGGTGTCCCCCCAACTGCCTGGCACTCACCGAAAAGGCACATGCTATCCCCACCAGGCAGGCGAAGACCAGGGCAGTCCTCATGGCTGCTTTCTCTAGGAACAGCAAAATATGGCAAAGACTTGCTTTCCAGCTACCCCAAACCATACAGGTGTCTGCATCCACATGGGTGAGTGGGGAGAAAAAAGGCTGATCTCCAGCAACTACTTGATGTGGTCACCCAACCTCTCCAGAGATCCAAGTCTTTCTTTTTGTATTTGAACAAATCTACATTTTAGTTTTGAAAGAAGCCAGAAGAGTAATTTCACCCAGTAGTAGATGCCTTGTTTTCCCTAGGCAGGACTAGTTGCTCCTGCTTCCCCATTGCCTCCAAGTGAGTGGGGAATGCCAATCCCCATTGGAGATGGAACAGGAGCAGCCAGAGGGAGCGCTGCCCACTGTGGCCACCCTCCCACAGCCGTGCAACCTGCTCAGAGTCTGCCCAGGGAGCAACGCTCATGGGAATTACACCTCAGAGAGCTAACCTCATGGAGGAAAAATAAATACGCAAGCAAAGAAATGAATATAATTGCTTCTGCAGTCTGCATTGACAAAAATAGCACTGGCAAGGCACAAAGGCAAGAAGCCTGCTGCAGGCATATCTAGGAGGGGAGGCTTGGCTCTAGGCAGGTCTGAGCTGCACTCCCTAAGCCCCACAAAATCCAGCCTGCTTGCCTTCATCATGGCTCCAGCAAGGAACACGCCTGATCTTTCCCCCAGCACCCCAGGGAGGGATGCTCCCAGCACCAGTCAGGCACAGTAACCTTCCTTTTTCCTACTCTTCCTCCAGCTAAACCCACCATCAGTTCTGCTGAGTTTTTTGGGGGTGGGCAGGGGAGTTGTTATATTTATCTGCACTTGAGTTTTCCCCATCTTTGTTTAACTCAGGCTAGAAAACAGCTGGCCATGTGCCACCTTCCCTGGCCATGCAGCAAGGCTCTGGATGATCATCCCCTCCACCCAAGTGCTCCATGAAGGCATAGACCCAGGAAAAGGCTAAAAGCAGCATCCAGCCCCACCAGCAAGCCAAGTCCCTCCATCCCCCACAGAAAGCAGGTAGCAATGCACAACCCAGACAGGAAAAGCAGCAGCAAGCTTACCCAGCCCCAGCACTGATGGCTACCCGTGGAGTCAGCCAGCACTGATTTCCTCACGCTGCTTCCCACTGGGATATAAGGTCTATTTTTGCCCCCTCCCCCCCCCCCCCCCCCAGCCAGTCACCGCCCTGTCCAGAGTGACGCCAGCCCTCCAACGTGCACCAGAAAACCCCCAAACTTGAGCGCTGGCAGATTTGGTGCACAAACATAGCAGCCGCACAGCTGCCAAACCCAGGGAGGTTTGCACTGTGCCGCTTAATTGAGGGTCTGGCCTCAGAGCAATGGCCAGAGGAGGCCGGAGGGTATAATAACACCCTGGGTTTAAATGAAAATAAATATTGGGAAATCTGTTCTCAGGGGGTGTCTGCCTCCCTTTTTGGGAAATTCTGTCACTGTTTTTTCAAGCAGACAAAAAAGACCAACCTCAAAGGCCTGGCTTCACAGGCACTTGGGCATAGCCATTAAAGACAAAAAAAGGCTAAATCCAAACAAATCACTTTCCAGACTGTCTGTAGAGGTGAAATGGGCCTCAGGAAGGGCAGGGAAAGAAAAGGGGACTCAGATACAGGTGTTACCACTCCCCCTTTTAGAGCCATTTCTGCCACAGTGATGCTACAGAATGCAGGTCTGCTTCATTTCTTATGCCCCCTGAACCACACAGACTCATGCAGGGGCCGCCTGGCTCTGCATAGTCAGGTGTTGCCCAGCTGAAACCTGGTGGCTCTGTACATGTCCCCAGCAAAGCAGAGTAACTGCCTGGGGCAAAAAAAGATGCAAAAACTCCACCCTCATTGCCGCCCAAAGCTCTGTAGGGACCTTGGTGGCAGGATACAGCCAGGGGTTGGAGAGCTCCTGCCTTGCACCTCATGGCAGGGGATGGGGGCACATGGATGCTGCAGTGCCCCCTGGCACTCAACTCTGCAGAGACATCCTTTCCCTGTGTTTACTGTATCCTGCTGGTATTTTAGCCATTTATCTCTCCAGTGCACCTCTGCTCCCTCTTTCCTAGATTTTTCTTGCATGAGTGATGTGCTGATGATGTCAAAGGCCCCTTCCTACTCATGCATGTGCCCGGGCTGCAGCAGCTTAGGGAAATGACTCCTCACTGAATGCAGCTTTGCTTACCACAGTGGCAAGGAGAATTGCAAATCCCTCCTGATGCCTTCAGCCCTACAACCCCCAGAGAGGGAACAGCAGTGCTGGAAAATGCAGGTCGATTCATGATCGGGTTAGCCAGTGTTCAAACCCTGGTTATTTAGGGCAGAAAAATCCTCTTTGCAGTGGAAGACTCATGTTTCTGCTCAAAATCAGAGGCTGAAAGCCTCACCCACACCCAGGGGAGCCCAGTTTGAGTCTGAATTCGATTAGGAAACAAAGGATTTCCAGTTAACCAAATTCCCAGGTCACAACCAGAAAGACGAAGTGGAGTTTTTTGGTGTTATTTTGTCTTATTTTGCTCATCACCACATCAACAGGTATATGGTGGGAAGCTGCTAACTGCTGACCAAACACCATGCACATCATATGCTTTGGGGGATCTAGAGGCCCCTTGAGCCCCCGCGGCGGTACATCAAGCCAGGCCATGTGCCCACTATGCAACCTTTGGGGGTGCAGGGCTCAGCAGTGCCTGCCCCAGAGGCTTCAAAGCCCGTTGTGTCACTGTGAGGAGCCTTAATTACAAGGGAGGCCTGGAGCTGGCTGTGGCTTTAGGCTGGCTCCTCAGACCAGGAAAACCCACACACACCAGGAAAAGAAAAAGAAAAGAAGGGGAAAAAAAGGAGCTGTGCAGTTTTCCTAAGCCAATGCAGCAGCCTATGGCAAAGCCAGGCACCAGCATTGCGAGGGGCTCGGCATCCCCCATCCCCAGGGAGCTGGGGTGGCTGGAGGGGTGGTCGGGGGCAGAGGACGGAGACAGCCCTGCTTCCCACTGCCCCATGGGCTGCCCTGTGCAGGAGAGCAGCAAGCATGTGCCCAGCTTTGAGGTTGAATTTCATCAGAGCTGAGGAACAGAGAGTGCTGGTGGGAAGCAGTTTCTAATGTAATTAAAGGGCTGCTGCTGCAGGCTGCTTAAAAAAAAAAAAAAAAAAAAAGAGAACTGACTATAAAAAATGTGTATTTCACCCAAGATCCCTAAAAAGCACCTAAAAAGGATAATTAACGTGTGCTGAAGTGCTCCCACTGCCAGGACCTATATTTAGCCCCTGGGCCAGGGAGTGTGAGCTGCCTGTGCAGGCTCCTGGCAGCAGGAACCTCACAGCACCATGCAGGGGAGTTGGACAAACACGTTCAAAATGGTCCTATTTGAAAGAATAATAAATACATTTTAGAAGGCATCACATCTAAGGATTGGAGCTGCTTCATGAAAATAAACTTGCCTTTGCAGCTAGAAACAGAACATGGAACAGCTCACCTGCCTCCAGGGGATGTGTAAAACCCCAGTACCAAAACCCCATTTTTCAGGGCCACACTGAGATGATGAGCAGGAATGTTGATCTGCTGCAGGACAGGAAGGCTCTACAGAGGGATCTGGACAGGTTGGATCCATGGGCTGTGGTCAGTGGTATGAGGTTCAACAAGGCAAAATGCCAGGTCCTGCACTAGAGCCACAACAGCCCCATGCAATGATACAGGCTTGGGGAACAGTGACTGGAAAGCTGCCCAAAGGAGAAAGACCTGGGGGTGCTGAATGACAAAGCTGAACATGAGCAGCTTGCGCCCAAGCAGCCAAGAAGGGCAGCAGCATCCTGGCCTGTATCAGCAATAGTGTGGCCAGCAGGGCCAGGGCAGTGATCATCCCCTGTACTGGGCACTGGTGAGGCTGCACCTTGAATTCTGTGTTCGGTTCTGGGCCCCTCACTGCAACTGAGACATTGAGGTGCTGGAGCGGGTCCAGAGGACGACAGAGCTGGTGAAGGGCCTGGAGCACAAGTCTGATGAGGAGCAGCTGAGGGAAGTGGGCAGGTTCAGTTTGGAAAAGAGAAGGCTCAGGGGGGACCTTATCACTCTACCTGAAAGGAGGATGGAGAAAGGTGGGGGTTGGTCTCTTCTCCCAAGTAACAAGTGATAGGACAAAAGGGAATGGCCTCAAGCCGTGCCAGGGGAGGTTTAGAATGGATATTTGGAACCATTTCTTCACTGAAAAGGTGCTCAAGCATTGGAACAGGCTGCCCACGGCAGTGGTGGAATCACCATCCCTGGAAGTGTTAAAAAATGAGGCCCTCAGTGACACGGTTTAGTAGTGGACATGGCAGTCCTGAGGTAATGGTTGGACTTGATCTTAAAGGCGTTTTCCGATGCAGGTGATTCTGTGATTCCCTGACAAGGCGGGCATGCAACATGCAGCCCATGTGTGCAAATGCAATGGCTTCCCTTCCTCACCCGCATCAGGTTTTCACTGTGTACAAGTACATCGCCACATTGCTCGTTACACGCTTTGGTGAGTGAGGAGGGGTCAGGCCAGCAGCCCACTCCCAAAGCCCTGTACAGGCACATCGCTGCCCTCACACAGCAGGCGATGACAACCCCGTGTCCCAGCGGTGGTGCGGTTTGTGCCAGCTGCTGACACCAGCTCAGTGCTGCAACTGGGCGGGCTTGCACCCAGCATGGCCCGGCAAGGGCACTGCCTGTGGCTTTGATGTAGGAGCCGGAGCCCATGGAGACCTCTCGGTCAGCGCATCCCTGCCTGGAGCAGGTTGACATGGCTCCTATGTCCAAATGTAATTGTTAATTTGGCAGGGCGGTAAGTGCTGGAGCAGCGTGCTCCTGTCTTGCTCCAGCCCGCTGCAGGGCCAAGGCTGTGGTTGGGGCTGCACCAGCTTATTTCCACGCCCTGGAGCTATTCTGAAAGGAAACCTCAGGGCCAAAAATAAGTAAAGAAAAACAAAGCCAGAAAGACACATTGAGCGTGGAGGCCAAGGTGCTGCTGCAGCCAGGGAAAGGGGCACCCCTGTCATGCAGCCGAGTGGCCATGGCACCTCCAAAACTGGGGGAGAAGGCACCAGAGGCAGAGCTTACCCCAGCTCCCACCTCTCCCAATGTGCTGTTAAGAGACAGGAGCATGTGTGCCAGGGTAACAAACTGGGGAGCAAAGTGATGAGCAAGGAGAGGGTGAACCAGCAACAGCATAAGAATCCCTCTTTTATCCTCCCTTACCTCTCATGGCATAAACCTAAACACAAACCAACATCAGCCTGGCATAGGGCTTGTTATTTTTTTGCAAGCAGTTAATTTTAGAATAAAAGCAGGAGGAGAAAACACCTAAACCGCACCACGCATCAACCTCAAGTATCAGTACACAATCTTTGCATGTTGGCCCTCTGCAACTAAACATCTAATATAATTTTCTTTTTTTTTTCTGAGGCAAGAAACCAGATAAAGAAAATTAATTCTATTCACATGCCTGGCAAACTGTGGGCCACAAGTAGCTCTGTAACGCAAGCACTCTGAGGTGGCCTGAACTCTGGGGTACAGAAACTCAGCAAGGTCACATCGTTATCGCAAATCCCAGCACTTGCCACCACCCAGGTCCTCACGTGTCTGAGCAATACCTGTATATCATATTTCCTCTAGTTTTTTCTTGGTTTGTTTTTTTCAGGAGGAAGAACCCATGCACCAGACAGAGTGAGTTACCAGGACTGGTCCCACCACCAGGCTGCTGCCTCCATCTGTGTGTGAGCGCCCTCAAACACAGCCACATGACAGAAATAGGAGGAAAACAGCCCAAATAAACCCCCCAAAAGCCCCCTTTTTCAGGAGGAGAGCAGGCAGACAGCCTAGGTCCACTGCAGAAGTACCCACTGATAACCTGCACTGATAACCCAGCTCAGGAGCTGAGCTGTCTGCCTAAGTCAAATCAGTGTCCCTGAACACTCAGGCATCTGGCTGGTGTGAAGGCACCAGTGATGGCTGCCTACCTCCTCCCCAAGCAGGCCCTTCACAAAGATCCCTGCATTTGGGCTTAAAAAGTTGCCATTTGCAGCAGAGGCCTGTGTCAGCAGGGAACCACTGGCTTGCACTGAGTATTTGTTGTATACATACATGAGTTGCAAAATACTTGCATATGTATCCACATACACATAAACAAGTACATGCCTGTTGCATCTTAACACTTAGGCACTCTGAAAAAGAAGGTTTTGAAAGTTTTCATGCTATAATGAACCTAATTTTTGCTCTGTGCATGAAATAGCATAAGGTCTGCAAGAGGAAAGGTAGGCACTGCCTCTGTTCCCCAGCTGCAGGTTCAGCTCCTGTCTTCAGAGACCTGATACCTTCTGCTAAAACAAAACACCAGCTCTTTGCAGCTTTGTATTTCAGGGTGTGAAAACAGAAAAACCTGAACTGCAAACCATTTGCTCACACTTTAAGGTTTCCATAAAGAGTTCTGGGGGTGCCATGCAGGTGGATGCCAATGATTGCACTTTATGTGCCCAACCCAGTGCTGGGGCAGTGCTGGGAGGACCATAAAACTCCCAGGACATGGCTGTGCTGGGGGAGTGGGGGGAAAGTTATTTGCTATTCAAGTGCACGGCAATAAAAGGAGCTGGAATCAAAAATTCCTTAGAGCATTCAAAAGGTTTGTAACGTTTTGGGGTTTCACTGAAGTCAGAGGCTGTTTTCCCACAGCTGAGACATTCTTTTGTCCAGACTGATGGCAGCAGCGATTCCATTAGAGGTTTTTCCTCCCCATTGAAAAGGGCAGAGAAATACAAACTCTCCTTGCCTCAGTTGGTGAGCAGCAGTTCTCATCATAGAATGACTTGGGTTGGAAGGGACCTTAAAGCTCATCCAGTTCCAACCCCCTGCCATGGTCAGGGACACCTTCCACTAGATCAGGTTGCTCAAAGCCCCATCCTACCTGCCCTTGAACAGTGTCAGGGACAGGGCAGACACAGCTTCCCTGGGCAACCTGTTCCAGTGCCTCACCACCCTCACAGAGTGTGGGTTCACTTCAGCTTAAAGCCATTCCCCCTTGTCCTGTCACTATGTGTCCTTGTATAAAGTCCCTCTCCAGCTTTCTTATTGACCCCTTTAGGTATAAGACTGTTTTAAAATTTCCCTGGAGCTTTCTCTTACCCAGCTCTCAGCCTGACTTCACAAGAAAGCAGAAAACCATCACAGAAATGCATCCAGGGCACACAGAAGGCACAATCCTACCTGATTGTTTCTTCCACAGATATTCCCATTTCTGTAAGGCAAACAGGGGCCAAGGAGAAGCCCTGCAGCCAGCTACATCACTCAGCCTGCCATGGGAAGCCCAGGTCACTTGGCTGTGCAGCTAGAAGAGCCACTGCTGGATGGAGAGGTGCTCTGCTGGCAGTGAGGGTCTCTCCCACTCAAGCCAGGAAAATCAGGGGGTTGAATGCATTCAGCTTGCATGCCGTGGCCACCCCACATCTAGCAGCCATACAGGGCTCAGTGCTGCTGCCTCCCACTGCCTCAGCCACACCAGGTACTTATTAAAAATAGAATTTTTTCTTCTAGGAAAGGACAAAAAAAAAAAAACCAACCCACCAAACAAGAAACTTTTCTTTTAAGATGGTGCAGACTGGTGTTTTCATAAACCCAAATGTGACCAAAAATACCTGCTTTAAACCCCAGTGCTGGTTCCTGGGTAAATCACTGTGTTCGGCTTTAGAGGCCACCCCCAATGCACAAAAAATGGCATGTGGGTGGATAAAGAAAATGCATACATTGACGTGGGCATTTTTTGTCCTTGCCTAACCCACCCGGCTTGCTGATCCTTATGATTTCATTGCACAACCAGCCCAAAACTGGATGCAGGAACACCTCCAGTGATGGCAGAGCCTGCAGATGCCTTCTCAGCCGCTTCTCCTGCCTGCCTGACAGCAGAGAGTGGGAACACTTCCCTCAGATGCATACTGCATACAGGCAAACACTGGAAAAAAAAAAAAAACCAAAACAACCAAAAAACACATTGGAAGCTGCTAAAATGCCTTAAAATCCTCAAAGCAAGTATCTTTCTATTTTACTATGAGGGGGATGAGGCACTGGCAGAGGTGGAGGTGCCCCATTCCTGGCAGTGTTCAAGGCCAGCTTGGACGTGGCTTTGAGCAACCTAGTCTAATGAAAGGTGTCCCTGCCCATGGCAGGTGGGCTAGAACCGGTTGATCTGTGACCATCCAAAACCTCACACTGTGAGGTGCTTGCTGCTGGCCACTTATGCTCTCCAGATGACAACCAGAGATGAACAGCATTTGATGGGGACTGCCCAGTGCCACCAGTGTCCACCAAAACCTGCCTGTCCTCTCAGGCAAGTGCTGCCAGGTGCAGCACAGGGGGCACAGGAGGGCAACACCCCCCACGCAGTAAGCCAGGAGGGACAGTCCCTTGGGAAGCCATCCCGGCACAACTGGCAGGCGTCAGCCAGCTCTGGCGCTAGCTCCCTGGCCTTTGAGGAGCAGCCAGCCAGCGGGAGGCAAATCCTGGCGCTGCTGGTGGGGACATGCGTAAAACTGCAGCAGAGCCCTGGGAAGGCACGTGGAGGGGACCCACGTGAAGGGGAGGACAGCCAGCTACCCCCTAGCACAGGGTGCAGCGGGTGCTGCGTGGCTGTTTGCTACGCACGTACCCCTCCGGCTCAAGCTAAAGCAAATCAACCCAGTTTGTCTCTCATGCATGAGCCAAGAGGAGGACGAGTGTTCGCCTCCCCGTCACTTGTCTTCACCCTTCCCAGCACTGCTCACTCAAGGGTGAGGACAGGCAGAGAGTCACACACAGAGCTCAAGAAGCCGTCTCACAGAGCTTGCTCCATTCACCCTTGTGACATCTCAGCCATCCTGCTCAGGGGATGGGCTCACAGCAGAGCTGCAGGGCATCCATCGCCAAAAACCCCTCCCAATGCCTATCCCCAGCCGCTGTCCCTATGCAAACACCTCCTCTGATGTGACCTAGCTAGCGCCCGGAACGTCCCCACTGCCTGCGCGGCAGCACCGCTTGCTGGACACGGAAGACTTCACAGCAGCGCTACCCCATGACGCTGCGCAGGGGTGCCAGCAAACACATCATTGCTACAATCTCAAAACAAAGCAGCAGCTGTCAGCCAGCTCTTTTTGCACTTCTGGGCTGCAGCCAAACTTGTGTTCGCTGTCTTCCACCCCAGCGATGGGGCTGTGCACCAGCATTTTGGTGCCCAGGACCCTGACAGGCATCATCAACTTCACAGCATACTGAACTCCTCACACATCTAATGCAAAGAGTCCAAGAAATAAGGGGCAAGACACAGCTGAGGTAGCCACTGTGCAGACCATGGGGGCAGAGGAGAAAGGGTCAGGAAAGAGGCAGTAACGTGGAAAAGCTGTATGTTTCAGAGCCAGCCTCATACAGAAGTAGGAAGGGCTTACACAGGGTGGAAATTAATACAAATTCCACTAAACCCAGGAGCTGTTCATCTCCCAGCTTTTCTAGTGGTAAGTAGAAAGAGCCTACAAATTAAGTGCAGTTTTGCTAGAAGTAATACCAAATTATTTCTTTACTGGCTCTTGAATTTGGCATTGCAATGCTCAGTAGTGACATCCAAGGCGGCTGAAAGGCATGCACAAACTTGTGCTGACCCCTTGGAGACAGTCCCCTGAAGAGCCACAACTCCATGCTGTAAAATTGTGCTGCTAAGCAACAGCCCACAGCTTCCTCCCTCAGCATCGATACCCATTGATGATTGTACAACTCAGCATACACATGTCAACCAGGGCCTGGGTGGGATTTTAAACAAATAACATGCTGTATAGTTGCAGGCGAAAAAAAGAAACACACTGAGTAACAGAAGCTTTACCCATGACCTACAAGCCCACAACAACCCCTTTATCCTCACTCACCAGCTCTGTGCTGCAGGAGACCTGGCATCAGGAGCCACTGTGAAGACACAGAGCCAGTGGTGCCCTGGAGCATCTCTTTCATAGTGCCTCAGGAAGAACAGAACAACCCCTGCTCACATTGCAGCAGGTTGATGGCCATGATATAGCAAAGCCCCAGGCCCAGCTTTTCCCACCTTTTCCCAGCTTTTCCACCCCACTGCTGGGTCACCTCAGGGCAGGGTGGCCCTTGGGGTGCCTGAAAATCACAGTTTGGAGCATGTCTCAACCTCTGCTTTCCCCCTCACCCCAGAATGCTGTGGCTCCCAGTGTGAACAGCCTGGCTCTTGCTTCTTGCTCGCTCCAGTCCAACCTCAAATCTCAGCACCCATCTCCCTCCAGAAAGAAAACCAGCAACACCTCAGACCACGCCACTATGGAGTGTGATGGTTTTAATGGTAATTAGAGAAATCAACAGGGTACATTTCAGCCTTGAAATACAAGTGCAAAAAGGATACAATATAGTGTTTTCTGTACATTTCTTACAAAATATTACATACATTCCATCCTGAAGTGGTACTTCACACACTGCTGAGCCCACGCACCACACGTGTACACCAGCTGTAGCTTTTCCTCTTTCCCTCCTTATGTGCAGGACATGGATCTAACAGAAAGCCCCCATTAGAGTCTGGACAGATGCTTTCAGGGCAGTGCTAGGTAAATACAAGGGGTGAACACAGGGACCTTCCTGCCCAGCATGCCCAGGTGCTGGCAGCTCCTGCAGTGCTGAGCTGCCACTGTGCCTATGTGGCAAGTGGGCAACATCACCCTGCTGGCACTCAGAGCTCTTGGTTTAGGAAATCTTTTTCTCACTGCAGTTTGGCATTTTCCCTGTGCCTGGCATCACCTCCCACTTCATGCCCTGTATAGTATACCCAGATCGAGTCATGGCAAACCTGCTTCCATTTTACCCACAGCATCTCCTCAGGAAGAAGCCAGCCAGGCTAAATAGCAAATAAATTAAACCCTCCTCCCCCCGCACTCCCCCAGCACCAGTGAGCTTGTGTGACATGTGTCAGTACCCATCCTGGCAGTCATTGTCATCGTAGTCAGCAGCAGGCTTGTTGCGGTAGGCACCCAGCCGCCGCTTGCGGCTCCCGCTCTCCAGGCTCTGTGGCGAGCTGTTGTCCCCACGGCTGCTGGACTCGCGGGTGGCATCCTCCTGGGAGTGGCTTTCATCATCATCATCATCCTCCTGGGACTCACTGATGTTGCTCTCTGTGGACCTGCTGTCCTCAGCCGCATCATCCTCTTGGCTACCATCGTCCTCTGGTGATGAGCTCTGGCTCTCAGTTGATGTGCTCGGCTCATCCCCATCAGGGTTGGAGTCATTCTCATCCTCCTTTGACTCCTCTGCAGTGTTCTCTGTGGACAAGCTCTGGTTGCCGTCATCTTCTCTGGACTCACTGTCAGGTGTGGATGGTGCACTCTTGTCCTCAGCAGACTCCTGGTCCTCCTGCTCTTCCCGGGACTGGCTGCTGCTGTGCTCACCTGATGTGCTCACCACCTCCTTGGGGATGTCCTCTGGGGACTCCCCTGGCTCTTCATCTGACTGTTCAGCGGTGCTCTCTTTGGACTCGCTGTCCTCATCCTCCCTGGATGGGCTGTCCTCCCCATCCCCGTCCTCCCTGGAGCGGCTTGCACTGTTCTCCTCTGACTGGCTGGTGTCAGGCTCTTCTGACTGACTGCTTTCCTCTGTGGATGGGCTGTCTTCTCCCGAGTCAGCATCCTCCACCTCTGGGGACCTGCTGTCACCCTCCTCCCATTGGTGGGAGCCAGCCTCCCAGCTGCTGCCCAGGGCATGAGGGCCAGCACGACGCCCCTTATAGCTGCTGGCTGGGCCATCAAAGACAGAAGGGTCATCACCCTGCATGGCTCCACCCTCGAAGTTGTAGTGTTCCTCCTCCTGGCTGCTGCTGCTGCCCCCTCCATGCCTGTAGGTCCGCTCATACCGGCTACCGAGGTAGTTCCTGTACTGCCGGTGGTCTGCCCCCATGCTCTCACTGCTGCTACTGCTGCTGCTGTCGCTGTGCCCTCCAGCAGCCCCGGTGTCCCCATGGCCAGTGTCATGGTCATGTTCGCCTGCCCCATCAGGAACTGCCACATAGGTAGGACCTTCACCCCCATCCTCTGCCCCATTCTCATCAAAGGTGTCATCCCCACTGTCATCCTCTTCATCCAGGAGCCTGCCAGCATGGGAAGGAAGCACATTGACTCCAGTGCCATGGTGCTCTCCGTTGTCACTGTCATCAGCATCACGTGCATCCTCCTCCTGTGGAGATGAAAAATGGAAATGAATGCAAAGGCTTGTGTGTCACAGGCACCAGGACTGCTCAACATGCAGCCCAAGTGCTATCCTGACCAACACAGATTTGGTGCTATGTTCACTTTCCTGGCACAGCAGAACACCCCTCTCTGCTCACTCACCAGGAAACCCAGGCTGTTCCCATCCCGGGCACTCGCATCCTCGTGGTCCACCTGGTTCAGGTGCTGAGGCTCCCCAGCTCTGTCCCCCTTGTCATGGCCACCATGCTTGCCCAGGTCCTCACCAACAGCGTTCCCAACTGCTGTGTCCCCAGCAAGGGTATTTTCCGTCTCTCCTGTGACTGGAGGATGTCTGCCATCTTCACCATCCAGGAGGTTGCCCAGCTTGTTGATGTACTCTTCATTTGCTGTGTCCTGAATACAAAACATGACACAGCGCTTTGGGTTATTGAACACCACTGCACATTTACTGCTACTGCTATGGGATGATATATCACTCCTAAGCCATGCAAGTACTCAAGCATCTTTTTATTGCTTCCACCCCAACCCTTCAGTTGTTTCTGCTGATGCAAAACCAGAAGTAGCCGCCAACAAAAGGGTAACACAGAAAAGCCATGACAGTTCAGAGCAGAGAAATTCATGTTTCAGGACCAGCACAGCAGAACGCACAATGTGAATTGGGAATGTGCACAAGGAAACAAGGCAAAATGAGGTGAAACCAACCCAGACTAGAGAAGACTGAACAGATGGGCAAAGCTCAAACACCCACAGAAGCAGCAGGTGTTCCCTCAGGTGCCTGCTTCAAGGATGCCTACCTGGGGCTGGCTCCCCATTCGTTGCCCTACGAGTATGCTGCTTATGGGACCAGGGCACCCCATGGCTTACCTGTTGCTGGGCACTGCGGAGGGAGCGGGTGGGCTCATGGCCAGGCACCTAAACACATCCAGGAGACATCTGATCAGTGACCGGTGTGCCTTGAATGGGCAAACCACCAGGGTTTGGGGTTTGAGTACCTGTCCATGGATACTTACAGGGTGAGCGCAGGCTATGGGCCAGAGGAGCAGCACCACGAATGCAGCCCTCATGTCAGTTGTGGTCCCCTTGGCTGCAATAGGGAGCTAAGTATTAGCACACTAAAGCAAAACACTGCTACATGCCCCTGGTTGCAACCAGGCCCTACAAAGCCCTTCCAGCTGATACAGCCTTGCCACCCTTGCACATGGTGCTCAGCCTGGTGTGTTATCAAACAAGCCAAGGATTTGTCCTTGTGCCACCTCCTGGCACCTTCTGTGCAGAAACTTCCTTTTAGTTTGGAATTTTAAATAACTGGCCATGCTCCTGCAGATATTTTGTCTAAGCATCATTAAAGAGTGGAAAAGTTCATTCAAATTCGCTGTTCCCACAGAAATGTCACCCCCCCCCCCAGATCAGGGGCAGTGATGGGAGCAGGCACCACAGATGGGCAGCACCATAAGACAGTGGGCTACAGAGCTATGCCTCCCACCTGGTGTAGTTCCTGCAGTCCATAAAACCCCTGCTGCCCAAAGTGGAGTCCCTGGTAAGACAACCACATGGAGAGCTGCATCCCCTGTGGCCACTGGCTCAGTCTGGCAGGTGAAGCAGCAAGGGGCTTTCCTCCAGCTCTGCTATCATTTTCCAAGTCACACAAGCAGCCCAGCAACACATCCCCGCAGGGCATACTGACTGCACTGCACATCAGGCCCTTAGTGACATGGTTTAGTGGTGGACTTGGCAGTCCTGGGGTAAAGGTTGGACTTGATGATCTTAAAGCTGTTTTCCAATCTCACAGATTCTATGATTCTATGATCATCCTGCACCCAAAACACACTGGAGCAAAGAGCTCCCAAATTCTTCCCTTAAAAGCAACACCAACACTGCAGCTTACAAGTGCCCTGCTTTCTACCAAAACTTGGCTTCAACCCCTCTTGCCCAAAAATCACCCTTTTCTCTCCAGGTAATGCCAAAGCAACCCAAAGAAAGCAAAACCTTTACCTTGAGCGCTGTGTGAGCGGGTGTCTCCTCGGTGCTTGGGATGGGATGGGCTGGCTGCCTGTGCTGGGATGCCCCGTGCTGTGTGCCCTGGCGTGGCTGTGCAGGCATTTAAGCGCTGCCCGGCGCCAGCCCCGGGCAGGGGGCAGCCAATGGCACCGGCAGGCAGCGCGGCCACGCGTGGAGGTGTCACCGGGAACTGGCCTCCCACACTTCCTCCGGCCTCCGCTGGGACGCCGGCCCCAAAAAAGCTGTTTGTGGTTGCAGGACGACGAGCCGGGCCAGCAGTTAATGACCGACTGCGCCGGCCTCTGTTTTCACTGCTAAATTTGTTCCGTTCACACACTTCCCGCTGTGACACACACAAACAACTACAGCCTGGCCAACGCCGAGCACCAGGCCCTGTCCCGGGGATGGCATCCTCCTAAGGCATGCACTTGGGAACAGCGTGTGCCCTGTGCCATGGTGCTGAAACCCACGTGAGAGCATTCCCACTCAGCCTCCTCCTGCCCCTTGGGGCAGAAGCACAAAACACTGTGGCAGAAGGAGAGGACATGCTTATTTCCTGCCCACATTTGCACCCATGCAAGGGAGAAAGGAAATACTAACTAGGTGCACAGGGAGGATCACACCCCCTGCACAGGGGACTGTAGCACCCCCAGAGCTTCTTCTAGCTGCTGGTCAGGGGATGAAATCTCTGCTCTGGAAAACACAGGCAACAAGACATGCACATGTGTATAGGCATGTATATACATGGGCATGTACATGCAAACATACATATGAAAACACACACCACATATACCATTTGGTGTAGCATGGATTATAGGCAGGTAGTGACAGGACAAGGCAGGGTGGCTTTAAGCTGAAAGAGGGAAGGTTTAAATGAGGTATTATGAAATAATCCTTCACTATGAGGGTGGTGAGGCACTGGCACAGGTTTCCCAGAGAAGCTGTGCCTACCCCATCCATGGCAGAGTTCAAGGCCAGGCTGGATGAGACTTTGGAGAAACCTGGTCTAGTGGGAAGGTGTCCCTGCCCATAGCAGGGGGGTTGGAACTGGATGGTCTTTAAGGTCCTCTCCATCCCAAACCATTCAGATTAGATGATTACCTACTCCAAACAACACAGTAACCCAGCAGTGCAGATATCCTCTACCTGATCACAGTGTGAGAGGGAGTTTGCAAACCCCCATATGTGCACACACACACACACACACACACACACACACACACCTGACACAGTGCAAATGCACCTCTCTGACCATGTGGTTTAGGTCAGGACCAGCATGCCTCAGCCTTACACCTGGCTTTTCCCTCTGCCCCAGTCTGGGTGGAAGGAAGGCAACTTCCTTGCCTGTATTTGGCCATTGCTAAATCCCCTGTGCCCACAGTACCCTCTCTCTGCTAATAAATATCACACCACAAGTGCAAATAGATTGCTTTGAAGCAGCAGTGCTTCTCTGCTGTGCAAGCTGGGTTCTCACACAAACCAAGCTGCGGATTATGGGCACAACCACAGGGCGAGGGGCCAGGAGGAGGGTGCCTACAGGTGTTTTATTGAGAAGGAAGTGTAAATGACAGCACTGATACTCTGTGAGGAGTGTTTGTACATCCTCCAGGTAGGAGAAGGCGTTTCTGCTGCCCTGGGCAAGTGCTGGAAATGCTGATACTGCAAAGTAAATGAATTAAAGAAACCTGAGCAGGGTCTGGGTTGAGCCTGGGCTCTGTGAACTGCAGATTACCTGAATTTACCTGGAATGTCCCGTGGCAGGGGGTTGGAACTTGATGATCTTAAGGTCCTTTCTAACCCTAACTATTCTATGATTCTATGTATCACCCTCAGACAACAGTATCCAGGAAGCATCCTCCATGCTATGAGACCACCATGGCTCAACAAAGCATCTTGTGAAAGCAGGCATGTCAGTCTGCTGTTGTGGCTGCCTGCTTAATTTCATTCTTGAAGATCTCCTGCTTTCCTGCTTTCCCCCCCAACCCCAACATTACCTGCCAGGGGAATTTGCATACCTGCCCTGTGAGGACTGGGCAGGGACCAGAGGTGCCAAATGCGACAAACACCTTTTTTTCCTTCCTCCTGCTCCCCACACAGGGAGGTCCCAGGGCTGACCCAGCCCCATTGCTCTCCCCATAGCCCCTCAACCTCAGGATGGGTAACACCAAGCTGCTCGCTCTCACGCATGCGTACACTTTCAGCAGATGTTTTCCCTGTTCTTCCCTACCCAACTCCTGTTGCAGATACTGTGGGATGTATTTTCCTCTTGACCTGTGATAAAATTATACCCCTGTCCCCGGCCAGATATGAGTTCATGTTGCCAACTTTTTTTAGGCACCTTCAACAATTACCGTGTTTTGTTGTGCTGGGTTTTTTATGTCAAACCTACATTTAACTCAGCCCCCAAAGTTCTGGTGGTGCCTCACGTCCAAGCTGTGCAAGAAGGGGATAAACACCAAGCTGTGCGAACCTGGCTTTTTTATACCACATTTCACTTGCTTACCCCTCTGGCCACCCACCCCCAAGTCACCTTCCTCCTCTCCAGTGGCCCCGAAAATGGCACCAGTGCACCCAACAGCACTCGCTGCCAGAACCCTGACCAGACCCCAAGTCCTTGTGTCCTCCAATAGCCCTGGGTTGAAAGACCAGGTCTGCCCCCTAAGTCCCTTCCAGAGAGCATCCCATATCATCAGCCAGAGTGTCCAAGCAGCTCTGCCTTTGTTCTGCAAGGAAAGGAAAGCCCAGCCCACACACTGTAACCTTACAAAAAGGCTTAAAAAATCCCAACCCCCTAAACCGATAATATTGAGGATTATTGTTTGCTACACCATAGGTGAGAAATGGGCTGGGGTTGGGGGAAGTGGCTGCCCGAACAGTGTTATAAGTGCTACTGTGCATTTCCCCAAATCATCATCTCTCCTGCGACGCTTGGTCCCTGGAGGCAGCCAGGACAAGAAGCAGCAGGGCAAGGAACATAGGGAAACCTGGCCAGGCTAAAGCTGGCACCCGCAGGCTACTGAGGAGGTGGCTAATTCAGACAAGAGGTCTGGCAGGGCTAATGAGAAGACACAGGAATATCACTCTGCTGTTTGACAAGTTGGACTGTGCAGTGTTCATAAGGCAGAGGTAAGATATGAGCACAGACAGCAGGACAGATTAGAGATGCAAAACCAAGACAGAAGTTGGAACGGCAGAGAGTGAACTGATGATGGAGGCACATAACTGCTGCTCTCTTCCACCAACTGAGCCATCTCAGCATTGAAAACTCAAGAAATCAGTATTTAAAGAACAACAACAACAATAACACACTGTTCCCTCTTTTTTTCAGTCCAAGGTATTTTCATAGTGTTTATGTTGCTGGTGCACTTTTCTCTTGGTGACACCCATGGGTTTTGACAGCAGCACCAAAAGAAAAGGATTAATGAGTGAACTGGAGGAGGAGAGACCAGAATGAGAGCACAACTCAAGGCACACATCTCTGTCCCTTTCCCAGACACTCAACACCAGCTCCTGCCTTATGCTTAGATCCAAATCCCTCTGCCAAGCACTTGCTGGTGACAGTTACTACAGTGCAGGGCTGTGTTTTCAATTGGGAGCAGGCAGGAATGCCTCCTATTCATTTTCCCTGTACATGCCACATTAGCAACAGGAATTACCCAGTGCCCAATCCCAAAGGACAGATTCCCACACTGCTCCTCTAACAGGTGCTTAGCCTTGCAAAGCACCCAGATTCCCATGTCACAACCTGCTTTGCAGGTAGACAGACCATAGCTGGTGGCTGTGGGCACAAAGGGGAGAAGCAGCCTGGCTGTGGCTCCTCTGCACATGAAAGGAATCTGAGCAAAGGCATCATGCCTGTTCCCTGAAGTCTGAGTAAATATTACCCGTGTTTCACAGCATTAAAGTAACACACAATGCAGTAGCTACTGGTAACATTTTAGGTGTTTGAAGAACAGCATTGATATTTCAGCTCCCCCCAGCAGCAAGCCTCAAAGCTACAAACACTGTGGTACATGGCAGATGGAAGTTAACGTCATGTTTTTCACAGTGCAGAGGCGCCAACAATACTGGTTCATGCTAAGCTTTTAAAATCCGCTATTTCTTCTCACTGTTAGAAAAACACATCTTAGGTGCTTGAGTCCTGGAGCTCTGAATTACAGACACACACAGGGCCCCACTAATGCTAGACCCCTGCACAAGACCAGCAGCCCTCTGCACAAGGGTAGGATCATAAACCTGTCCTCGGGTGCCACCATGGAGCTTCCTTTACAGCCAGAGAAAACAAGCACTTTAAAGTCACCCATCATTTGCCCTATTTCAACCACCTATTTCAGACTGAAATGCAGCACAGACTGCTTGAGGTCTCCGTGACAATGCCAAAGGAAGGTGACCAGCATGCTGGTCTTGTCCTACCAAGAAGATGCACCATGCTCTTGCCCAATACACATAGAAGGCAAGTTCCCGAAGCCCTGTCTCTCGCCACTTCCGATCAACACTGCTGGCACAGGTACCAGGCAGCCTAGTGTGGCTGGGCTCTCATTAGTTCAGCACAGACAGCAGTAATCATAGTGACAGCAATGGATAATTATGGCTCCTAAAATTTCATTCAGAGTACAATATCTTCTACAATCATTCCCTGCTCAGAAGTCAGTCCACTGGGAGGTGGGAGCAGTGTGTACTTGTCAATCACAAGCTGGAAATGGAACAATAACAGAGCCTTAACTTGAAAAGCCCTCTCTAAGCATCTCTCCGCACTCGCCCCTACTCCACCTGGAATTGCAGATATCTGTGCCAGACTCCGGCAAAGCAGCACAGTGAGAGTGCTCTTGGGAAATAACACAGCAATGATCTGGGGCCAGGTATGCCCTCACATCAGCTGGCAGCTGGTGTGACCTCCTCTGAGCTGCAGGTTTGAGATACGGCCAGCTGCAGTGTGTGTCCTTATCAGAGGTCTATAGCTTCACAGTACCCTGATCTCTTGTTGGAGGGGGAAAATACATCATAAGGAAATGACTGATTGATATGATTGTAAGAAACAGGGACAGCATGAGTACAAACGGGTGTTGAGGAGGCACAGGCTGCCCAGAGTGGGTAGAGAGGTCAGGTCAGGGCTGGCAGCTCGAGGGATAGACATCTGTAGGGACAGCCTGACCCTCCTCCCGGGAGGGCGGTCAGCACTCCTTTGGTTCCTGTACTGTCATTATGGCTCACTTAGTCTAAATTTATCACTGCTTGGTGTAGCTGGGCAGGAAGCATTACCACAATCCCCTGGGAGCCTGGAAAAGCTGCATAGACACTATCAATGCAGCCCTGAGTAAGAGACCAGCGGCAATTTGGCTCATACCTCCAATGGACAGAAGCCAGTTTGTAGCATTTTCCCCACTATAAGCTTCATCACGTGAAGCTGCTGAGCAGCTGTGAGCTGGGGCAGCCCAGCCTTCAGCCAGGCTTCTGGGTACACTACACTCAAAACTCTATTAGAGAATACAGAAACATGGTCCCCATCAATGATTAATCATGTGAGCAGAAAGCCTGCTTCATAATCAAAGCATCATCTGTTGACAAAACCTGTGCACTCCTTGCATACGTGTCCTGTGCCAGGCCCCATTGGAAAGGTTACCAGATCCTTAATGTGGCTGGGAATGAAAAAACATGTCTCCAAATTTGTCCAGTTTGCAATGAGCTAAATCCCTGAAATGCTTGAGCTGAGATGTTCTCCCCTAATGCTGGCATCCTTTTCCTTACTCATCTTCCTTTAATCTTCAGAAAGTTAATAACTTTTTAAAAAGACCAAAAAAGACCAAAAAAAACCCCAAGCAAATATCCACTACCAAAACCCAAACAGCCCAACCTCCCCCCAGAAAGCAGAGAATTCTCAACTTAAATACAGCCATAGAAAATAAAAGCAAGACAGCAGAAGCACTTTCCAACACTCAAAAAGACCTATTACTTCATATGCAAATTTCCTCCTGTGCTTACAAAGTAATTGAACCCTCATTGTTCAAAACCCAGCCCAAGCCCAGCTGTAGGACCACATCATGCATTGGGTGAGTTTCCCTTTGAGCTGAGCTTTTTCAGCCCAGCACCCACACCATGCACAGCCAAACTGCTTGTCCCACAGCAAAGATGGGAGCCAAACCTTCCAGGAAAGATGGTCAGGGCAGAAAAGGCAGGAGAAGTCCAAAGCTGCCTGCTTCCTTGGAGTGTGAAGGACAGAGGAGGGGGAGGAAGGAGGAACCCAGAAGTTTCCTTGATTACCCACAAGCACCCTATGCAGGTGTAAAGTCTACAGATTTCCAATAGCTAAGGAACCCCATTGTTGCCCGTCTGCCCTCTCCAGCCAGAAAGGCACAGTTTTTCTTCTATTTGATTCACCAGGAGCAGCCTCATTTCCAATGCAAAGATGCTTAGCTGATGATCTAACTTCTTATTATTACACAACTCCTGTAGCCAGATCTTTCATGATATTCCAAATTGTACAAGGGTCTATACAAAAAAAACCCACAAACAACCCAGAGAAGTTATTCTACGCTACATAGGAATGTATGTGCCTATGTTAAACCACTTTCAGTGAGAAACAAGTATTAAATCCAATGAAATGTTTCTTGGTTTTCCTTAGTTCCTAAAAGAGTGTCTAAATACTGGTGGGGTGGGGAAACAGTATTTTGCATATCAGAGGGACAAAGGAAAACCTGGAATGGTTAACTGGAAATACTTTTCCTGAAAAAAACATGCGAGGTTGTAGGTGACAAATGACAAAGCCATATGAGCACTCCACCAGCAGCCAAAGTGCTGGTGTGCATGTTTCAGGGGGCCTGTGTACATTGCACTGCCAGCACACTAAAAGGCCACTCAGGAATATTGCTCCAGCACTTGACAGCAGCCATCCCCAGTCCTGAGACAGGAATCTGTATTTCACACAGGAACTGAATCTTGCTGCTTTTAAGACCTAGATTTAGAAGACATTCTATTTATTCACCCCAGCAATCAGTTCACCCAATTCAGATACTGGCTATAGGACTGGACCAACCGTTCACTCTCAACAACATGGTGACTTTAACACTCTTCCTTGTTTGATCTATTCATGAAGAAAGTTTCCCTCCACCCCCCAATTGTTCTTTGTAATTCTGTACCAATCAGCTTAACTGAGCACACTGTAAATGACAGACTGAAGTCTTATACAACAGACTAATTCTGCTGGACAAGTATATTCACACTCTGTTAGACTTCCAGCTGAATTCCATGGTACACCTCCAAGGAGTTACACACATGTGATTGCACATGCTGATGGCAACGTTTTGACTCAGGCTATTTCCTCTTCACTATTCCCACTGGAGACCTCCCTTACCACACAATGTTTTTTTTCTGCATGCTGAATACATGGAATAATATCACACAAAAGATAAAGCAAGCAGAAATCTTAAAAATGCTGGTAGAAATGAATACTCGATAAGCAATTACCCTTGTGCACATAAGTAACGCTTCTGCATAACCACTCACAAACAAAAAGATATGGAGATTTGATAACCAAGCAAGGAAGACTGATGCAAACCAATGCAGGCAAGGTCCTGGCTGGGGAAGCAGGGTCAAGAACTGCTGCCTGTTCCCACCCTATGCGGTCCCACTGCTGGAGCAGGTACACAACACCATCACGATTTATTACTTTTTTAGTAACGTCAAGGCTCAAGTCATTGACAAAAGCTTCCCTGAGGGTTTCTACTATTTCTGCCTCCTGAAATGCCTGCAAGCCTAGGCACTGCCTGCCTTCTCAAGTCACGTATGCTAACTGTAAGGTGCCTGTGTTGCTCTGCCCAGATGTAATTACATGGTACACTTCGTGGCTTTCTATAAGGAAGTGGCATCATCACCTCTGTCTTCCGGCAGGCACCTCTCCAGAGGCAGACCAAATGGGAATGCAGAGCCATGTAAGGACTTCCTCTGTCCGCCCAGCCATGCAGGGTGGATCCCTGGAAACATCACCTCAGCTTACATATCAGGGCATCCTCTGCCTTCAGCAGGGTCTGGGCACAACTCACTGCTCACTGGAGAAATTGGGCCAGCATCATAAAAACTGATTCATTTCACCCGTAGCCCTCTCAGCATTGTGGGTTTAAGCACTTCATTACACAGCCCACATTCAAATCTTGCCCATGCCCACTGCTGTCATCTTTTCATATGACTAATGCGCTCCAACTCCAGCAGGTAAGCTCAAGACTTTCCATTCCCTCCAACACCAACTTGCACAGCTGAAAACCAGGTGGAATAAAGGGAGGTTTCAGTTTGATTCTCCTCCAAATTTTAACTTTTAATGAAGCTGAAACCCAAAATAAAGCAAAAAGAGCTAGTTTAGCATTAATGCAAATAGTATGCTCGAACAGGCACCATCAAAAAACACTCACTTTAGTGAACTTTTCTATAAAACCTATTTCCTAGTGTAGATCCATTAGTAAACGCAGCCCATGATGGCTGTGTGCTGTACAGTGGCAGACTCGCTGCACAGCATCACCAGTGCCAGTGCCAGCCATCAGCTTTCTGCTGAGCTAGCATGGGCTGGGGACCAACACCAGCCAGGCTTGCTCTGGCTGAGCCTTCCCTGACCCGTCTTCAGTGTGTGTTGGACCAGGTTTAGCTGTGATGGCCACTTCTTTAGCTGAACAAGTGCTTATGGCCATGATTCCAACACAAGGATGCAGCATAGTGAAGGTGGTGCCTGCACAGAGCTCTTTGTAATCCCCATTCACGTCCCGAGCACAGGAAGACAGACATCCGTGCCCACACAGGGTGCAGCATCCTTCTCCTTCCCACCACCTCATCCCATGGTAAAACTATAATTTGATTCCTCTCCCAACAGCTATTTTTGGCTTTTCAGCACTGAAATTAGTATGATTTGTTCAGACGGGAAGTTGTTGCTATAGCACTAGAGAAGGGCAATTGGAAATGAACACTGGTCTTTGATTAAAAGACAGACATCTAAAACCCTTTTAATAAAACATACCTAAACAGACATATAAGAGAGGCTTATCAAAAGAATGCTTTAACCTTTTATCCTGACTTCATTTAGGCAAAAGACAAGGAAACCACTTTTACAACAGTACTGTATAATTTACCAAAGGCTTTCTGTAATGGCAAGGAAATGACTGAACAAAGCTTTTTAAATAAAAGAAAATAACAAGAAAAAGATATCAATAGAAATCGAAGCTCTACAATGTGAGACATATCTTGAATATGCAGGGTAAACACAACCATGTGGAGTTATCTACGAAGCCTTCACGCAAAAAATAATTTAGAACCCATACAAAAGAGTGAGATGGTTTTGTAAGAATCCAAGGAATTGACTGAGGACCAGTCAGACACATGTCTTAAAGCAGCTCAACTACATCAAGGCTTCCCTAACCCCAGAAGTTGCCTAAAGGGGAAATAGGCCCATGTAAATGTCTTCTGTATTTCTGGTGCTGGGGGAGCTAGAGACAATGGACATCTTATGGCAAGAGTGTTTTTCTCTCCTCACTCCTCTTTTTCCCACCAGAATGTCCCTGTCACCTACTCATTCCACTCCCAGTTCACCCCATCTCCCCTTTGCTCCCCTGTCCCTGATACTAATTCAGTGACCTGAGCTACTCCAAAGAGGCTTTGGGACTGCAATAAAACCCACCAGACTGTTTCATAATGATGCTGCCCGAGTCTGAAAGATATTTGTCTCCTTTTGTGTCCTTTTCCCTTCATGTATAGTTAATTTTGTTTTGAAATAAACATTTCCCACCAGAGAACTAAAACGTGCAGGGTGTGGATTGCCTTCTAAAACTGCTCCCATCAGGTAATTCACAAGTGGTATTTTTAAACCCATCGCTCACTGAAACACAGACATTACACCCACCCACCCACAGACACTTCTTTGTCTTGTGAGAGGCTGTAGGCAGCGAGACGCCACACACGCAGATGGCACATTTGATAGGAGCCTGACCTTCAGGCTGTCATGAACACACCCTCCTTGGTATTCATTTATATTTGAGAAAAAGGCAATTGTGCCAAGTTGAGGATGCACATGACGAGGAAACAACCCGAGGGAAGACAGGAGCAGTTACCCAGGGCACAAGCTGGGGGCACCATGCCATGGCAGGTACTGAAACTCTCCTGTGCCCTGCAGACCCCCGAGAGAAGCTGCCTGCTCCAGGGCAATGCCTGGCTGCCTTCAGCCAAGTGAAAAACCCCCAAGAGATGCCACACCAGAGCTCCCAGCAGCAGTGGAAGCTCCCTGACATGCTACCTTGGAGGCAGGGTAAGAGTGGCCCAAGAGCATGGCCTGGCTACTTTAGCTATACAAAACCACACTTGGGTTATGTCAATTCCTGAGCGAAAGGGAGGCAACATTAGAGCTGAAATAAGCCACTTGCAGGCTGTATGGAATCTTAGCAGTATAACCAGGACCACAACAGGAGATGTCAATAGTCCAGGCTAAGGCCATGTTATTTCTGAATCAACGAGGAATAGATTCAGTGCAATGTTACACAATTTTCATGTCTCTTTATGGACAAAGGCTTTGCTGCTTGTCATCACCAAAGATCACAGCACTTATTAAACATACAGTCTTGACAAATTCCTTTGTGAGTCTTGACATGCTTTTTACATCAACTTCCCTGTCACAAGCAGATACGGCTTTTTTCTCCACTCACATTTCTTTCATGGCGCTGCCAAACAGCTGCAGAGCTGCTTCACATGGCAGTCGAGTTCCGTACTGCATGAAATGGCATCCATCCGTAATATGAAAAGCATTTGAACCCCTAGTGCTGAGACTTAAATTCCTCTACAGGCAGGCTTAAGGCTTTTACTCAGTGGAACATCAGCAGCAAGGTAGATGAGCCACAACAACACCTGATCCTGTTCGCACAGCAGTCTCTACTGTGTAACTGTCTGCTTCCGCATCACCCTTCCCCGAAAGCCTCTAACTGCACTCGTGTCTGCAGCGATTAAGTGAAATAACCACTGCCTCCCAAGCCACCCCTGAAGATTGCGCAACATTAGTGCTTTCAGCAGAATTGCCCTTAAAATACCTCCAATCTGTGTGTGTCATTATTACAGCAATGTACAGATAAGAGCTTCACAGTTTAGAGCCATGACTACCTCTTGATGGTTTAAGGATTTTTTCTGTTCTTTTTTTCTTCTTCTTTTTAAGAATTTGGTCAAAAAAAAAAAACACCCACCATTTTGAACAGTATAGATCATTAGCTGAGTCTGTCTGTCTGAAAGGCAAAAATAGCCATCCCTCAGTCTGAGCTTTAAAATAGCTCCTCCCCAATGGGAGTCAAATGTTCCCTGGCTGGGACAGATGTTTCTTGCTCTCCCTCTTTTTTAAACATTTAATTTCACCTTATGTAGGCATTGTGGTCAAACATGACACAGTCCAGTGCAGCAGCTCACAGGAGACAGAATGAGAGTCTCTAATACAGTCACTGCATCACGCCTCGAAAGACAAAAGCCTGATTTAGCAGCATTACATGGGCAGCCTCATCAGAGCCTTGTCCTTTTTTGGATCAGTTCCCACTCATCGTAAATGCAACTCGTGTCCATACATTCAGGCAATAAGAGTCTTGGCTGGTGCTTGTTCTTATCTCAGGCATCATGAAAATCATACATAGAAATACATTCAGTACAGCATTTATTAAAGATAGATCAAGAAATAAAGAGCACCAATACTGAGAAAGGCAATATATGGTTTTGACAAATCAGGATTGCTGAAGGACTGGAAAACACCATGTAATAAAATAAAGGAATTATAATGGGCAAGAAGACAGAACTCCTGCTAAACGGATGATGGAGCACTCCTGGACTAGTGTGTAAGATAAACTGTGAAACCACTTAGCCTATATAGCTCTGGAACCTGTTTCTAGATGTAGAACTTACTGAAAAACAGGCTAAGAACACACAAGAGGACTTATAACTTAGTCTCGCTGTGATTTTCTTAACATTTTTAATGATATACCACACTTTGTTGAGATTTTTCATTGAAAACCTCTTAGGAGGTAGCTCAATTTCAAAATATCATCAGCTTATATGCATTTATTATTATGCTCTATCTTAACAGATGCTTGCTAATTTTGAAAGGACCCAGGACATTGTTACCTCTAATTGAGAAGGGCAGCTTTTAGAGTCAAAAAAGCTGTGCTGAAATTCAATTTTTCATAGTATAAATATTTCAGTCCAAATTCAGAACAAGGAGCCTTCTGAAGGCAGTCAAGTTTTCTTTCTTTTGAGGTAAAAAAGAAGGAAGAAATAATGTACTACTATTACTTAGTCCAGAGGATGTAATATATATGCATATATACACACACATATATATTGTATAAACACTATAATTATCAGTGATTTATTTTCAGTAGATAATTTAGAAAACAATGCAAGCAAAATACTTGGGCAAGGTTTCCTGTCAGATGTCTGTCATAAGATACCTAAAGAGCCACAACTGGCAATACACTGACATATCTAGACACTCTCCTGCCTCTTCAAGAGTAAGGGTCAGGAAACCTCTTTTGTTATTCCTTTGGTGCAGCACAACTGAACTGAGGTGGAACACAGCTGGTCAGAGGCACCAGCTGCCTCCTTTTCCTAGCACTGTCTCCATCCAGTTTTTCTACCTGGCTAGCTCTCAAGAAAACTAAACTCTGCATAAAATGCCCTTATGTTTCACACCAACTCAAGCAACTATTTCCAATAGGAAAGGATGAGCAGTAGCTGTCAACATTTCCAGTTGGAGCTGCTACAGGCTGTGGTCTTTTGAGAATCTAAACTATTTGTATAGGTATCCAAAATGAAGGCTACTTCACGGGCTCATGAGAGGCTTAAGGTGTACCATTTGGTAAGGAAGTTACGCAAAGATTTCCCTTAATTTCCTAATCACCTGTTACTTAATAACTAACAGACAACCACAGATGCGCTTAGAGCCCTATCAACACCATTTGGCAGACCTAACAATCTGGGAAGCCATGGCACACACACATCAGCACTGCATGATCAGCTCTGGCTGTAATTAGACTATTTCGTGTCTGTCTCTTGTTTTGTGGCTCTTTTTTTCCCCCTTCAGTAAAAGAAAAACCAGGGACACCTAAGGTAAGCAGGGTATCACGGATACAGCCGCCCGTGTACATGCAGTTTCTTCATCTACTGTAGAAGCCCCACCTGAAATCCAATTTTCTTATATTTTTTCATTTCAGGGTAAAGAATATTTGATGGAACAGTCAAATTTTACTTGTGAATGAGAACTAGCACCAAGGTCAAAACAGACTTTACATTTTAAAGTAACATAAATTGAACCCTTGTACCTGGTGTGGAAGTGGACGGCTCAACACCACTCTCTTGTGGGCAGAGATCTGAAGGCCTATGGCTGTGCCAAGCATGTAGATGTGCAGATGGCTTCAATAAAAAAAAATGTCTTTTCAGTCTAACTTCCTCTTCCCCACAGTCAGTCATGCCCACAGTCCTGCTCTGCCAGGGAATACAAGGCAAGACAGACATATTAATAAATGCAATGCAAACTTCTCAGAGCTTTTCCTTCACGCTTTGTTTCAAGTGTCCATTTAGCAGCTGTCACAGTGAGACACTGAGAAATCAATTTTTTTTCACCTCCCTGTACTCATTTGTCTTCTTTCTTCCATGTTTAATCTTTCTGTGTTGTTTGCTGCGTATTTTCCCTTTTGATTTCCTCTATATGCAATTTTTTTCCTTCCAATAGCCATACTCCTCCTCACTACAGGTTAGACTTCCTAATATTCACCAGGAAGCACTCATTTTGCCTGAAAATACTCTTAAGGAGAACCCCGCATGTCCAGTTTTCCCACCCTCCTGCTGGAAAATGCATGACTTCACCCTAACAGAGTAGGCTGCTGTCCTGGGTTCAGCTTAAACCACGACAGCTGCAATTGAAGAGCCAATTCTAAAACGGAACCAGCATTTCACGTGAGGTACATCAATAATTGCACAGTATAGCAGACAACCAAAATGGGACACACTGATGCACCAATCACAGCGACATATCAATACATCTCTAGCACATGTTGACAGAAGCTCTCATATTCGCTGCTAACTGCAATGCATGGATCAGGCAATTTGTGAAAATATCTAGTCTTAACTCATTAAATCATGGTTTAGGCCAAAGTCTAACAAAATAAGAAAGCGTCTCTCCACTGACACAGGTGCTGAGATGTGTCCCATATTTTTGTGTCCAGCGCACAGGCTCCAAGCACAGCACAAGCATAAATGGAAAACAAAGCAAAGATCAATCCAGGACCTCTGGCGTAATACTGGTGTTAAATGAATTCATGCCCTTCTATTGTTAAGCCACAATTGACGCAGCCGTATACCTCACTAAAAGGTTATTTAGCTATCAAACACACTAGTGCTCAAGTCCTTCCTCCCAAGTAAAATAGAGGTGAGGACAGGATATAATTATTCTACTTCCAAACTGAATCATCTAATGAGTCACAACAATAATAATTTCTAGGTTGTAGTTTTCCTGCACAGCAACAACTTGGCTTCCCCCTCACTCCTATACTTTACCATGATGGTACAGCACCTCTTTCTGGTGAGAGAACTATCAATGCATAAAATGAAAGGGTTTCCAAAAGTTATACTACCTGACACAGTGGGAACGGCTACAGACTTCCTTGCTAGTACTGATGGCTCTGAGACAAGCTCAAGTTGCCTGATGACACCCAGAAGACAACCAGGCATCTTTTCCTAGACAAAGCATTTTGTCCCCAAAGGCAAACCCAGAAATTTTAATTCAATGAAACATTTTAAAAACATGCAACAAAGCTGATAAAAAATGTATAATTCTTCAACATCCTCAAAACCGAAACACTTCCTGTCCTACCATCCTATAAGCCCCAAGAAAGTTGTTTCAACACAGAAACAGGCAAAGCTTAGAAATCATATACATATAATAATACAATAATAACCTTCAAGCCCAACAAATTTCAGGTTCAAGTTCTTGCACAGCTCTTGGCAGTCTGGCACCTTTTTTATGAATTCACAGTTTCAAAGCAGTGTTAATAGCCATTATCTGAAAATCTTATGAGAAAAAGAGCTAAATACTTTACTAGTGTAAGATTAGCAGTGGTGCATTTGTCCTAATTTCTGCTGAGCTACCTGAATATCTTTCTTCTGTCCATACCTGGAATATTTAAAAATCACAGAAATCCATTTATCTTTGATTCTCCAATAAAGCTAATCTGATAGTACAAAGAGGGATGCTCCTGGCACTCCACAAAGTTTCGAATAGATAAAACCAATCATCTTCTAGTAATGCACAACAAAAGAAAAAACAAACAGGAAGTTCTGAAATATCACTGCTCCTTTCAGACGCTGACTGGCTGACAGACCAGCACAATTTCAACTCCAGTAGGCATGAATTAGTTTCCAGGCAAAGAAGCAGAGATAAAAGATGAAAGGATTTAAAGAATTTCTTATGAAGTTTTTGTCAGTTTTGTTTTGTGCTTGGTCTACAGAGAGAGAGCTCAGCTGCGATTTCAGCCTCTTTTTTTCTTTTAATTATTTTATTAACAATACACTTCACTATTGGCCACACAAAACATGGTAAATCTTCACACTGTAACTTGTTTATCTCATCTAACCATCTTCCCAATGCCTATTGCCTTTGGGGATGAGCAGAGTACAAGCTACTAAAACTGCAGCCTTAAAATAAAATGTTAAAACATTATCTAAAATGAGGGACTTTTCAGCATTTGCATTATTGTTGTTACCATTCACACACTTTATTTCATTTTACTTTGACATCTCTAACAATTGTGTCAGTACAATATGCAAAGCAATCTCATTAGTAAGACATGATACTGGCAGAATGGGATATTGGAGACCTATCTGCTGACTTTACTGCACATGCCACTGGAAGTGCCTCTGTTCTTACATCGGTGCATCCGATCCCCTATTTCTGATCTGAGAACCTCCCAGAAAATTTTCCAGTTTGGGAGGTGCATTTCATGGAATAATGAAATAGGAAATAAAAAAGTAAGATTAAATTCATTACTACTGAATAATTGCAAACCCAAGAGCCACAAAGCATCTGCTGCAGGCAGGGATCACTTGGAGTTTTCACACTTACACCAACTTGCTCTACACCATCACTATCAAACATGCAGCACAGCCATGGCAACAGCTTCAAAATAGCTAACTCCTCAGACTTATGCAAGACACACCAACCAATCCTATTTTTCACATTTTTAGTTTAGAGCTTGGCTCTTCAGTTCTCACCTTCTTCCTCTTTAGAGGCTTACACTTCCATGTACAGTACATCAAAACAACACTGAAAAGTCTGGCAAGGGCAGCATTCTCTGTACTTTACTTTTCCTCAGGCCCACAGTATGACCACCTCAACTGATCACTTAGTTCAGCTCTTCTGGGGCCAGCCAATGCAGCAGAAACTATTGCACCCGCTCCCTTTGGCTCCCCTCCCCACAAAAGACTAGATACGTCCTTCCGACACAACGGCTGAGCTCTGCTGGCCTGGAGCCTGGGAACACTGAATGGTCCCTCTGATTCAATTAATTCAGCAGGATCACACTAGCCCATTACCCCTGCCTCATCCCATGGAAGTCTAGGAGACTGTTTCCTCTAGTTCTACCAAGACCCATAGAGTATCATCTTCCTTCATTGAAGCTCACAGCACAACACACTCCATACCAGACACCAAAATTCATCACAAGAAAAGCAGCAAGATTTTGCAGGGCTCAAGGATTTCCAGTTCATCAGTGGCTAACCAAGAAGGAGCACCTCCTCTACTGCTATGGTACTGTTTCTTCTTTATTTTCAATTAAAACCTTAGAATGCCTTGTACCTAACCCTCTGCAAGCTTCTTTCACTTACTGTGAAATAGCTGAATACTCTATTTCATAGAGTACCATTGTTTAAGGATAAATAATTTCAGATATTTACGTCTAGAACAGGAAGAAGTGTTCTTTATAAGATAAAACACCAACTATACGGTTATTGTGTTGAGGGACATATTCTTTATCTTACTGCTGGGACCATTACTTTCCCTGTGATTCTGCAAAGCTATAAAGCATTATGCGATGGTCAAGAGTCAAACAAAATTCCTGCCTTGTGCAGAAGCATACAACCATCCATCTGAAAGCCACAGTGAAACCTGCTTTCCCAACACTTGCCACAGTCTCATGTAATATCAATTCAGGAATCTCAATCGAATTAACATAGCCACAAAAAGCAGATTCATCCTTCTCTTTTCCATAATGGAGAGGAGAGAAACTGCGTCTGGTTTTGAAGAAGCCTTTCACAAAGAGTGTTGTTAGAACTGGTAAAAACCTCTACTGAACAGGGCATCCAGGAAAGAAATGCAGATTCTGGGATATGACAAAGCCCACCAATTGATATCAAATATAGAAAATACTTCTGGCCACTAAAGAGGTCTCATTTTGAACCTTTTTCTAATTAAATTAAAGCAGCTCTTTTGGCTTGAACTGGATTTAAACTACACAGGGCTCTGAAAAACATCTAGATCTGAAAAAACCTCTGATCTCAAGATGTAGAAAATAAAATCAAACAGCAGAAGGGAGTAACAAATCAAACAATTATATTAAGTTAATGTGATTCATTTATTTTAAGACTGTTTTAACATGTCCTGAAATACTTTGCTTTGGGGTTTTGTGCATTCAGGTTTTGCAGCTGTAAAACTGGTAGCATCAGAGGGATTAATATTCATTAGCAGCTATTTACTGGTACAGAATGAGTGGAGTAGTTTCATGCTTTGGTATTTATTTTCTAATTACAATCTCTTCTTGTACTCGGATCAGATTTCTGCCTCAAACTCTGCCTTTTATTTTTATATACGTACATCCATGAACCAGCTTATACACATAAATAACATGTATGCACACACATGCTCCCACAAGACCTTTTGAAACAGACCTACATATAAGAATGTACTGTACCAGTCACAATTTTAGAGTATCATTTGTACATCTTGGTTATAGAAAGAACAGATGTTGCACGGAGAATTCCCCATTTCCACACTCATTAATTTTCCCTTGTACACAAATACTTGCACGCAAACTCCATCCACTCAGAGTATTAATGCTGTGATCATCACCTGGCTATGAGGACTAGATCTTCATAGCATTTATCACTGAGGCTGTGGGCATCAGCCTTTCTTGCTAACAAGCTTGACATAGCACCGAGCAGAGACTGTTTGCAATAATTCCAAGACATCCAATTTAGTGCAGTCCAGAAAGTTTCAATGGGGTAATTAAAATTAAATAAATAAAGAAAAATCGCATTACATGGCAGGGGATTGGGCAGCTTCATCTTCTAGAGTTAGGTCTAATGACAAAAGCCTCTGCAGTTTTCTGCCAAAGTTAGAACTGAAAGTAGGTCAGTCTATGTGATTTCTTCTGTTAAACATAAGGCATTTGTCACTTTCAGGTACAGCCTTTGCAAGCTAATCATTTCTGGGTGGCATTTCCAAAAGTGAGAGACCCTATTAGATTGCAGTTGAATTAGGCTGGCTATCTTGGTGGCTGACAACAATGCTGAAAACAGAATACAGAAGCAGCAGGGAAGACTGCATTTGGCATCTCTCCTATTCCTGAAATTCTCTCTAATTTTCAATTAAAGATGCAGACTCCCTGCTATGAGCAACGAGAAGCAGTAGACCTCAGTGACATTCCTGAGTGACTGAGCTAGACTGCTATATAAAATACATGTGATCAAGCACAGCTGAGCATCGGCAAGACTAGCAGACATGCCAGCTACCAGTACTCCAGGCCGTCTAGACAAAAATAATGTCACTGATAAGTATTTCAAGTGACTGCTGACACACTATTAGAATGGTAGCCCTTGTGCAGTCATCCTGTTAGGGAAGTAATCTCTTTGATCCCCAGTGTTCGAGTTTCAGCAAAGATAACAGCAACTGCAGAACCGTGAGGAGTGACACAAACCCTGCGCAGTAGTCTCCGCAGCTGAAGGCTGAGGGGCACAAGCAGTCATCTCAGTGAAAACTTGACCCAATGAGTTCTAACCTTTTGGTTTCCCAAGAGGAGACACAGAGTCATGAATCTTTAAATGGGACTTTTTTTAAAAGCACTTACCTAAACTAACATTGAATTTGTGAGCTGTGTTTCCAGCTCTCCTTACTGGAGGGAAAAATGTTACTTTTTGCAAGTTCAGCAAACCACATAGATGGATAATCATTCAGTAACTTCATCATTTGCAGATGTTTGCCTACCTGATAACAGGCTGGGACTGACACTCGCCATTGTCCCCAGGCCCTCAGATGCATATAGAGATGACAATGCAGGGTTGCTGTACGTAGCCCATACTCAGAGAGGCAACTCCTCTTCATAAAGCACCTCCACTCAAGTTCTGGCAGAAGCTCTCACAAGCTGGATGTACTTCACTATACATGAAGTCTGCCTTCAGGAGGCAGACTGTACATGAAGACTGTCTAACATGGCCCACTGTATCTATGTTCAGTAAGACTTGAGTTCACCAGAGCCCTCTTAGAACCATCTCAACTCAGCATCTGTGCACTGTCCTCTGAAACAGGGTCATTCAGGGGTTAGTTTACTCAGAGAAATGATCACATCCACATCAAGCAGGTTGCTTCTCCTGCTATTTTAAGCTGAGCTACTTTTACGCCTGCTAGGAATCCACTGCAATGGAATAAACAACTCCTAGCTTTTGCCTTCTCCAAGTTTCAGGCAAAACATACTCTTCTTTCTAACCCTGAAAGTGGTGTGGAGGGCATAGTGTGGTGGGCTGACCCTGACTAGACATCAAGTGCCCACTAAATTTACTCTATCATTCCCCTTTTAGAGAGACAGGAGAGAGAAAATACAACAAAAGGCTCGTGTGTCAAGATAAGGACAGGGACAGATCACTCACCTATCACCATCATGGGCAAAACAGACTCAACTTTAGGAAATTAGTTACCAATCAAATCAGAGTCGGATAATGAGAAATAAACCCGAATCTTAAAAGCACCTTCTCCCACCCTTCCCTTCTTCCTGTGCTCAACTTTTTACTTCCAGTTTTCTCTCCTCTCTTCCAGTGGCACAAGCAGACAGGGGATGGGGGTTGTGGTCAGTTCATCACCTACTCTCTCTACCACTCCTCCCTCCTCACGGGAGGACTCCTCACACTCTTCCCCTGCTCCAGCTTGGGTTCTCTCCCACAGGAGAACGTTCTTCATTAACTTCTCCAATGTGGGCCCATCCCATGGGCTGCAGTCCTCATGAACTGTTCCAGTGCAGGTCCCTTCCATGGGGATTATGCCCCTGCATTTCTGGCAAGTTGCCTGCATGACCCTCAATCTAACAAAACTTGCCTTGAGCTGAAGTGACTGCCCATATACAGTCCAGTGAGGCATTTTGCATATGCTCATTAATGGCTTTGTTGTATTCTGTCTTTCCCTCTGAAAACATCTTAAACAACTAATTGTGGATGCCAAAGAGATAATAGATAATTAGATAAGAGACAATTTGAGGACTACATCAGTTAACTGCAAGAATAATGGTTTGCATACCACATATGCCCCACTAATGAAGTATTTTGCTCTTCATTAACTAAAAGATACTGACATTAAACCATCTATAACACAGGGACCTTTCAAATCTAAGCACAGCAGTAGCCAGGATGCTTTTGCAAGCTTCTACACCACAAATTAATGTAATGTTTAAAGTCCTTGCTTCTTGCTTCAGCAGTCTGGCTCCCACACACACAAGCTCCCCTGGAATTCTCCTTCTGGGGCTTAGAGTTCCTTGCCCTCCCCAAGAAAAAACATTTTAAAACCATACTTTGAGCCTCCTGTGTTTGAATAAGGTTGGCCTAACTGGCTGAAACCACTGCCAGCTTCTTCATACGCCAGGGAGTTTAACCAGCAAAACATACAATGTTCTTCAAGTAAGGACACAGTAATACCCATTTCATTAGGAAAGGCGGAAGCAATGAACAAGGACATATGGTATGCGGAAAGTGAAAATATTTCAGTGGGCAAAGGTGGGGCATGAAGACTGAGAATACAATTTCCAAGGAAGCGCAGGCACTAGAATGAGAGAAGAAACACAAACAGAGTGAAAATCCTACCGATTACATTTGAATACAGAAAAAAAGAACAGGAGGAAATTACAAAGAATAAGAAAGCAATACAGTTAAAAACAAAAGGGGAGGGGGGCAGGGGACAGAAACAATAAGACTTATTTTTGCTTTTCTCAGTCATACAGCTACAGCCATAGATTCTTTCAGTTCATGTGCACTGCAAGAGAAGAGAAAATTTACTGGTAACATCCAAGATAAAAATGAGGTGCTTGTTTTTCACTCACATGAGGATAATAGCATAGACTGAGGAAATTCCTAGTGCATTGCACCATTGCACGTTCTTCCAGCCAGTAGTCTTGCACACTGCCATACAGCAGAGTTGGTTTTGTTGCTTCCAAAGTAGGACAGCACCCATCCATCCAGCAGCTTGGACAGCACTTCTGGGCTTTGAGACCTGCTGAGCAGGACTTCACCACTCAGTTGTGACTACCGCAGCCACAAAGGAGAGCAGCCAGGAGACACCTTGGCCACAGAGAAGCCACAAAAAGGTATTGTCTCAGAAGTAAATAAAAGGGACATTTTTCACAAAGTAGCTTCTGAGAAGGGTACATAAGGATTTACAGGGCTGAATCTGTGTACATTCATAACTCTGGCTTTCAGTAACATCACTAGAGTTTGTGAACACAGCATACAGCTTAAGCCCTGTAAGAGGACTACGACCAACGTATCCTTTAGATAGGCTGGTCTAATACCTGAGTTTACACACAACTGAACACCGAGTGGAAATTCTGCAGGTCTTCAGATTAAGCAAGTTAATGTGGCCACTACATTACCTCCACCAGTCATTTATAGACCATTATACCTAAATCCTAACTTTATTTCTTCTTATGTTATTTGCAGAAAGGAAACCTGTAAACCCTACCACTGTACCATTAACTATTGTCCTCTACGAGATCTGAAAAGCATGAAGGCTGTAGCTCTCTTCATTTGTCTTGTAGGACCAGCTTTTGCTATTCCAGTAAGTCTTCATCACGCTATTATTACTAGGCAGTTAATTTCCCATTCTGTGAATATTCTATGTTATCCCATTGACTTATACAAAATTCTTACTTAAGTGCAGATAATGAATATATTTGTCTATTGTAGAGCCATCCCTTAAACTACAAACTCAGAAACCATGGACAGAAGACTCTAGAAAAGGTACTCCTCTTGTTCTTTAAACATTAAGGGGCAGCCTATATAACGAATCTCAAATATATAAAACACATTAGTACATATGGAGTGATGGCAAATTTTAGGCAAAAAAAAAATGTAGGGCCCTCATCTCATGAATGAGCACCAAGCAACTCATGTCTCACATATTACATAGTTGGAAACAGAATAGGACAAAATCTAAAGCTCACAACAGAAGTTTCACTAATTTGAAAAAGTTACCTTTAATGAATCCTCACATATAATCATTGCACCCACATTTGTACAAACTATGAGCTCCACTGGCAGTTGAACTTGTGGTTATCACTGCTTCAGTGAACAAGGAGGACATGATCCTCTCTTTATCACACCAAGTGATCAAATGCAGTCTCAAACATGTAATTTTATCTACCTTAATTTAAATTATTCACAACACAGAGCATTGGGTACAGCTCATCTTGGAAAAGTACACTGTGGCTGACAAGCCAGATACACAGCCCTGATGGTATTGAGAAAGATGACTTCAGCAGCCCCATCCCATATATGCATCCTAATGACAGAGCTTTTTCATTCATGGTTGACTCAAATTAAAATTCCTTTTTATTGCACCATTCTAGTGAGCATTTGTGGTTCAGACACAATGGACCTTGACTCCAAGCCAATGAATGTTTTGGAACAACAATATTCAGAGCATGCTCTGTAGTAAGAAAAGCAAAATTCCAACTCCCATGTTCACCTTTTTCTTTAATTATCAATTATATCCCACTCTGGGAAGCTTTCCAGATGCATTGCATGTCAATCCAGATGATGCTCTGCATTTAAAAAAAAACAAAAATTCACTTTCCTTAATGAAGTATTCAGCAGAACAAATTAAGAAGCATACACTAGTGTGTGGCCTACAGCTGCGTCCCAGAAACCACTCAGACATCAGACACCTGCATCAAAATAAAACATTGCAAAACCAAACAAATCATCAGTTCCAATACGAAACATCTATCAAAGGCCAGCTGTCCCCTAACAGTAGCTAATTACAGATAGATTGATTGAAATTTACCATCCTATTAAAACTCAAGTATCTTCACAGGTAATCGAGCTCTAAACGTTTATTATACCCTGGGGACAGAGGTCTAACAAAAACTGGCAGCTGAAAGTCACATCTAGGCACAGCTCTGCTTTGAGGCTGTGGCACATAATGAGGCTTCCTGTCAAGACATGAGCCACATCTTCGTCAAACTTCTGCTATACATACAGACACACACAATAGACAATCTTAAGGACCGTTTGGCCATAAAGTTTCTAATTCTATAGAACTGGAAGCCCTTCACAGAAGACTGGGTTTTGCTTAAATTTAAAGACATGTAAAAGTTATATGAAG
The DNA here is from genome assembly GCF_028554395.1 of Pezoporus wallicus. Taxonomy (NCBI): domain Eukaryota; kingdom Metazoa; phylum Chordata; class Aves; order Psittaciformes; family Psittacidae; genus Pezoporus; species Pezoporus wallicus. The sequence goes on along the minus strand of NW_026636884.1, from coordinate 67,005 downwards.
CAGTGCCCCAAACTCATGTAAACTCATATAGCAGCAGTTACAAAACACATGTAAGAAGACCAAAAACTGATCTTGAAACTTAATTTTCAAGTGTTTTCACATCAGCTTGAGATGCTTGGTAACACACAGATCACTTTTTCTCAGGTCTTCAAGAAATGTGCATTTAATCTGGAAAAGCTCTTCACTGAATTTCTGTTAGATCTGAGCAAATATAAATCTTTCCCTGAAAATTTAGAGTGGGAAATGACAGTGAATACACATTGCAAACACAAAATTGTAACACACTGAGATACCACCTTCACATTAGGAAACAGGATACAACCATCTGCCAAAGGCCATATTAATGTGTCTAACCCTACAATTTATAATATTTCTGTAATAATTTGTTAGTGTTCATTTCCAAGCAGTCATGACTCTGCCCACAGTAAAGGAGATGCTATTCCAGCAACCTGGGTACTGGGAAGGTCTCATCTTCATAAATAAGACATTCCCCCTCTCAAAGCTTTAATGAATATCAGCACCAGATGCCATACTGTAGCAAGCAACAAGCAACAGTAAATATCCACGTTAGTCAGAAATACATCTGGTATTGTTGCTATTGGAAGTGCCTATACTCACCCAGCAGCTGCTGTAATGCTAATAGTAGAAAGCCAATTGCTGCAGCAAGAGCTATGAGTCATTTTAATACCCGTTTTTTCCCTTAGCATTTGAACCTTTTTCACTGAAGTTACTAGTTGTGCCATTGGCTTGACAGCATGTATAAATGAGCTTAGCAAGTTTACAATGCATTAGTTGCCATCAAATACAATAGTTCCCAAAGAATTCAACTAGGAAGCAAATATGTATCAGGCTCAAAGTAGCTTAATACACTGATTAATAGTTAAGATGCAGTGCACTCCTCAGGAATTGCTACCATGACACCTTGTGCAAGGTGGTCTCTCCCCCTCATGCTCTTTTCCTATTTATTTGTGCAGAAAGACTAGCATCACATCCTATTTCTCTGGGGTAACTGATATTTACAGCAGCCTGGAAGTGCCTGAAGTTATGACACTAAATTACTACATTAGTAAGCATTTTGAGATCTCACAAGACATCCATATGCATCTATCTTCTATGGGATCTTAAACAGAGTTGCAGAGACCCCTTTAGAAACTCCATCAATCAAAGAAGGGACAGATAACCAAATTTGCTGAGAAATAGAAGTGACATCAGCTGTGAATTTCATGCTCTGGGCTAGCTTAAAAGGAGCTTTTATAAGGAATACAGTCAGTGTCATGCTTTGCAATACAAGGCAAAAATGAAATAGCACTGACTTAAATAAATTCCAAGATTTATTAATTTACTTGGTTTTTATTTGTTTGTTTAAAGGCTGAAGATACTCACCTTGAAGCCTCAAAGGAAGAGATCACAGGGCATGCTGACAACAGTGATTTGGTGCCCAGCTTCAAAAGCCTAAATCCAGAAGTATCGGTACCAGATGCTGAGCACATAGGTGAGCTCCAGAGTACTAGAAAACAAGGAAGAACTGGTAGTGAGCATCAAGTGAAAAATGCCCTAAAAAGCATCAATTTCCTTGTGATGCACAATAAACCAGGTTTGGCTTCCAATAAGCAGGACAGTGACTCTGGAAGCAGCAGCAGACAACAGTCCAGCTCTGAGCATTACCAGTTCAGGAGGCAAGAGAAACACAGCAATACAGCTAAACCACATGTTCTGGGCAATGCAGAAAATCCAATGGATGCTCTCAGTCTTGATCATGAGCATAACACATGGAAATATAATAAAAATACAGTTGGCCTGTCTGAAAAAAACAGTGAAAGTGATGAAGAACATGTGGAAGAGGAGGAAGAGGAATGGGGTGAAGAAACCGATTACATAGATACAAATTACAAAGGCTACCAGACAAATCAAGGTAACCAACACAAAATACAGCAAAATGAAAACAGTATGCAATCTGATGAAAGCCTGAGAGATTCCAGTCAACCAATCCAGACGGCCAAAAGACATGGTGAGAAATTTGACCTAGAGGAAGAAGAGAGGAAGAAGGGCCAGAAAAGGCCCTATAAAGAAGAAATCCTCTCTCAAAAACCACGCAATGAAAATCAGGATGACAAATGGCAAAGCCAAGAGAAGAAAGACGATATTCAAGTAAACTATCAGAGTGATCACAACACAGTAGTGAACAGACAAGATATAGAAGACGGTAATGTTGACGATGATGGTCATGACAGTGGTGATGTTGATAGTGAGGAATATCTCAGCAATACCTGGAAAGCAGCAGCCTATGAGGAAGAGGAGAGAATCCACAGTAATGAGCAGGAGAGCACCAGTACGGAGCACGAAAGGGAAGAAACCACTAAAGATAACACCGCAGTTTTTAGAGAGACTGAGGATTACAAGGATGTCAAGATTAAAGACCTTATTAATTCTGAACAAGATGATTATGATTATGCACCACCTAATTCTGACAGCAACCAGCAACTAGAAATTACTAGCTCTGTTCAGAGCATGAATTCAATGGAAAGGGAAGATAAGGTAAATTCTCTTTAAAATAAAGTTTGAGTACTACAAGAAGGAGGGGGGAATGACATTGTGAGTCCCAAATTTATATTCCTGATGATTGAAATGATATCTTGGATAAAAGCAGGTGTAATAATTGATATACAGAAGTATCATCTCTCCTCTAATTCACTATTCAACAGGCTCATACCACATCACTTCACATGTAACATTCAGATGAATTGTACCAGAAAGGAAGCGACCACAGCTCATGTAAAAGCTCCAGACCTGATGGGCTGTATGACAAAAGATACAAATAAGTATGGATACACAGATATAAAACCTGGAACTCAGTCTCAAGCCATCTACAAGAACATGTAGTGACAGAACAAGGGATAATGGCTTTAAACTGAAAGAGGAGAGATTTAAGTTAGGTATTAGGAAGAAATTCTTCACTATGAAGGTGGTGAGACACTGGCACAGGATGCCCAGAGAAGCTGTGGCTGCCCCATCCCTGGCAGTGTTCAAGGCCAGGCTGGATGGGGCTTTGAGGGACCTCGTCTAGTGGAAGGTGTCCCTGCCCATGACAGGGGGGTTGGAACTGGATGAGCTTTAAGGTCTTCTCCAACCCAAACCATTCCCCGATTCTGTGACTAGGAAATGCAGGGCTAGAGTTCCTGGAATAATTACTGTGGCTAGAGCACTTGCACAAGATGAATGATGTGGGCTTTGTCGCTTCAGACAAAGAAAGATGCTGCACCCAGATCTCCCATACACCCATCAGCAAGTAGATAACCAGTGGATTATCAAGGTGTTCTTCAATAGGAAAGGAATGAGTTTTTCTATTGCTGTTAAATAAGGACCTAAGCTCCTGTTTTTTCCTGTCCACCCCTACTTCCCCCACCACACTCCAAATAACAGAGTACCTTAATACCACCAGAGGCTTTATGCACTTCTCGCACATTTTGCATAGCAACCCCTTTCTGCTGCAAGCAGAGCAAACAGTGCTTCAGTCAGCTTTCTATTTGTTCCTGAGGAAAAAAAGAATGTCCAAGTATTTTTTTCTTCCCATGGTTTACCACAACTTCTGCTTATGTCTCTGTGACTGCACAGGTTAAGTCTACACGTGGTTCCTATGGCAAGATGGAAAGTGCAAGCAACAGGACTGAGGAGGCTTTCCTGGGTAAGCCACAAGCAGAGCCATCATGTAACTGCTAACTCTCTGCAGCTGGGGAATCTGCTGGTCTGCATTTCTTTTCTGCCTTTGGCAGCACACGATTTCACATGATTGAATTGCGCGTAATCCTGCATCGCAGTTATGTTACGAGAGAATCCCTTCCATACAGCCTTGGATTTACTCATTTGTTTGTGAAAATCATTTGTAGACAGCGCACAAATTTTTGTGTCAGTTATACAGGAGTGAGAATTATTTTGCACTGAAAATATTCAGTTTCAGAACAGTAGCTTGAATTCAGCTTGGAGTGGGACAAGTGCTAGTACCAGATTCGGCAAGGACAGATACGTTTCAAAGGAAGCCAGAAGTGAATGTCAGTTGTTACAGACAAAATTGCTTTTTCTGAGAAATGTATTTCCCCATCAAACTTGGGACTGTTCACAGTCTCACCAAGAAAAAATAATTCTTATTAAAGTTTGGCTTGCTTTATTCAATACAAGATCAGTTGCATTTTAACAAACTTTATAAAACACCTGACTTCTTGGTGAATATTTGGCTGTATTTTGCTTTGACTGTCAGTAGTACCTGACAGAAATGTTTGGTTTCATCCTGTTCCTTCTAACTCCCTCTTGCTATGAACTCCAGACCCATGTAGGAACTTCCACTGCAAAAGAGGTAAAGTGTGCCATGTGGACAAACAAGGGAAACTCAGCTGTATTTGCCAAGATCCTACTGCTTGCCCTTCCACAAAAGACTATGAGCATGTAAGTATTTCATTCAGTGCACAGCATGGGGAAAAAACAACTAAAATGTTTAAAAGATAACACATTCTCCTGCTATTATTTAGAATAGTTCTGCCCTAAAAAGCATGCAGTGGGTCTGGGTGATTCCAGTAATTGTAAAAGCATGAAGTACCCAAACTCACTGATTATAGCTTGAGTATAATAGGAAAACACGTAGCTTATTAGTACCTAAAGTGATTTGCTTCACTTAGTCTCTCAGTGATCATAGATTCCCCTGTCACTATACGTTCTATTTATCTGGTATTTTAGAGCATATACAGAACGCTACACATGTCTAGTGCAGTAATCCTGTACTACCTAAGAAAGTATATTACTAACACACAAAAATAAATTCCAAGTGTGTCAAAACAGGGTAAGTACAGACAACTAATCCTTATGTAGGCATCTAACAACTACAGTTTTCAATACTTCTGATCACACGTATTTCCAGCTGCTACCCCATAGGTTAACAATACTTGTATTATTGCAATGCCTGTATGAGTGACCAGAATTTTTCTCAACAGTGGTGGTGGTGGGGCGGGTTTGTTTTTTCACTCCTCCTCTAGGTTTGTGGTACAGATAATAAGACTTATGATGGCATATGTCAACTCTTTGGCACCAAATGTCAACTTGAAGGGACAAAAATGGGACGTCAGCTGCACCTGGACTATTTGGGCTCCTGCAAATGTAAGGCTTGTTTTACTGTGAAAAATTCACCTAGGTATAAAGAGCCAGCAGTCTTAACTACCAGCTAGCCATAACTTACCTGCTTTCTTCCTCCGCTCTCCCCCTTCTGCATCATTTATCTGCTAATTAAGACCTTCAAACCTTAAACACGTCTAAAATGTCACCTTTTCTGTAATTAAGGGTATTAAAGACGTCCCACTTTTGCTTAGACTGATTTGTTGACAACCCTGTCTTCCCGCTGCACTGTCTTACATGCTCCCATTGCTATAGCATCTGAAGGTGTTTTTTAATATCTCAACCAGAAAACCAATATTTACAGACAGTTAAAAAATTATAATCTCAGGTCCCCCAAAAAACAACAAAACATCCTAAAACTACTTAGATGCCAGATGCAGAAGCCAGGATCTAAAATCCAGAACTGATTTCCAAGTTGTTCAACTGCTGCATACCCTGGGAGGAAAGTGCACTCTCAGCCTTACTATTCCTTTTCTGTCAAGATCTTTGCTTTCACACAACTGGCTAATGAGAGTTTCACTGCACATCTCTGCTCAGAAGCTCTACAGATATATAAAAAGTTGTGGTATCCACAACTGGTTAAGCATGTGCTCCAAAGAATTGTAGATTTATAACTGAACCCATAGGTTGCTTTCCCAAATTTATGCATTAACAGCTCCACCAGTTTTAAGCTTAACTGGAAGTTTGCTAGTGAGAATCAAATCTAACTTGGCTCAGAAATGCCTGAATGGGGACTTAACAGATCACTTGTTAACAAAAGCTTTCCTGTTTGCCACAGACATCCCACACTGTACTGACTATGAAGTGGATCAGTTCCCCCTCCGGATGCGAGACTGGCTCAAAAACATCCTTATGCAATATTATGAACGGGATCTGGATACTTCTGGATTTCTAACTGAAAAGCAAAGGAATAAGGTCAGCAATCCTTTTCAAATGCAGTAACATTGTTAGAGCTGGACTAACAATGTGAAAAAAGTGATTTCACATTTTCTCCCATTTCTATGAGTTCCCCCATTTCCTATGAGCATTCCCTTTCTGGTCAAGGCAATTTAGACTCAATTAGATTAAAAAGTTGCAAAATACGTGCCCTCAACATGCATTTAAGCTGAGACACATTTCTGCTATGAATGCTCCTTTTGTCCAAGCAAATGAAACCCAATTATATTACTTTGAAGTCAGCGTCTACAGACAAGAGGCAGAAAAGTCAGAATTAGCGCATATCTAGATAAACACTGCTCGCTTGAGAAGACACCAAACAGCTTCTGTTCAGGTACGTTCTTTGTGACAGATCTCTTGGAAAGATCAACCAATACATAGATAAGAATGACTCAATTCATGCAGTCAGTGCCATTTTCCAAAGGACTTGAGGAAACCAAGCAGCCAGAAGATAGAGCTAGGTATGGATAGCTAACTAATTAAAATGCAGAATAAGAGGGAACAGCCAGCCAAGAGCTCACACGTGGAGTCCCACGAGTTGAAAGGAATTGTGCCATTCAGCTTTTGTTAAGTAACCTGGAAAAGGAAGGTAGGGGACAAAGTCTGCCGACAATGCATAGGTATTCCAAAGTAAGTAAGGAAGGAAGGACTTAGGCTCACCAGGAAGGAAACTGCTCAAGTATCTTAGGAGACTGGGCAGTCACACAGGAGGGGTTCAAGACAGAACTACAACAGAGAGTTCAGGGGAGCCTCATGGGACAGGGAATCCCTGTGCTGAACTGACCAAAAGTAGCTCCTCTTCTGTTCTTGAGACATACCTTGTACTTGGCCATCAATACAAAATACCTGAAAATAAACTCAACAGTTAAGGGTATCATTTGCACTATTTAATCCAGCCACACCATCTACACCATGACATTTAAGGACTATAAAATTACACAATTCTGACATTCAGTTTTAAGAGAAAAGAGATGCCCTCTACCATCCAGTAGATCTGTAGCATCATGCTACACTGGCTTAAAATAGAGTAAGCATCTATTACCATTGTGCTTTTGTTTGTTTGTTTTAAAGAGAATTATTTATGTCAAGTGAATTGACAGTAGTTTGGTTTTGAAGATATAGATGTCATAACTGCCTAAAAAGCTGTAAGTGTTAGAAATAGTTTAATTTACACCAAGACCTGAGCTGCTCTAAGTCCAGCGTAGGATATGCATGCAGTAGGTCACAGCAATTTTATATAAAATAGGCTTGAGTAACACCAAAGACTACTTACACAGTTATCAAGAGAGACGCTGACCTACTCAGAACATCTCATACTAAATGGTACAAATAAGATGATTTCTGAAAGGCTTATTTCATGCCAAAAGCTGAGTTGCTTGCCTCAGAACAGAAGATCAAGAACTGGTAAAATTTGTTTCATCTCCTACCAACCTGAGGCTACTGCCCTGCTTAGCCGAGTCTGACAATTAGACCACAGGAATTTCACTTCCTTTCTACTTAACTACAAAAGCTGACACGGAGAGCAACAAAAATTACCTGAGGTAAGCTTTTCATGTCGTGTATAGTCACAAACACTAAACCCTATTTCCTCTGTGGTATTTTATCACGTTTCATTTCTCCAAACCACCTCCTTGCTGGATAGTTCTCTTCAGGACAGATCTTCACCCTTAAATAAAAAACCCCACCGATTTCTCTGTTGTGTTCAGGTCAAAAAGATCTATGAGAATGACAAGCGCCTCACAGCTGGCAACCACGCTGTTGAGCTGCTCCTGCACGACTTTGAGAAAAATTATCACATGTATGTGTATCCTGTGCACTGGCAGTTCCATCAGCTTGATCAGCACCCTGTTGACAGGTAAAAAAAAAGATCTCTGTGGTTCAGATTTGCTGCTGAAGTTCAGGCTGTTTCACTTTTCTAAACTACTCAAAGGATTCTCTATCTGCAGGACCAGTCCCTCAGCTGATAGAAGTCCATATCTCCCTCTTTTTAAGGAGGCATTCATCTAACACAGAACCTCCCTCATTGTTTTGCTGAAGCCATGTCTTAGGTCAGAATGTGGTACCCTCTTGCCTTTCATAATCATTATACATTACACCTTAGGGTCTATAGTGTCTTCATAGCTACTAATACCCTGATCCTGAAAGAAAACAAGGCTCACAAGATTCTGTTATTACTGAAGCTAAGAGCAACAGGCTAAGTACAAAGGGCAGAGGCCTGTCAGCAAGAATTCACTAGTGGTATACCCATAGCTTTCAAATAATGCCACGGAAGTCTCACAGTTTAAGGAACACATATGGTAAGACAGCACCAGTGTCACAGTTCAGAAGAAGCCCTCAGCTTCTGAGAAAGTGATTCAGATTTCAGGCTTTTAGTCATGCTACTCACTGCCAGAATTCATGTTTCCAGGCTGCAGGGTCCCAGTACCTCATGCTGATCACACCTACTGTCTTAGAACATAGCTAAGCACCTTTGCAAGCTGATCTCCTGAAGACTAACAGCAAAACTCCACAACTTCTTCTAAAAAAAACATGTTAGCAAACAAATTGCAGTAAAAACATTTTAGTTTAACATCAGGTATAGAACAGCATTGTAATGACCTGGGACAGATTCACTACGGAAGCAGCACAACAAAATCCACCAGAGCACTTGTGTCAAAGCCACCAGTCATCTTCTAGCAGCTTAGATCATCTTTGATGATGCTGATGATTTATTAATGAAATACAGCTCTACATACCTGCTCTTTCTTTCAGATTATTAACACACTCAGAGCTCGCGCCTTTGAGAGCCTCCCTTGTTCCCATGGAACACTGCATAACCCGTTTCTTCCAAGAGTGTGATGGAGACCGTGATAAACTCATTGCTTTGAAGGAATGGTGCCACTGCTTTGGGATTAAGGAAGGTAAACCTAGAAGAACAGACAGATGTATAGGACAAAATGTTCCCATCAATACTAGACACATTTTCAGACCACAACATATGGGATTGTAGCCAGAGGCTCATGGCTGTTGTGCACAGAGGCAACTGGAACAGTAGCAAGACTGCAAGAGGTTCAAGGTTCTGAATTGCTATACAGATAGGAAAAAAAATCATATTTTCCATGAGGAAAAATTTGGGAAGCAGTTTGTATTAAATATCAAATAATTCCTGTGTGATGTCGGAACCTGTATGCTCCACATGTCTGTCTCTTAGAACACTCTATTTTACTCCTTGGTGCCAAAGGAAAGGCAAAGTGAGCATGTGTTTTAAATGAGTGATCAAAACATACTGTTTGAAAATGCCTTTAAAGATCTCAAGCCAAGCAGAGAAAACTACAGAGATCTCTCACTGATCAAGTAACTATGCTCACTTCTAGATTGCTATATACAACACAAATGCTGTCATCACACAACAGTTGAAGGCCAAACCATCTATTTCACCTCATCTGTCAGCTGCAGATGGTGCCCACCAGACTGCACGCATCAGTAGGCTTAGGCAGAGGCAGTGTCAGTTTCTGAATCCCAAATACACTTATGCATGTTTGGTTCAGCTCAATCCACATCCAGACTTCTCTAGCAAAGTGAAAAGCTAGATACCACTGTGCTGGTGATGTCTCTAGAATTAAGCAGCAGCTGAACTGAAGCTGGCAAGATAACAATTTGAGATTTACATACCTACATTTAATGTAGTACATTCTTTTGTAATCCACTGTCTTCTGATCTAACCCTGAGTGACAGCTGAACAATACTGCCAGTCATTCAGCAAGGGTAGCAGTAGCACAGGTTAATCCTAGCTATGTGACAGAAGGCCTTTGGTGAAACGTGCAGACTGAAGTAATGTGTTCAAAATCCTACTATCAACTCCCTGCTTTTAAGTGGAAGCTGATCCCAGCCAGACATGCAGAGCCTTCACTCTCCCCAGAATTTTTCCAAGTCTTCTGATAACAATTTACCAGTCACAAATCACACATGGAAGTAAGCTGTGAGGAGTTAATCATAATATGCATGTACTATGCCAATGATTGTTCATCCAAAGAGGGGTTTAGGGTCAGTTATTTGTGAAGAGTGGGGTGGAAGGGATTCTTGTCTTACAAAGAGATCAAGGAGACCTAACACTAGAAACAAAAAAGCACCTATCTAGAAGGGTCTAAATGGATGTCTCCTGGATATGATAGCAGCAAGCATATTTGGATTTTTGTTAGGGATAGCATTCCCCTACATGAGCCCTCTGAAACTTTAGTGTATCCTTTTTTTGATAGTGATACAGCATAAAAATGTGTCTTTGGCATCAAATGTTACTAAAGTTTTCTTCTTTGTTGCAGAAGACATAAATGAAAATCTCCTGTTCTGAGCCTGGCTGAATAGAGTCCAAGTGCTGCACTAAAACTGGTGAAATAGGTGAATTCCATTTCTTTCGGTAATTAACAGCTTCAGAGTTTTCAAGACACAGGTGGCATAAGGTTCACTGCATTCTTATCTAACCCAAGGCAGTAAAGTATTATATTCAGTAACAGCAGAAAAAAAAATTAACTACTCCAAGTGGTTCATAGATAACTAAGCATTCCCCCGTATGTACTCATGATCTCTCTGAACCAATAAATAGTACTAAGCTGATGACTGAGCTGTTCATAAAACCCTTCAGTAGAGTGCTAGGATGTGGATTTAACTGTACACTTAAGAAAGTTAACTTGAAACAGGACTTGTTTCCTTTATTTACTGTATCATCAGTTTAACATTCTGCATAGAAGCCTCAAATAAAAGTCTACCTAGATAACATGGGTTTTGTCAGAACTTTGTCAAAGAAAGGTTATCAAGGCAACAGTTCAATGGAAATTTCGTTTTAGATTTAAGGCAAGTGAAGAAACTAGAGGGTACATCATATATAACACCAGTCCTAAAACTGTAATTCCTAAAATGCATGAAGAAAAGCCAGAGCTTTTCCAATACTTCTTCCCCCACCTCCTGAAATGCAACAGTAATAATACCAATGCCAAACAGCTGACAAACTGTGTAAAAAGCTAATTGCATGAGCATGTTGATGCGCGTCAAGACAGGCAACAGGCCCACCATCACAAGGAACAGAGGATATAAACAGCTCCAACACCTCCTTGTTCCCCTTAGTAGGCACATTCTTCCTGCCTCCCACAGAAGCAGCAACTACTGCTACCATTTCTCCTGAGAAAAAAATGTTATTTATTTCACCATCTCCCAACTTCGTCTTTCCTAAAGTCAGACACAATTTAGGCATAAAAATCGTGACAGGATGAGATTATTCCTGAATCCCATTCTCTTTGTGATTTTAAGCCAAGCACTTCACTAAAAATGCTCCAGGCATGCTCTGCTGTAAGCAAGAAGCCCCAGATGCTATTCCTACAAAGGAAGGTCAGAAAACACCTTTCGCTTGAAGCACACCACCTTTCAATGAAAAGAAAATGGAATTCAGAAATGCTGTTTGGGTAGCTTAAATAGTGGAAATCTGCTTGCCACTTGTTAGTTTGTTCTTGAACCAGCAAGGACTGCTAACCTGTACAGATCCAGTCTGATGCCCTGGGAAACAATGAATCAAGCTTTGATTACTTTCAACACAGTAATTTCTTAAAAGCAAAAGATTATTTCTCTCCAAAAGCAGTTTCACAAACAGCTTCTCCTATGAGCCGGATTTGTCACCCACTTCACACTCTGTAACATCACACAGCACTGTACATAAATCAACCTCGATTACGCGTACAAAAGCATATTCCCTGTCTCGCCCAACCTGTTTTGAAACTCTGTGATGCTGCCACTTCAGCTTTTTCATTGCAAGGCACAGAAAAGGAGTATTTGCTAATGTAAGCAGAGATAGATGCTACCTACAGTCACAGTACAAGACAAAATTTTCACGTGACCTCATGTAGCCTGTGAAGGGGCAAACACCACCAGTATTTAATCTACAAATTACAAGAGCACTAAGAGTAAGGATGATAAATGAAAGCAAGTTTCCCCATCCATACTTTAACTACGTTATTATTCTATATTAATTTAAAAAAATTTTAATCTTTATTATTTCTTCATTTTGTGAAGTAGATAAGACATTGATGATTTTATTGATCTTCTGTAGACTTGGTTGTTTCCATTTAGTTTTAAATGAACCTAGATTAAAGCATTTATGATGTTTTAGTAAGACCACAGAAGAAACCAAATGTGCAGGAAGAGGTGAGCAAGGACTGAAAGAAAAATTAATAACTCTTAGCATTACTTTTTCCTTAGAAAGTAACATACGTTAACTCTAGAAGATTTCCTGTGTCTCCCCATATAAATGTGTATGGCTTCTCCAGATTTCATTAGCTAATTGGGAAGAAGTGGTGTTGAAAAGGAACAAGCTCTAAAAACATTCATTAATTAAGCAGGATGTGGCCAACAGTCTCAACAAAGCATGAGCATGTCACAGTACCGTTAGAGAAGGTAATTCCAGACCATGACATTTACCACCATCTGACTTCAACACATGGCTCAAAATTCATTAAGATCCCCTCCCCAGGTCTCAACCACAAAATCAAGCTGTCACTGTCACCAACTCTTGACACACAATTAACAGCAATTACCCCTGGAATGAAAATATAGGGAGACATGTCAGCAACTGTTGTGCAGCTATTGTTACCAGCATAAATGTCACAGAAGGCCCACATCAGCCTCCTGACTGCAAGTGACTCACAAAAAAAAAACCACCGCAATTTACAAGATTATACTTTAAGGTTGCTCTTCCCAATGATCCTGTTCATGGCACAGTCCTCCTAACAGCCATAAGCAATATGAAGAGAAGAACCTTAAAACCCAGCTCCCGAAGTTAGTCATCAAGTTACATCCATCAACAGATACTGTTACAGATAGAGACATTCAGATGTGAATACCATCCATACTTTAAACTACAGAGCAAGAAATGTGAAAGCTAATCTCTCAGAAAAATCACTGAAAGGACACATTAAGCAAAACTCAGAAAAGAAATGTCATTTTATTATGTAGCACTTCAATCGAGTTATTATTCAGGCTATCCTCCCACAAGTCTCTCATCCTGTATGGATTCATACACTTACAAGAAATGAGCGCAAAAATACAGAGCTAAAGTGGAGAGTCTCTGAACTACAACCAGTCAGACTCTGTGTTCTCATGCAGATTAGCAGATGATATGAAATTGTTGCAAATAACGAAGACAAAGCAAAACAAGGTAACAGTTCTACATTCACATTATTTCACATTAGGTAAGAAATCAAAAGAAGCAATCTCAAGGTCTCTATTTATCATTGCCAAGTGTTTTAGCCAGATGAATTCTGCAGAACTGTCACTGAAAAGGACACCGTCATCTGTTTCAGAGCTGGAAAATGTATTCTCCCTTTGATGTTCATTGGGTCTTCATTTACATCACTCATGGCACTCAGGACCAGGATTCTCACTCCAGTGGGCTCCCCATTTCTCAGTCACAAGCTTAACGAAGTAGCTATGACTTGCATAGAGCTTGAGCTTCTCAGTTATGTCAACCCACTTGACCATTCCAGCATCATCACCTGCTTCCAGGGGCAAATTATCCAATGTCTCACCTGTTCACAGAACAAGAGTTAGGACATGATACTGCATCTTCTTTCCTGCTTTTTCTTCTCACAACTGATCAGCTCCACCCTTCCACATGGCTCTTTTGCAATCTTCAACTACTTCTCAATCAATTAAGTTGCTCACTGTTTCTGTGCCAGAAACCTTTTTTCATACTTGCACTATTTTAAACCAAATCCGAGTAGCAGAGATGGTGTTAACTCCTTGTCACCACTCCTGGGGTATCATCAGCAGCATAAGTTAATAGAAATCATCATAACAACATGTACTCACTACCACAAGTTTAGCTAATCCCTCTGCCTTGGTTTGTTTGTTTGGCTAACATCTGACTGCTTCCTTTCTCAGGCACTGTTCTACAGGACAAACTGAATTCTGAAACATACATGCTTACGGAAAACCAAAATAATTAAAATTTTACTAAAGGCCCCAAAATCAAAAACAGTACTTAAGGAGGGATGTAGAGAAGCTTCTGAATTGTTCTCCAACGCTTCTTACTCTGTTTCCAAAAAGAATCCCAAGGACTTCAGACAACAACCAAATAAAGGCTTTTAAAAGTATTAGAAAATGTGTATTAGAAACAAAAAGGAACAGTATCTTTGCAGTTTTGAGTGCTGATAAATCAAGGACCAGTGACATGTGAAACTTCACTGGTATCTATTACCCAAAACACAGTGGAAATGTCATTAGATGAAGTCTCTGACTTGTTCACCTAACTAGGTTGACTTACCTTAAAGGCAAAAGGTTAGAATCCACATTAACAGAGAAATCTAAAAGCTAGCAACTTATGCTATGCCCACTCCTACTGATTTATAGAAATAAAATAAAGTCCAACAGTTACTCTGGCACAGTAACCAAGATAAAAGGTCTCAGAGCAGTTACACCAACAAAGCAATAAATGCGGTGAGAATCTGCCAGGAGCCAGATGGAATGTTCCTGAAGCACACACTACCTACTAAAGAAAAAATATCAAGAGAAACAGACTATCCTCTCACCCCAGACTCATTAAAAAGGAAATAAAATGAATTCAAGGTAAACAGTGACAAGAAGAAATCCTTGTCCAATGTCCAATCTCCATATGAAGACTGAGCTTCTTAAGGCACAAAGTCCATAGCTTAGAACTAGCTAACAAACAAATGTATCATTTTCAGGCGACGTCCATATGTTTCATCCTTATTTCATACAACCCTATTTCAAACCAACATACAGAGTAAAAGGCAACTAAAAGCACATATGGAGACACCCACCAGTTTCATCATGATAGTTCACAGCCTCTGTCTCCATCCAGGCATTATCAGTGTTACGAGGGTCATCCACATATCCTCTGTATACCTAAGGCCCCAAACAAACCAAAACAAGCTCAGTGTCAAACAAACAAGGTGGAATGTCTAAGATTTTTTTCCTTTCTTCCTATACATTTGCCCTTACACAGTTTTCAACAGTCACTTCCTACACCCTGACAACCCCAGCATCACAGTTTATTTCCATTTTAGCAACACTCTTCCAAGCTCCACACAGCTGTGAGTTACATGCATAGCTCAAGAGGCTATCACAAGAGACACAGAGCTCACCACAAAGTGTTCCTGGCTGAACAGCTTGTGGAGTTGCTTCTCTAGTTCCGCTTTCTCCTCAGGCGATTTCTGCAAGGAATTCAAGGCCTCCTCCTCAAATTCTCGCTTCAGGGTAGCGCTAATCTTCTCCCCTGGGTCCACCATCCCCTTAAAGGGGAGGGGAGAAAGAAAAAAAAAGAACACAAACATGACTATCCCTCTGATTCCACTTGGACTTAATCCCCTTTAACTGGCTCTTAGTATATTACATCCACCTGCATCATACTCTGGACATGGGAGGAACTGTACACTTAGCTGTAAAGTGAGAGCATGCACGCCCTCCAAAACCCGCAATGGATTAAATTATGCCTACATTAAGCAAAATACATGGTCAGAATTAAATACAAACATTGCCTTGTAATGCAGAAACAGCAGAAGGCATCCCACCTGATGGTTGGGCAAAGTCAGTTTAAGGAGCCTTTCTCCTCACCTCTGTACACAAGGCTGCTCACCAGAAGGCATGCTTTTACTGAACACACACAAGTTATCGCCTCATGTCCTTGCCACAGCAGGGAAATGTCTACTGTTACCAGAACTTTGTTCTTACCCCTGGAATGGCCCACTCCCCACAGTCTCTCCTCTTGATAGCTACAAACTGCAAGATGTTTCTGCCAGTAACTGGATGAGCAACTTTATTACCACTTCCATTTCTCTTCCACCTGCAGCAAATGACAAACAAGAACATGCTTTTTGGCCTCTTGACATGAGGGCCTGGCAGAGCAACAGCGAAGCAACTGCACTGCCATCTGTGCAGGAGCAAACAAAGCAGAAAAAGAACCGTCATGGGGGGCAGATGATGGATGCTGTCTGGCACACTCACAACCCAGGGCAAACCACTTTGTTTTCTGCACACCTCTACCAACTGCATTTTCCTCAGCCAGAAGATCAGAAACTGCCCAAGAGCCACACTTCTGTAACTATACTGATAGCAGCAGCTCCTTTGAGAGCTGCCTCCAGCACATCCTACTAGCTGCAACGCTCCCCAAGCCTGGTGCTTATCCATAATGAGAGGGTAAGTATGCCTTCTGCTAAAACTGAAAGTACATGCAGACTGCAACACCACGTCTAAACTGCTTGCCCAGCACAAGCACAATGCCACAAACAATTCCTTACTGAAGACAATAGTAGATAAAAACTAACAACAGAATCACAGAATAGCTAGGGATGGAAAGGACCTCAAGATTATCTAGTTCCAACTCCCCTGCCATGGGCAGGGACACCTGGCAGTAAACCAGGTCACCCAAGGCTCTGTCCAACCTGGCCTTGAATAGCACCAGGGATGGAGCATTCACAACTTCCTTGGGCAACCCATTCCAGTGCCTCACCACCCTCAAGCAAAAAGCTGTCTAAACAAATACAAAAATCAAACCATCATTTCTTTTACTTTCAACAAAACAACTTGGTGGCATTGACAGCCTTCTGAAAAGGGAAAGAACGAAAATGCATTACACTGATTTTCACAATGGTTCCATCTTCAGCATGGCCCTGCTTTGCTTGCACCTGCATTAACTACACAATCTTTTCTGAATGCTTTCTTTGCGTAAAATAGTCAGTATGTACACACAGATCCTCCTAGCAAAAGCACCATTAAAAGAGCATATACTGACAAAAATATATTTTTAAAAAAAAAGGACGCTAACCCCACCTCCTCCTATAATATACTAGGCCAAGTTAGTATTCCTTACAAAGCAAAAGTAGGCACACCGCTTTTGTTTGCGGTTAAGTCATTGTAACAGAAAAACCTATCCCTGTAATTTAATATGCCTCACCTAAGGCCTTTTGAGATATTATGTATACAGTATTGAAGTATCACATAATCCTTTCAGTTTTTACATTCATTACTAAAGATTATTTGTAAATTGCATTTCTATTTTATCCTCCTGTACTATTTTTTCCCTTAAATCTGTTTCCTCAGCATTTCAGAAACTACTGCTTGTCATTAGCAGCGAGTCCTTATTCTTCTTCAGAGACCAAGGCTGAAAAAAATAAAATTAGGAAATTTTTACTCCAGATGTCTATATATCTCTCCATTCAGCTACCCATATCTGAATGAGCTTACACATAGATAAACACATATAAAAGGCCTATGATAAGTAATAGCCTGTCCAGAGATGCAATGAAAAAGCAAAATGCATGGGTTTTTTATTTCTACTGCCAGGCAGCTTTCTGTCACCTGGCCCTTACCTAGTTACAACAGGATCAGCAGCATGGTTTGGTCCCCAGCGCCCTAACAATCCTCTGCCTGTGAGGCCAGTCCTTCCCACCGGATTTCTGAAATAAGTGGCACAGTACATTAAAGACATTTACTTCTCCATGTTCAAAATATGCTCCAAGTATTCTAAAAAAGCAGCTTTAAAGAAGCCTAAACAACAAAGGAAAGGATAGCAAGATACATTCAGTGCTACCATATGCTTTAAAAAGCAATAGAGACAAAGCATTGTTCTCATCTTTATCAACCTCTTTGCCTTTGACAGTACAGGGAAAGGAAATACACAAAATGGCTCTATCATTTCCTAGATCTTGTGTCCCAAGATACTCTGATTAAGCATTACTCTCATTGTGCCCACAACCTTGTCTGAAAATGGAATCTTGGTTTCCAAGACTACAAATGCACAGAGCATTCAATTACATTCGGAAGACAGAAATAAAAGATGTTATTTTTAGGTGAGATTACCCATCTGTGCTATGCCAGGATTTATCAGTAGAAGGAAATACTCTTCTGCTCTACCACAGCACAGAAGTATTACAAAAGCTGCACAGGCCAACATCTGGTCAAACTGTAGAAACAACTGATTCAATAGACCCTACTATTAACAGATCAGACCTCCTCTGACTCCAGTATCACCACAATGCTCTGTTGTGGCAGTACTGGCTAACCTTTAGTGCCTCTCTGCCACAGTCTTCTTCCATGGCCCTGAAGTATCATTTTCTCTGTCTCTAAAAATGACTATCTCAATTTTGTTCTAGCAGGTGTCATGTATCAAAACTGACAGACCTGTAAGAGGCCTACATCACTGAAATGAATATGTGAACAGCGAGCATACTCACTGGGGCCTCCCATTTTCAACCACGTATGTGCCATTGAGACTCTTCCTGTCCACTTCTCCATCTCTCTCATTGAATTTGGGAGAAAACCCTTTATCACTGTGTGGAAAAGAATAATAAAGATATTTATAAAACTTATCATAGAAGAAGACATGGTAAGTCAAGCACCACCTGCCTTTCATAAACCCCTACTGATTGGGCCTGGTCACCTAGTTGTTCTGTATGCACCACCTGAATACTAACCAAAATTAAGAGCAAATAGAAGCACATGTTCACACAGCAAAACAAACAAGGAAGGCAAGGCTGAAACCTCAAGTAGCACAATCTTCTGATCTTTACACACAGATATGGATGTAGAGGATGTCATTTCACACTATGACAAGTTACACTAGATGGATGGATCTAACTTTCTAGGCAAGAAGCACACAGCATTCCTTGAGAGGAGAACTTATTCACAGAATCAATAAAAATGAATACACACATTCATTAAAAAAAAGAATTAGTCATGCATTCCACCTGTCACATTTCCTGAATCAGAGCACTCAAGAGTCATAATTCTACTTTAAGTCTTTTCTCATCTTGCATTCAATTGTGAACAAGTGTATTATGAAAATGTTCTCCCAAATTCTTAAGAATGAAGAAATTTTTACTTAGCTCACAAGACAGAGAAGCAGCACTACCCAGCATCAACAGATATCCATTACTGCAATTAACATTATTCTTAGCTCTGTAAAATCATGGGTCCTTAAGAGCTAACTCAAATGATTCAGTTCTCTAACCACCATCTTTCTAGGTCTTGACTTTCACACATCACTATAGAATCACATCACTTAAGCTGAGGATTTTATTAATTCAGCTGATCACTATTTCCTACTTCCATGTTCACAGGAGAAAAGAGACACAATGACACTCACTTGATCTGGGGATCTGCCCAACTGGGTCCAGCCAAAACAGATTTTGCAGTATACTCCACAGGATTATAATCTTTCCACTCAGTCAGCCAGCCCACTTTATCTGCAGGAACGTGGCTACGCTCCACGTGTGATCCTGGATACGGGGAGGTGAGAGCTTTGCTGTGGTAGAGCTTAACATTGTAACTGTTGAGCATGTTAACAGGATGAAGATGGGACCAACAATTTGCAGACAAATTACTGAAATAAAGAAAGAAAAAAGGCATCTCATCTGGTAGGTTTTAACCCTCTTCCTTAATCCCAGACCTGCATAGTACATCATAGCAAGCAGAACAGACTAGTCTTTTTCCACAAAACAGCTCTCAGTAATATATTATTACTTCTTTCAGGTATCATGCAAATGCATACCTGGACCAACAAATTCTGAATTTTACCTTCATCTTCCTGATGTATTCTACTAGACACACATGACAATTTCATAGCATGAGTGAGAAGCTGAGAACTACAACTACCCTTCTCGATCGTGGAACACTGACCATAGACAAGGAAAACCTCAAGATACTTACCATAAATGCAGCAGGAAGGCCTGCTTGAACATTAAATCCCTATGTGAGCATTTCATCAACAAGCCAACCCAGCCTTACAACAGTCCTGCTCTCACATT
The DNA here is from genome assembly GCF_028554395.1 of Pezoporus wallicus. NCBI lineage: Eukaryota > Metazoa > Chordata > Aves > Psittaciformes > Psittacidae > Pezoporus > Pezoporus wallicus. The sequence goes on along the minus strand of NW_026636884.1, from coordinate 47,128 downwards.
CAGTGGTAGGCCTGGTAAGAGAAGAATGAAACATCCAAACCCCGGAGCAACACAGCTCTGTAAGTTGCCGTGACCACCAAAATATCACTTTGTGCAATACCAAATAGGACAACATATACCTTGTTTTTCAATTTTAAAGAAAGCCAGAACTATCAAACTAGTTAACAGAAAAAAATAATAGTTGATACCTCTAGTGATTTTATTCTGCCATGGGTCTTGGGAGCTGAAAGACTAGTTAACAATAAAATACTTAACAGCAGATTGTGTTACAGTATCTGATCACCAGCTCTTAAAAAGAATCACTTCCAGCATGTAAGGAAACATACATCCTCTTCAAAAATACATTCAGGTTTTAACAACATGACATCTGAGCAAGGTGATGATGGGACCAATGAGTTTCAGGTAAAAAAGAAAGCAACTCATACATTAAGTATTAACCCTGCTGTTTAAACCCAGATGTGAATATTGGATTATAATCAGCAGAATAGACCAGGCTTTTTCAAAACCAGAAGTTCCAGTTCTCAAACACCTCATTCATGCTATGAAATCCTTAGGTGCATCTAGAACACTGAAGTCAAGAATTCCTTGGTCACAATTACAGCATGCACGTGCTCTCACATACACTGCTGAGACAATATTCTCAAGAGCACAAACCAACTCACAAACCACTTGAGGCTCACGACATCTTTAACAGAGATGGGGAAAAGTGCATACTTGATACCAAGGGTGACCTCCACATGAAGATTAACGTTAGACTGCTTTTGTATTTTTCAGTGAGTACATCAATTTAAAGGACAGCCCGATTTTTGTTTCTGCCAGGTCCCAAAGGGACACGCTCAGCTACACAGCACATCCTGCACCAAGATCCCCTCAGCTGGCAGGGGGTGGCAAAACCCTGAGTTCTTGGCACAGCGATGGGGTGGCTGCTCCAAGGGGAACAGAGCACCACCTCAACGGGCCAAACATGAAAAGAACCACGGCCTCAGGCAGGCTCTGCGCCCAAGGAGCGACAGCCTGGCCACTGCTCAGCTTTACCAAGCCACGGTACCTGAGGGGCGGGCGGCGCTGCAGAATACAGCAGGCAGGCGGGGCGGACAGCGCAACCGCGAAAGTGAACACGGCGACTGCCCGAGACACACAGGGCACCATGCATGCACTCAGGGCGCCGGCGAGGAGCAGCACTGACAGCGGCACCGGCCCACCTCGGCTGCGCAGAGCTGAGCACGGGTTCAGGCACATCCGCCCGAGCCTCCAACAAGAGCGCAGGCCAGCACCCCCGAACCGCGCCGGGCTGGGCCGCGCCAGCGGCCCTCTTTACAAGCTCACTGTTCATTGGGTAAGCGCCTCCAATCAGGAGAGCCTCCAGCCCTTCGGCTCCTCCTCTCCATTGACACGCCCCCCCAAACGCCCCTCTCTAATTGGTTGTTGCGCCGCTGGGAGGAGTGGCTGGTCGGGCTGCCCACAGCGGTTACTCCTCACGCCTGGATTGCTGCCGGACCTCGGCGGTTGCGGTCTTCCCGCTTCACGGAGTCCTGCGGGGCGAGGAGAGCCCGGAGTCCGGGTGGAGAGGGCTGGGCAACGCGGGGCAGGCCGCGGCGAGGCAGCGGTCCCTGGCTGTGACTAACAGGACGGGACCAGCAAGCTCAGGCGGGCCGCGGGCGCCCCCTTGTGACCGGAGAGGCCGCCTGCGGTACCCGCGCTGAGCAGGGCAGCAGCGCGCACAGACCGGCCCTGGCGCTGCGCTGCCGTGACATCGTTCGGGAATAAACAGACTCTCAGCAACAGCATGAATCTGTTCGTGGAAATCCTCCTGTTCGTGGTCACGCTCATCTACTCCTACTTAGAAGCGTTTGTGAAGCTTTTTATCCCTGTGAAGAGAAAGTCTGTCAGTGGAGAGCTCGTTCTCATCACAGGTGCTGGCCACGGTATAGGGAGAGCGACAGCCTTGGAGTTTGCCAAGCGTCAGAGCAGACTGGTGCTGTGGGACATCAGCAAGGTAACGGCACAGCTCGTGTCTCGACTCGTCCGTCCCCGAGGGAGGCACTGGGGGTTAATAGCACGGGAAGGGCGGCACACGACTGCATCCACACACCTGCTGCCACGGCCGCTCCTGCAGGCTCACGGATGGGGACGCTGAGCCCCAGCCCAGGGTTTGCCCCATTGCACCAGAGGATGTCAGTGTCTGGGTCCCACAGTCACTCGGTGCTAATCGGCGAGGTGGTATCCACAGCACGGCAGAGAGAACCTGCAAGAGGGAACGCAGGGGTCAGCAAGGTGCTGTGGGAACTGCTGCCTGGGCTGGCAGGAAAAGGCATGTGAGACCAGCAGCCTGTTCCTACAGAGAAGCGGGTTCACCACCTGCTCGCTGCCTCCCTGGCATCAGATATTTTGTTTATGTTGCTGGATTATGCATACGTTGCATTTGTCTCCCCACTCATATCCAGGGGAATCACTACTTTGAGCTATGGGTGAGCCCTGCTGCCCTCCGGCGCAGTTACATGTGTAGGTGGCTCCTTACTAAATGTTGACAAATCTGCCCAAATGCAAGAGATCTTGGCAAGTGGAGGATGGACAGGTACAAACACGCAGGATGTCATTCAATGGCGATTAAGGCAAAGGCACGTTCGTAGGAGCAATTGGCTGTACATGGGGTTGAGTAGGTGGGAAGCTCTGTGTGGAGAGGGCTTCTGACACAGTGGATCAGAAGCTGCAGAGGAGTTCATCATGTCATCCTGGAGCTGCAATAAACAAACAGCCCACCACAAACAAATAAACCCCCAAGCCAAGCCTACTGTAAGGGGATTTATAAATAGGGAGGATATTGTAGAACATTTTTGGTGCCTGTTCATGCTACCCATGATGCCTAAGACCAGAGGCTGGAGTGGGTGGGAGGAGGCATGGCACTGGAATGGGTGAAAAGGAGTAAAATCAAATAGCAAGCTATACCTGGCCTAGGTGCTGGGGAATATGTTGTAAAGATGTGTGTAAGCAGGCATTGAAATACAATTCAAAGAGGTGGTGGATCCCAAGGGTTTTAAGAACATACCTCTCCAGTCCAGCTGCCTTGACATAGGCCCCATTCCTGAGGGGCATCTGCCTTAAGCAGCAGTTTGGGCTGAGCAGAGATGCCCAGTCACCCTCGACCTGCAAAGATTCTGTGAGGCTCTGAGCTGTCACAGGTCATTTGTGACAGCTCAGGTCCACATTGCCATGGGTTTCTGGCTCCTGGGGACAAGGATACAGCTAAGTCACTTTTGCTCTCACTTAGTGGCTTGATAAAATGACTTAGGGGAACTTCTGTTGTGTGTGCGTTGAATGCTGTTCTCATAAGAGAAGTCTCTCTACACTGTGCCCTTTGGAGCAAACCGCTCCTCTCACATCCAGTCTGTGAACACAGAAACGCAAAGGGCCATTTTTACGTCTCAGGGGGTGTCACCAGGGTCTGTGTTTTTAGAGCTCTGAATTCAGCTGTGGAGTCTGCCTGCTGTAGTGGGAAAGCCACCGAGTGCCCCCTTCCTGCCGCCTACCTATGTGTGCTTTGCCAAGGTAAACTTACTCTTGCTGCCACATGCCCTTTCTGGCAGTTACTCTACACAGGGCCAAAATTTGAGGCTGGAATACTGGTCCTGCCACAGTACCCCAGCTGCAGCTTTTTCACTTGGTCCCTATGAACTGTTCGGGGTCTTAGCAGTGGTAATGCAATTGACAGAAGTCTTTAGCCTCTGGCTGGTGTGAACAATGTCTGAGCAGCAACACGTGGGCATGGTACAATTGCACGTCTTTCATTTCTGCCTTTACAGCACAATGTTGAGGAAACGGCAGCAGAATGCAAAAGGCTGGGAGCCACTGTACAAGCCTTTGTGGTGGACTGCAGCAAAAGGGAGGAAATCTACAGTGCTGCAGAGAAGGTAGGGGAGCAGGGGCACTTCCAAAGGCTTACCCAAACATGCTTCATCTTTGGAAAGGTTGGGAAAACAAGAAGTGTTGTACGCAGTTCATGACAACCCCTGGAATCTGCCCACTTCTTGCTGATTTCAGTACAGAGAGCAAAGTAGCATTTCGTTTCCCAGATGGCAGCCACCCTCTTCCTCTTCTGTGAGGCTCTGGCATATCACATGTCATTGCAGGTTTGCTCTTTTGATGTCCAACTCCTGAGGGACCTTCTGCCTTTTAGTTTCCTAAAGAGCAAGGAGAGAGCACTGAGGGCATTGTGTTGTTACTTGAAACAAGCTGGCTCAAAACAGTCTCTATGTCCATAGTCCCAACTAAAACTACTCAGAGCATACTGTGTCTGTAGGCAATGTGTGGAAGACTACAGATACTGGCAGTAATTAACAGGGAGAAGCACCAGATCTAAAACCTATTTCATGGTACTGCTGCAACAGTTCCTACCACCTCTGGAAATGGGACACTACTGTCCTCTCCATAAAAAAAAAAAAACAAAACCCAAACTTATGACACAAAACTTTCTGGGTTTTTTTTTCTGTCTGAAAGGTGAAACAGGAAACTGGGGATGTCTCCATCCTGGTGAATAACGCTGGTGTGATTACAGCTGCTGACTTCCTCTCAACTCAGGACCACCAGATTGAAAGAATGTTTGAAGTCAACATTCTTGCTCACATGTGGGTAAGGACCACCATCAACTTCATACCTATATTTTGAGGGGAGTGTTGTCCAGGACACATATTTAGACTAACAATTCTTTTCAGCTACCAGTGCATTTACATGTGTATAAACTTGATTAACCTCTTGCTAATCTGAGCCTGGCCCTGATTTTCATTTTCTCTTGTCTCTGCAAGAGCCAGCTGGCCACAGCCTCATCTGCAGCATGGGTTTGTCTCTATCAGAAATGTGTTGGGGTTTCCCTTTGTATGGGGTAGTTTGGGCACCCACAGCTGAGCACCAGCACCCTGCAAGTACAGCAACAGGGCAGCTGCCAGCAAACGCTACTTAGCAGGAGGGTTTCAGCTGTTAAGGACTTCTTTTTTTGCAGTGGGAGAAAAGGAAAGCAACAGATTGAAGAGTGTTTTATTGTATGTGCTGGGGTGAGACACCAGCAGCCTTCCTGCTGATACCCAAAATCTGAAAAGCAGCCTGGGACAGATGTGAGAATCACCTCCTGTTGACAGCCAACTTCCTGAAACATTCCAGTTTGGGAAATAGGTTGCCACTTGTACCAGCTGACAGGAGAACGGGTATCTCTGTGGCTCTCAGAATCTGAGGGGCTGTGCAGCACAGAGCATTTATGATGGCGTTTGTCAATTAAATGATAGTGAGGGTCAGTACTGAATACACCTAAGAGAACATTGTTCTTTCTTCCCTTTTCTCCCCCCTGCAATTTTCTTGATTTCATTGATGCAAGACCACAAAAGCTTTTCTGCCAACTATGATCAAAAATGACCATGGTCACATTGTCACGGTGGCTTCAGCAGCGGGTCATTTAGTAACTTCTTTCATGGTGGCTTACTGGTAAGTGACTTTATCATCAGATCCTTTTTTATTATTATTATTTTAATAGCATCTTCTCCATCAGAAAGCATAAAATAACCAAAGTAATCCAACTACTGAATACAGTATGGCCTGAGGTCTGTGCTAAGGAGAAAAGCCTAACTGCCAGAACTTACAGATGCTTGGAGGGTCTCATTAATTTGCTTATTAGCTGTGACTGAATGAGGATCAATGCTTGTATGAAGGAATAATTATATGACACAACAACTAACGAAAGCTTTTCTTTGTTCTCTTCCTCACTGATCCAGACTTTTGCTTAGCAAAAAAAGGTATCCTCTTCCCTTCTCCTTCTTAGAAAGTAGTTCTTCTGTAAGTTTGTGTAGTGTTGTCAAGTATATCCAAATGAATAGCTTTTGATCTTTTTACCTCTGTGGCAGTGACCGTGGTATATAGAAATAATTTTGCCATCATGAGATAAAATGGTTTTTGACTGTAAAATTAACTTTCAGAAAAAAAAAACATAATACTACTTACTGTGTTGTGAGCAAACTGATGAATCTGAGAGGTCAGTGTATTGCCTGTTTCTACTATAAGCAATTGAATCGTGGTGCATGAAGAGCAAACCTGTTAGACTGCATATTGTCATTCTGTATCAGATCCAGCCCTCTATGATAGCAGCTCTGGGAAGAGCAGTCTTCCCCTAGGAACACTCCTCCTTAGAGAGTCATTCACTGGTGGCAACATGAGCACTCCTGTGTCAGGGATTTGATTGGAATTACACTGTCCAAATCAGTAACAGTCAACAAACTGGTTTTACTTTCTTGGGAGTTGATTCATACTCCTGGCCTGCACCATTTTCTGTGGCAGTATGTTCCTCAGCTTTGGCACACATAATGCTCTTCTATTCCAACACTCACACATGACTGTCAGGAGACACTCCTGTGTGGTACGAGGAGCAGTAGAGGGTTGTTCTCCATTTCTACTCTTCCCATCCTTCTGAACATCAGAGCTTCAGGCTGCATGCCTTCGAAGAATCTCCTCACATGGGAAAACCAGCAACGCTATCAATTGATGCACGTTGGTTCTCATTTTCTAAGAATTCCTGACATTTCTCTGTCTGCTCACCGCAAAGGCAACTTCTGAAAGGCACCGCTCTGCATTCCACAGTTACTGCCCCTAATCCAGCACTATGCTCAGGTCCAGGGCAGTTAGAAGCAGTCTCTGCACCATTTCTCAGCTGGATTGTATTTTGTTGCCTCCTAGTCAGGACTGTGTCAGGGTTTTAAGCCATTTCCAGTTGCAGAAAGATAGAAATAGTATTTCTGCCTTCTCATTTGTGCTTTTCTCACTCCTGCAGTTCAAGCAAGTTTGCTGCAGTTGGATTTCATAAAGCTCTGACAGAGGAGCTGTCTACCCTGGGAAAAGATGGCATAAAAACTACATGTCTTTGCCCGGTTTTTGTAAATACTGGATTTGTCAAAAACCCCAGTACAAGGTAACTACTGACTCTCTGCTTTCCTGACCTGCCTTCTGTGCACCAAGACACACCACATTAGCACCAGCTTTAGGCCTTGTGTTCCAACTGACTGTATAAAAACAGTTGTAGCATTGGCTAAAGAAAAGCTGCAGTTGCCTTTAACCCCCATAACAGCTGCATTTGGATTACCTGAGCATGTGCATATGTGAAGCATCATACATCAGCTCATACCTCCCCTGTTTTACCAGTGCAGCTCTTACATGTTTGGTTTCCTGTGCAGGCTTGGGAAGATTTTGGAGATTGAGGAAGTTGTCGAGGCCCTGATGGAAGGAATACTGACCAACAAGAAAATGGTTTTTGTTCCACCACATCTAAACATTGCTTTACTCTCTGAAATGTAAGTAGCAAAAGGGGAATAAAAAGGGGGTGAGAGGGGAAGGAGGGAATATATCAGTGCTAACTACCTGAGCATACAAGCATAAAACTTAATACGTCTGATTCAAGATTACTTTTTATGAGGAACTGCATTTTTCACCTATGTGTTAAAATATGTTTTGGCAGCATAGAGAAACAGTGGAATAACAGCTGTACAGCAGAAGTTCATATTCAAACAAGTTTCGATTATTTTCTGTTATCTTCGGTGTTTGACATCACTATACAGTTACCAATCCAAATCTGACATTATTATGCCTACAGTAACTAGATAATACGTAACTCTCTGCTGAAGAGAATATTATTTTTTAAACAACCACCCATCTGAAATATTATAGTATGAGAAACACATGACAAGTAATGAGATAGCAGTGTTGTTTTTCTAATAACAGCAGATGTCATACACAAAGGCTTTTTTTTTAGCCCTGTCATAGGTCCTTGTGACCCACTCTCTGCTGCTCACTGTCCCCGTGGAGAACTCACCTGTTCTACCAGTTTGTGCAGAAGGAGAGGGAGAACAAGTTAACACTTTTTCTTCACAGACTGCCATTTCCCTTAGGCTTGTGAATAACAGTTCCTCTGAACCAGCAGCCCCGGAGTAGTTTCAGAAAGAGGACCTGCTGCTTAGTGGTGTTTGTTTCTTCATGTCGACACCAAAGACTAAGGTCATAGAAGCTGTGAAAATTGCTTCAAAAAGGCTGTACTTCTTCTTCCTGCCATGTAAAGCAAGATTTGTCCTGTCACATGATTTTAATAGCCGGTGTATCTGCTCTGCTGAGGAGGTGGTTTTACCAGAGGACAGATTCCAAATCTGGAATCACATCAGAACAACTAAGTTAACTTTTCAGTTAACTCCTACAGTATTTCATGAGACACTTGGTAATATCTTATTTGCAAAACCCAGAACAGAGACTGGAAAAAAGCTTTTATGTCTTTTTGCATCTCCAAGAGCTGCATGCTGACAGTGCAAGTTGCAGAAGCATAGACAAGTCAAACTTAATGCTGTCAAAGCCCTTAGGATAACTTTGCTTTTGTGTCTTAATGTGGGAGAGGGAAGACACAGAGACATGACTTGTAAGAGAAGAAATCCTCAGAGAGGAAACCACACCTCAGTTTCACATCTCATCCTTCCACAGGCCAACTGTTTTTTAGAGCATAACACATCCAATATGCACCTAAAACTGACTTTCTTTGGTCCTGCAGCAGGATTGCAACCCAAATCAAGCAGATACACAGACTTGGCAATGTCAAGGACATGACTGGGATTGGAGTTAAACTAGGCAGAGATTAATGGAGGCTATGTATTCTTCAGAAATAACACCCGCCTTAAGCCTGGTCTCAGTCTGTGTGTGGACACTTCCACTCCCAGACCAGCTCTTCCATCACCTGTGGTTCCACTTTTACGCTGATTTTTCTTATCTTACATCAAATCTCCTGTTGTTGTCTCTTTCAGGTTGCTTCCAGAACGTGCCTTGGCTGTCTTGAAAAAGCTCACCAATGTCAAATTTGATGCAGTCATTGGGCAGAGAAGCACCCAGTGAAAAGCAAAAGTTGATTCTCACTTCCCAGTGGCATCAGTGAAAACAGAACATGGGCTGAGTGTAGTTCAGCTGGTTTGATTCAGAGCAGAACTAAGAGATATGCTTCCAGGCCACCACTTCCAAGAACACCCAAGTGTTCATCCCACACATGCAGCAGGGACATACCTGCATAATGCAGTGTTAACAAAGCAGAGAAGCAGCTCTAGAAGTGTAAAGGCTCCTTTGGCTGTACATCATGTTGCTTCTATCTCCTAGAGCTGACGCAGACAGAAATTCCCACAAAGGCACTACTACAGTGCACTCTCAGGAGTGTACTGAGAGTACGTTCATCTGGCCTCATATCTGATCAAAGGGATCTTGGAAGTAGCAGTGTATGGAGGACATGGGTGGCCTGTTTCACCTCAATTTAGCTTTTTAAATTTAAAAAACTCTGTGCTAATGAGCACTCCCTTTTGTGTGCTTTTGTAATGAGTACTGAAATTATACAGCCTTGTTTGTAACATACTACCTAATTATATTAAGTATCAATTATGCATTAGCACCATCAACACTCCTCATTACAAATAAATACAGTTCTCTAACTTAAAGGTGTCTCTTGGCAATAAAAGTGGTAATCAGGTTTAAGCAAGGACAGTGGAGCAGGAGCCACAACAGTGAAATGCTCAGCCAGAGTCTGCCCACCCCACCAGGCTGCAGAGACAGGCAGATCCCCAGTCACACCAGAAGCCACATCAGGATCAGCAAGATACATGCCTATGCATGCCACACCAACAGCACAGCTAGGGCCAGGGCAAAAGAGTGCTTAAACATGGGTACCAGACTGGACAGCAGAGGAGATGGGGGAAGGCTCCAGATGAGCCCTCTCACAGCTCCTCATCACAAGCCAGTGGCCTGTTCTGACAGGACCCACCTTGACCAGGACCCCAAAGGTCTGTGGCCTGTGGTACAAGAGAACAGCACCTGATGAAACACAGGTTAAAGATCTCTTCAGAATGCAGACTGTCATTCCATTCTACTTGTGCAACTCCCAGCTGCACCAGGCACTTGCTGGCTCACAGCCATGCAAGGGAGGCCTCAACATGCTACCACCTTAGGCACAGCAGGAGCCTACACAAGTGATCTTCATACAGCTGACCACAGCTAGATCCAAAATTTGAAGAACAGAACCTCACATCCTGGCTTAGGACTTGTTATGAGTCAGTTGGTGACTCTGGCCTCGTGCTCTGCCTCCCTCTGAGGTATGTCTTGAAGTCAGTGCTTCTCTGCCCTCTCTGCCTCCTCTGGCTTGGCCATAGCATTGACTGGAGCCCCCTGCCAGGAAAATGACAGCACCGCTGAGCTGTGCAATTGGGGCCTGGCCCAAACGGCGATGTGTTAATTAAGAACAGAGCCAAGTTCCAAGAGAAAAGTAGGGAGTGCCTTGCTCTGAATCTCTGCTGGAGCTGACCCAGTCTCCTGCAGACAAGATGACCAACATGGCAGCCAGACCACCAGGAAATTGAAAAAAATCCTTTCCAACAACTCTGATCTTAACTTTAGTCCGATTTTGTTCAGAGGACAGATGTTCAGGCATCCTTCACTCTTTCTCAAGCATCTCGGAGATATCCTTATGTAAAATTATGAGCATGACCTGGGCATATTTAGCTTTCTAACTGAAAAACCAAGGAGTCGTCATCAATCCTTTTCAAGTAAGGCCATACAGTTATGTTCTTAGAGCTGGACAAACCACCTGAAGTTAGTTTTATCCTATTTCCTATAAGCACTGCTGTTCCGGTTAAGGTTCTGTATATTCCATTACACATAAGCAAGTTCAAATGTGAGTTGTGCAATTCAGACTCAATTAAATAAGGATGACCTAATTCATTCAGTCAGCGCCATTTTCTAAAGGACTTGAGGAAACTAAGCAGCCAGAAGATAGAAGACATGGGTATGGATAGCTAACTAATTAAAAGACAGAGAAAGAGGGAACAGGCAGCCAAGATCTCACATGTGGAGTACCTCAAGTTGAAAAGGATTGTGTCATTCAGCTTTCATTAAATGACATGGAAGAGGAAGGTAGGGGACAAAGACTGCTGACAATGCACAGGTATTCCAAAGGAAGGACTTGGACTCGCCCTGAAGAAAACTGCTTAAGGACCTCAGGAGACTGAGCAGTTGGGCAGCCACACAGCAGCATTTGAGATAGAATTGAAATACAGAGGCGAAGGGCGTCACAGAAGCTCTCGGTTTTTTGCCAGTAACTGAAGGAGCAGCCTCATTGCCATTCCCGTCTCTCTCCCACCTGCAGCAATGTTAACCAGAACACGCTTTGATGCTTGCTTACAAGAGGGTACGGCAGAGGAACAGCAAAGCACCCGCACTACAGCCCTCATATAAGCTCGCCTCCCATTGACGAAGCGCCGCCACTCGTGACCGCCTCCAGCCCACTGGGTTGACCTCCCATGGTCACGCCCCCCTCCCAAACGCCGCTCTCTGATTGGCTGTTGCGGCCCCGGAGGTGCGGCCGGTCTGGCAGTCCCCGGCGCTCCTTCTGAACCGTGGAGCCGGTGGATGCCTGTTGGAGCCGTGCAGTATGACTGACCGCTAGGTCGGTGTGTGCTTAGGCGGGCGGCTGGTGAATCATCAACCCGCGTCCTCAGCAGGAGAGGCTAAAGTCCAGTCAGACAACCAAAGGACTGACAGCAACAGCATGAATCTGTTCGTGGAAATCCTCCTGTTCGTGGTCACGCTCATCTACTCCTACTTAGAAGCGTTTGTGAAGCTTTTTATCCCTGTGAAGAGAAAGTCTGTCAGTGGAGAGCTCGTTCTCATCACAGGTGCTGGCCACGGTATAGGGAGAGCGACAGCCTTGGAGTTTGCCAAGCGTCAGAGCAGACTGGTGCTGTGGGACATCAGCAAGGTAACGGCACAGCTCGTGTCTCGACTCGTCCGTCCCCGAGGGAGGCACTGGGGGTTAATAGCACGGGAAGGGCGGCACACGACTGCATCCACACACCTGCTGCCACGGCCGCTCCTGCAGGCTCACGGATGGGGACGCTGAGCCCCAGCCCAGGGTTTGCCCCATTGCACCAGAGGATGTCAGTGTCTGGGTCCCACAGTCACTCGGTGCTAATCGGCGAGGTGGTATCCACAGCACGGCAGAGAGAACCTGCAAGAGGGAACGCAGGGGTCAGCAAGGTGCTGTGGGAACTGCTGCCTGGGCTGGCAGGAAAAGGCATGTGAGACCAGCAGCCTGTTCCTACAGAGAAGCGGGTTCACCACCTGCTCGCTGCCTCCCTGGCATCAGATATTTTGTTTATGTTGCTGGATTATGCATACGTTGCATTTGTCTCCCCACTCATATCCAGGGGAATCACTACTTTGAGCTATGGGTGAGCCCTGCTGCCCTCCGGCGCAGTTACATGTGTAGGTGGCTCCTTACTAAATGTTGACAAATCTGCCCAAATGCAAGAGATCTTGGCAAGTGGAGGATGGACAGGTACAAACACGCAGGATGTCATTCAATGGCGATTAAGGCAAAGGCACGTTCGTAGGAGCAATTGGCTGTACATGGGGTTGAGTAGGTGGGAAGCTCTGTGTGGAGAGGGCTTCTGACACAGTGGATCAGAAGCTGCAGAGGAGTTCATCATGTCATCCTGGAGCTGCAATAAACAGCCCACCACAAACAAATAAACCCCTAAGCCAAGCCTACTGTAAGGGGATTTATAAATAGGGAGGATATTGTAGAACATTTTTGGTGCCTGTTCATGCTACCCATGATGCCTAAGACCAGAGGCTGGAGTGGGTGGGAGGAGGCATGGCACTGGAATGGGTGAAAAGGAGTAAAATCAAATAGCAAGCTATACCTGGCCTAGGTGCTGGGGAATATGTTGTAAAGATGTGTGTAAGCAGGCATTGAAATACAATTCAAAGAGGTGGTGGATCCCAAGGGTTTTAAGAACATACCTCTCCAGTCCAGCTGCCTTGACATAGGCCCCATTCCTGAGGGGCATCTGCCTTAAGCAGCAGTTTGGGCTGAGCAGAGATGCCCAGTCACCCTCGACCTGCAAAGATTCTGTGAGGCTCTGAGCTGTCACAGGTCATTTGTGACAGCTCAGGTCCACATTGCCATGGGTTTCTGGCTCCTGGGGACAAGGATACAGCTAAGTCACTTTTGCTCTCACTTAGTGGCTTGATAAAATGACTTAGGGGAACTTCTGTTGTGTGTGCGTTGAATGCTGTTCTCATAAGAGAAGTCTCTCTACACTGTGCCCTTTGGAGCAAACCGCTCCTCTCACATCCAGTCTGTGAACACAGAAATGCAAAGGGCCATTTTTACGTCTCAGGGGGTGTCACCAGGGTCTGTGTTTTTAGAGCTCTGAATTCAGCTGTGGAGTCTGCCTGCTGTAGTGGGAAAGCCACCGAGTGCCCCCTTCCTGCCGCCTACCTATGTGTGCTTTGCCAAGGTAAACTTACTCTTGCTGCCACATGCCCTTTCTGGCAGTTACTCTACACAGGGCCAAAATTTGAGGCTGGAATACTGGTCCTGCCACAGTACCCCAGCTGCAGCTTTTCCACTTGGTCCCTATGAACTGTTCGGGGTCTTAGCAGTGGTAATGCAACTGACAGAAGTCTTTAGCCTCTGGCTGGTGTGAACAATGTCTGAGCAGCAACACGTGGGCATGGTACAATTGCACGTCTTTCATTTCTGCCTTTACAGCACAATGTTGAGGAAACGGCAGCAGAATGCAAAAGGCTGGGAGCCACTGTACAAGCCTTTGTGGTGGACTGCAGCAAAAGGGAGGAAATCTACAGTGCTGCAGAGAAGGTAGGGGAGCAGGGGCACTTCCAAAGGCTTACCCAAACATGCTTCATCTTTGGAAAGGTTGGGAAAACAAGAAGTGTTGTACGCAGTTCATGACAACCCCTGGAATCTGCCCACTTCTTGCTGATTTCAGTACAGAGAGCAAAGTAGCATTTCGTTTCCCAGATGGCAGCCACCCTCTTCCTCTTCTGTGAGGCTCTGGCATATCACATGTCATTGCAGGTTTGCTCTTTTGATGTCCAACTCCTGAGGGACCTTCTGCCTTTTAGTTTCCTAAAGAGCAAGGAGAGAGCACTGAGGGCATTGTGTTGTTACTTGAAACAAGCTGGCTCAAAACAGTCTCTATGTCCATAGTCCCAACTAAAACTACTCAGAGCATACTGTGTCTGTAGGCAATGTGTGGAAGACTACAGATACTGGCAATAATTAAAAGGGAGAAGCACCAGATCTAAAACCTATTTCATGGTACTGCTGCAACAGTTCCTACCACCTCTGGAAATGGGGCACTCTTGTCCCCTCCATAAAAAAAAAAAAAAAAAACCCAAACTTATGACACAAAACTTTCTGGTATTTTTTTCTGTCTAAAAGGTGAAACAGGAAACTGGGGATGTCTCCATCCTGGTGAATAACGCTGGTGTGATTACAGCTGCTGACTTCCTCTCAACTCAGGACCACCAGATTGAAAGAATGTTTGAAGTCAACATTCTTGCTCACATGTGGGTAAGGACCACCATCAACTTCATACCTATATTTTGAGGGGAGTGTTGTCCAGGACACATATTTAGACTAACAATTCTTTTCAGCTACTAGTGTATTATAAAAGTGTCTTTCAGATACATATAGCACAAGGGCATCGGCTGGACTGACTGTTGGGGGCCTACAGTAACGTCTTGCTCATCTGAGCCTGGCCAGGTGTTAAGGACTTCTTTTTTGCAGTGGGAGAAAAGGAAAGCAACGGATTTAAGAGTGTTTTGTTTTATGTGCCGGGGTGAGACACTGGCAGTATTGTCAGTGTCACCTGAAATCTAAAAAAGCAGCCTGGGACAGATGTGAGAATCAGCTCATGTTGACAGCCAACTTCCTGAAACATTCCTGTTTGGGAAATAGGTTGCCACTTGTATCAGCTGAAAGGAGAACGGGTATCTCTGTGGCTCTCAGAATCTGAGGGGCTGTGCAGCACACAGCATTTGTCATAGCGTTTGCCACTTAATTAATGGTAGTCAGGGTCAGCGCTGAATACACCTAAGAGAACCTTGTTCTTTCTTCCCCTTCCCCCCCCCCCCCCCCGCAATTTTCTCTCTTGATTTCATTGACTTCAAGACCACAAAAGCTTTTCTGCCAACCATGATGAAAAACAACCATGGTCACATTGTCACGGTGGCTTCATCAGCGGGTCATTTTGTTATTTCTTACATGGTGACTTACTGGTAAGTGAGTTTAAAAACAGCTCTCTTCATTATTTATTTATAATAGTATCTTCTCTGTTAGAAAGCATAAAATAACCAAAATAATCCAACTACTGAATACAGTATGGCCTGAGGTTTGTGCTAAGCAGAAATGCCCAATTGCCAGCACTTACCTGGAGCTGCACAGCAAGTTTCTTATTAGCTTTGACTTAGCTTCCCTTCTCTTTCTGAAAATGTACTGCTACTGTGAGTTGTTGTAGTGTTGGCAAGAAAACTCCTAATGAGTAAATTTTGATCTATCTTTGTGGTAGTGATTAGTTTGATCATGAGATCAAATTGGTTTTCTACTTGAAACTCATCTAGAAAATCATGGTGCATGAACAGCAAACCTGTTAGACTGCATATTGTCATTCTGTATCAGATCCAGCCCTCTATGATAGCAGATCCGGGAAGAGCAGTCTTCCCCTAGGAACACTCCTCCTTAGAGAGTCATTCACTGGTGGCAACATGAGCACTCCTGTGTCAGGGATTTGATTGGAATTACACTGTCCAAATCAGTAACAGTCAACAAACTGGTTTTACTTTCTTGGGAGTTGATTCATACTCCTGGCCTGCACCATTTTCTGTGGCAGTATGTTCCTCAGCTTTGGCACACATAATGCTCTTCTATTCCAACACTCACACATGACTGTCAGGAGACACTCCTGTGTGGTACGAGGAGCAGTAGAGGGTTGTTCTCCATTTCTACTCTTCCCATCCTTCTGAACATCAGAGCTTCAGGCTGCATGCCTTCGAAGAATCTCCTCACATGGGAAAACCAGCAACACTATCAATTGATGCACGTTGGTTCTCATTTTCTAAGAATTCCTGACATTTCTCTGTCTGCTCACCGCAAAGGCAACTTCTGAAAGGCACCGCTCTGCATTCCACAGTTACTGCCCCTAATCCAGCACTATGCTCAGGTCCAGGGCAGTTAGAAGCAGTCTCTGCACCATTTCTCAGCTGGATTGTATTTTGTTGCCTCCTAGTCAGGACTGTGTCAGGGTTTTAAGCCATTTCCAGTTGCAGAAAGATAGAAATAGTATTTCTGCCTTCTCATTTGTGCTTTTCTCACTCCTGCAGTTCAAGCAAGTTTGCTGCAGTTGGATTTCATAAAGCTCTGACAGAGGAGCTGTCTACCCTGGGAAAAGACGGCATAAAAACTACATGTCTTTGCCCGGTTTTTGTAAATACTGGATTTGTCAAAAACCCCAGTACAAGGTAACTACTGACTCTCTGCTTTCCTGACCTGCCTTCTGTGCACCAAGACACACCACATTAGCACCAGCTTTAGGCCTTGTGTTCCAACTGACTGTATAAAAACAGTTGTAGCATTGGCTAAAGAAAAGCTGCAGTTGCCTTTAACCCCCATAACAGCTGCATTTGGATTACCTGAGCATGTGCATATGTGAAGCATCATACATCAGCTCATACCTCCCCTGTTTTACCAGTGCAGCTCTTACATGTTTGGTTTCCTGTGCAGGCTTGGGAAGATTTTGGAGATTGAGGAAGTTGTCGAGGCCCTGATGGAAGGAATACTGACCAACAAGAAAATGGTTTTTGTTCCATCACATCAAAGTGTTGCTTTACTTATTGAAAGGTAAGTAAAAAAAAAAAAAACAATGCCAAAACCTCTCTTCAAAACACCCCCAGCCATGTATCAAATACAATTTGCTGAGTGTACCACCCTTAAACATGCAACATCAAAATGCTTAGAATGCATCAGAATGTAACCAAACAGTGCAAATGCGCTACAGGCTGACAGGGAGGGAAGGGAGAGAATAAAAGAACACTTTTTCTTTCCAGATTGCTGTTTCCCTTTTGCCCAGAAACGCTTTATCTACCAGGAGTCCCAAAATAGTTCCAGAAAGGGCTGAGAACCTGTTGCTTATTATTGTTTGTTTCTTCATGTAAACACCAAAGACTGGGGTGTCAGAAGCTGGGAAAGTTGCTTCAAAAGGCTCTACTGCTTCTCTCTGCCACATACAGCAAGATTTGTCCTTTCACGTGGTTTTACTATCCTGTGTAGCAGCTTTACTGAGGCAGTATTTTTACCAGAGCATCATTTTAAAGCTAGAATTAGCATCAGAAAATCTGAGTTTTCAGTTAACTTCTACAATTTCTTATCCTACATTAAATTTCCTGTTGTTGTCTCTTTCAGGTTGCTTCCAGAACGTGCCTTGGCTGTCTTGAAAAAGCTCACCAATGTCAAATTTGATGCAGTCATTGGGCAGAGAAGCACCCAGTGAAAAGCAAAATTGATTCTCACTTCCCAGTGGCATCAGTGAAAACAGAACATGGGCTGAGTGTAGTTCAGCTGGTTTGATTCAGAGCAGAACTAAGAGATATGCTTCCAGGCCACCACTTCCAAGAACACCCAAGTGTTTATCCCACACGAGCAGCAGGGACATACCTGCATAATGCAGTGTTAACAAAGCAGAGAAGCAGCTCTAGAAGTGTAAAGGCTCCATTGGCTGTACATCACGTCGCTTCTATCTCCTAGAGCTGACACAGACAGAAATTCCCACAAAGGCACTACTACAGTGCACCCTCGGGATTGCCTGAGAGTATGTTTGTCTGGCCTCATATCTGATCAAAGGGATCTTGGAAGTAGCAGTTTATGGAGGACATGGGTGGCCTGTTTCACCTCAATTTAGCTTTTCAAATTTAAGAAATGCTTTAATGCACACTGAATTCCATGTGATTTTGTAGCAAGTACACGAATTAATACAGCATTTTTTGCAACATACTACCTAATTACACTGAATATAAATTCTGCAATAGCACCATCTATATGCCTTATTCTGAATAAATACAGTTCTCCAACCCAATGGTTTCTCTTGGCAGTCAAAGTCATAACCACGTCCTGGAGGTGCACTTAAGGTACAGTATCAAATAATACACCCTTTCCTGGTATCATTTCTCACACTGTTCATCTCCAAATCTCAGATACCTTTGAAATGCCTTACTGTGAAAACAGTGCAGTATTTCTCCACAAATTTCCAAGTTCCTTCCTCCATTTCATGCATGCCAGAGAATAGTATTTGTTACATGAAACACAGACCAATCTGGACTATATTTCTCCTTGCAATACAAGGCAAATAATCCAGCCTAATAAAAATTCTGCAGACCATCTGCTTCAGTATTCATAAGTCAGACTCATCTATGAAAGAAAAGAGCAGGGTTATGCTGAGCCAGGAAAGCCTTCATTCACATGTAACAGTTGAGTGTAAGTTGAAGTCCACAGAGCCTCTGCATCTGTGTACAGTGCAAGAGAAGGCCTGAATACATCTTCATTTCATCTATTACATTCAGCATAACACAAAGCTATACCCATACAGACACTGGGTATTGCATGTGTATTCCATGTACAAAAGCATGCACCAGAGGGTTTAAGTATTCCACTCCCGAAATGCTGTCTCACTGACTGGAAAAGATGCTGCAGCAACAACATCCCTGTGTGATCCCCAGCTTTTCCTTCCCAACTCTGCTCTGCCCATTGCAGGTGCATAGGAGCATTGGAGGAGAGATTTTTGGCAGGAGGAGGGACATCAGGTACCACAGGTTGGGGTGAGGCAGAAACCTCATTGATGGAGCACCGACCCACTGCTCCCAATCAAGGATGGTGGAGCACGAGACACAAGGTGAAAAGCTCAGCTGGAGTCTGCCCACCACCCCACCAAGCTGCAGGGACAGACAGGTCCCCAGTCACACCAGAAGCCCCATCAGGATCAGTGAGGTACAGGCCCATGCATGCCACACCGACAGTGCAGCCCATGCAAGGGCCAGGGCTTAAATGTGGGTGCCAGGCTGGGTACAGAAGAGCACAGAGAAAGGCTCGAGATGAGACCTCTCACAGCTCCTCATCACAAGCCAGTGGCCTGCTCTGACAGGACCCACCTTGATCACGACCCCAAAGGTCTGTGGCCTGTGGTACAAGGGAACAGCACCTGATGAAACACAGGTTAAAGATCTCTTCAGAGCACAGACTATCATTCCATCTACTTGTGCAACTCCCAGCTGCACCAGGCACTTGCTGGCTCACAGCCATGCAAGGGAGGCCTCAACATGCTGCCACTTTTGGCACAGATGAGATGGGTGCCTTCCAGTAGAATCCATCCCACTCACCTGTGAATTTCATGTTGTCCTGTAAACTGAGGTTCTTCAGGAAGGGGAGGGTCCTCGTCATCCAGGTCTTCTTGCTCTTAGGTGGCAACGAGTGGAGGTTTGTGCTGCCAGCAGCATGAATGGCTGCTAAATGTGCTAAATGATACAAAAAGGTTCCCTTTTTTCCTCATGGAACATTCTTGTAACAGGACATTCAGGCTGTGTCAAAGCCAAAGTTCCCAGCTTGGGAACTTCTGTTCTACAGTGCAAGATTCCTGTACCCAATAAAGGACAGGAAAAAGGGGTTTGCTAATTTCAGGGAATGAGAAAAAATAAACAATTTAAAAGCCAATTAAAGAGTATTAGACATGTTTTGTATTTAAAACCAAGACCCTTCAAACCCTAAAACATTACAGAGAAGCACGCTTTGAGTCCCAAAGGATAAAGGAGACTAATTGACATGCATATTCAGTGAGTTATTTTGTAAGTCTGTTTTCCTTGCCTCAGAAACATCTCCCAAATCAGGAGCAATGATTTAATGTCTACTCTGAAAGAAGTTCCTTGTTTTATGCAGTTTCTATTTGAGCTATATATAAAGCTCTTGCTAAGAGGTCAGGCCTGTCACAACAGAGAGCCTCTTACTCTTCTGAATGTTGCCTGAGACTCCCAGTCTTCTGCTTGGCATAAAGAAACAGAGACAAATGCAAGGATTTAAGCCTTCATCTCCTGAATACCAGTGACAGAATTGAATCATCAAGCCTCCTAGGCTCTTCAGTTCTCTTTCTGGTCACAACAGACAACTGAAGCTTATCCCAAAATCTGGTAACTATGGCTGCCTAACAGGAACCTATGCAAGTAAGCTTTACATAGCTCCCCACAGCTAGGTCCGAAATTTGAAGAACAGAACCTCACATCCTGGCTTAGGACTTGTTATGAGTCAGTTGGTGACTCTGGCCTCGTGCTCTGCCTCCGAGGTATCTCTTGGAGTCGGTGCTTCTCCGCCCTCTCTGCCTCCTCTGGCTTGGCCATAGCATTGACTGGAGCCCCCTGCCAGGAAAATGACAGCACCGCTGAGCTGTGCAATTGGGGTCTGGCCCAAACACCAATGTGTTAATTAAGAACAGAGCCAAGTTCCAAGAGAAAAGTAGGGAGTGCCTTGCTCTGAATCTCTCTGCTGGAGCTGACCCAGTCTCCTGCAGACAAGATGAGGAACAGCACAGCTAAAGCACTGACACATTGGCTAGAAGCCTGTGGAGATCCTTCCAGCTCCTGCAGCTGTTCCCTTTTCAGAAAGCACAGGCATAAGAGGACCCCACAGAGATTTTATGTACCAGATGCACTACATATTCCATGAGCTCCCAGCATGCAGCTGCCACTGCTGTGACTGCTCTAATAGCTGACAGTGGCTCTGTTCCCCAGCACAGAAGGCCAGAAAGAGAACCAATAGTATCACAAACCCTATGGCTGTGTTTGTAAGCTATGTGGCCAGGCACCATGCTAATCCCCCGCTTTGCTATCATCTGTACTGTTGAAGTGCTAGCATGCTTCCTGGCATAGTTTTGGTCCTTATGGGGCCCTTATGCTGTGTCTGGCAATGCCTCCCTGGCTGTGAACCGCTGGGCACATAGTGTGGGTGAGACCATCTGCTTTGGAAGAGGAGTGGAAGTTTATGGACACAGAAGCCTTCAAAGGACACCATCAAAATCAACACTCAATAACACAAAGGAGAAGCTGTGACAGTTTCTCTTTGTCCACTGTATATGCAGACATGACTGGTCAGAAATTTGAGAGGTTCATTCAACTTTTAACAACGATATTTAACGACAATATTTAACATAATTACTGTCTTCATCATGATAGGTGAAATTTTCAGTCTCTAAGGGGCTTCATCTCACCTTAGTCACATCAAGTCTTACTGAATTTCTGATAGCAGAGATTAAAACTTCCCACAGCACTTGAGCATGTAGCTAAGTCTGAGCATACTTCTTCAGAGACTGCCTCTGCTGCATTTTTCCAAAGTCTTTGATTTATAAGGATTATTTTGTTCCTAACCCATATGGCTAATCAGTAACTTGTATAGGGGCATGAATGGCTGTAGCTCATTTCATGCTCTCTGTCCTCGGAACAGACAGAAAGGAAGAAATGGCAGCATGTGTCAAACAGAGGTGTATTCTCCCTTAGCAGGATGACGTAAGTCCATGTATACCCCAGGCCTATAAAAAAGCAATAGGACAAATTTTTCAGCTAGTTATTTTTCAAGCCATGGATTATTTCAATCTTGCCCTGTCATATATAATGTTGTATTTACATCTACAGCCTCAGAAGTCATGAAACTGAGGATGCTCCATACAGTTACATGAAGCACAGATCCCCTCAAATTCTTAAAAAAAAATCTTAAAATAAAAATCCAAACTCATTAAATAGTTCTGGTTTAGATAGTAATGATTATCCCCATCTTCCCACGGATGAAGTTCTGGTTCTTTCTCAAATAGGCCAACTCAAATAGCAGTGTTATTTAACTGAACATTTTTGCCTTTAAAAACTCAAAAATAAACGTGCATCTCCTCCTAATCGTAGTGTATGTGTATTCTGTTTGGAACTGTAAACCTCCAGCCACTCATTCTTAGATAAGCATGGATTTATAAAACACCTTCCTGCTTTTCAGCAGAATTGTGTTGTATTTGGGAAAAAAGCAAATCCTAGGATTATTACGCGTATCTATAGAGGTGAACCTGGCACGGAAGCATGAAGCATGAGATTCCAGCTGCCAACTCTACAGTATGTATCTGGGAAAACTATGTAGTTATTTAGCTGTGGGGCTGGAGGCAGAGGGCATTTTCAGCTGGCTAGCTGTGCTTGCTTTTGTGCAAGGCAGTTATTTAAGAAGAATGTACTTCCCAGGGCATGTCTTTCTTTAATAAGGTCTTTCTTTGGTTCTAACAGCCCGTAAAATATTCCTAGCTAACTCTTCAAGTTCTTAAGTTGAACTTTAAGCAAAAGAGGACCAAGGCTTACCCTTATTGCTCCACAGGCAGAGAGAGACACTACAAACAAATAGAGATTGAAACAAACCTGAGGGGAAGCGTTTAATGTGGAAATATATTCCTGCACTGAAGGGAGTGTAAGGCAGCACTGTGTGAGATATGTACATACATACTGGGCACACAGGTGGGGAAGAAGAAGCTGGTACAGCCTTTTCCTCTCTCGCCTAGGTCCTTCTCTCTCTGAACTCAAAGAGAGAGGCTTCTCCAAAATCTGAAGTTGGATTGCTCTGATCTGTATTACCTAAGAGACTGCACTAATTTGGATTTGGAGGGGTCAGGGTGATGGTATTTCTCAGGAACTGTTCTGCCTGCTGCTGCTTGCCACTGAATGGCAGCTTTTTCACATGCCAAGAGGAAAGGAGTTAAGCTTTGGTACATAGCATTGAACCAGAAAAGGGAAACACGTTTATGAGAAAATAGCAAGCCAACAGACCCATTTTCACAGTGAGCCTGTCCTCAGATGTAGTGTGATCCAGCAGCACTCGTGTGCCTTTACTCAAGTGGAAATCTCAGGGTTTTTTTAAAATTGGCCTGGAAAATGTATTTTCCACAGAAACCACTCTCTAACAGAAAGAGACCAAATACAGCAAGAAGAGCAACTATTTTCATCTGGCACTTGATACAAGTGGAGCTGGCACAGAGGATTAGATACCCCATGTAGCCATTGCCTCTTGCCAACCTCTTTTCTCCTCTGTCCAACAAGATGAAGCCAACCACAGCCAGAGCAACTCCTGTCAGCAATGCTGCACCAAAGCCTCCCCCTGGAGCAGCAGCAGCTGCTTTGTGCCATCACCATGAATTGCCTGAGCCAAAATAAACCCTGCTGCTGGCCCACTGTTAGATAGCAATGGAGCACATGTTCCTGTTTCCACTGCAGAGCTTGCCTTCTCCCCTCTCCAAACCCCCACATGCAGCTGCCTTCCCTCAGTGTGGGTTTTTTTTGCCCATGTTTGTTCAAAGACAACCCTTGAACTACAGGTGCCGCAGCATGCTCCAGCCCTCACAGCACCGAATTGCCTGGTCAGATAAAGCACAGCTCCAGTGAAATGCCAAGAGACACAAGAAATGCTGTATCAGCTTGGACACAGGCCAAACCCTTCCTTCTCACGCCTAGGTGGCGACCAGTCATTAGTGGTGTCCCCCAGCGCTTGGTATCACAGCCACTGTTGTTTAATATCTTTATTAATGATCTGGATGGGGAGATTGAGTTCACCTTCAGTAAATTTGTGGACAACACCAAGCTGAGCAGGAATGTTGATCTGCTGCAGGACAGGAAGGCTCTGCAGAGGGATCTGGAAAGGTTGGATCCATGGGCTGTGGTCAGTGGTATGAGGTTTATCAGGGCAAAGTGCCGCGTCCTGCACTGGAGCCACAACAGCCCCATGCAATGATACAGGCTTGGGAAAGAGTGGCTGGAAAGCTGCCCAAAGGAAAAGGACCTGGGGGCGCTGACTGACAGAACTGAACATGAGCAGCTTGCGCCCAAGCAGCCAAGAAGGGCAGCAGCATCCTGGCCTGTATCAGCAATAGCGTGGCCAGCAGGGCCAGGGCAATGATCATCGCCTGTATTGGGCACTGGTGAGGCTGCACCTTGAATCCTGTGTTCAGTTCTGAGGCCCACACAAGAGAGACATTGAGGCGCTGGGGGGAGTGGGTCCGGAGAAGAGAAATGGAGCTGGTGAAGGGCCTGGAGTGCAAGTGTGATGAAGAACGGTTGAGGGACCTGAGGGATTCAATCTGGAGAACAGAAGGCTCGGGGGGGGGACGGGACCTTATCACTCTCTACAACTACCTGAAAGGAGGATCCAGGGAAGTGAGGTTGGTCTTTTCTCCCAAGTCTAAGAGGTAACAGCCTTGAGCTGTGCCAGGGGAGGTTTAGACTGGTTTACTAGGAAAAAATTTCTTCACAGAGAAGGCACTCAGGCATTGGAGCAGGCTGCCCAGGGAAACGATGGAATCACTGTCCCACGGAAGTGTTTGTAAACTGCATACGGCCCTTAGTGATACGGTTTAGTGGTGGACTTGGCAGTCCTGGGGCAAAGCCTGGACTTTATGATCTTAAAGGTCTTTTCCCACCCAGCTGATGCTCTGATTCTCATAACGGGACTCTCGGGGGGTGTGTGGGAACACTGGTATCCCACAACATCGCAGGCCCGGGACCAAAACCACACAACCCCTACCGATCCCCACCGCACCGCGCAGTTTAAACCCTACACAACCCCCTCGCGGCAAGCCCACCCCCCCGTTCCGCCCCCCCCGGGCCGCGCATGCGCCCCGTCCCGCCGTCCCGCCCCGTTTCCCCCTTCCTCCCTCCCCCCTGGGCAGGCGGCACTCCGCCGGACCCGGCTCCCGCAGCGGCGGCAGGTGAGCGGGGCGGGCAGCGGGAGGGGATCGCGTCTCTCGTCCCACCCGGCGGGGCTGCATCTCACGTTCCCGGGCCCTTCCCCCGCGGCCGCGCTCCCGCCCTCCGCCGTCGCACCCCTCTCGTTCTCCGTCAGGGCCCGCCGCCGCCATGGTGGGTTGCCCCTGCCTTTATGTAATTCACGCCCCTCCCCTCAGGTGTAGCGGGAGCGGCCCTGCTTGCTGTGGCGCGGGGGGCTGTCGGGATGGCTTTTTCTTCTCCTTATAGCCCTCTGGAGCACCCCTGCCCGCCCAGCCGCTCGCCTCACGGTAGGGCGACCGGACTCCGCTCCTTCGGCCGCGGCAGCAGCGGGCCCGGGCCCCTTTCACTGCAAAGTATTGGCCCCACCGTCTTCAGAGATCCAGACCGAGTGTGGGTTCTTGTGAATTAACCTAGAATTGATTCAAGTCACCCAGGGCTGGATTATGCCCCTTAGAAGAGTATCCAAGGGCAACACGCTGCCCAGGCTAGTCTCCTCAGCATCAGTGGTCTTATTCTGTGGGAGGCACACATGTAGTCCTAAGGTTAACAGAGCTCTTGGATTGTATGCTTGCCATAAGATTCCAGCACAGAGACAAAATCAGACGAATAAACCGAGCTGGGAGTCCACATGTTTCAAGATGCTGCATGTAATTCACTGCTGTGGAGACTGCAGCCCAAGAAACTAGTGCATTGATGAGCTTACTGCTGACATCTTGTAGCAGAAATGCTTAAGTTACCCCGAGCCAAATATTTCTTGTTTTAAAAAATAGCAAGAAATTACCTGTTGCCACTCCTAAGTGGCCTTAGGAGTTCCTAACCTCCCCCTCCCTCTCTTTCTTCTCAGATAAGAATTTCAGATGCACAACTCCACCAGCTCTTTATATTGCCTACTTGAGTTTCCTTCCTGCTTTGATAGGTGCCACTTGCCCATCTCCACTCAAGCCAGTTGCTTACTGGCTGCTGGGAAGTATCAGTTAATGAAGCCCTTATCCATAAGGGATATGGAGATAGTTCACAAATCAAATCCAGCCTGATAGTTCATAGATCCACATTTCCTCCTTTGCCTAGTTGTTCCTATGTATTCTGCTGTAGTGAAAGTTATAACACTCAGAGGTACTGACTTTATGTGCGTATTGCAGAGGCTTCTGGCATTATAATTAAGAAACTATTCATGTATGTGACTGTAGAAAAGTACCTCAGTAGGTAAAACAGCTCATCAAATGTTAACAAGCTGAAATAACAACACGTGTGTCACACAGGCTTTGTTTGCTTATAATGGAGAGTAACCTGCAAAAGGTTCAGACACGTTCTTTACACAATTGATTCTGAGGGTTTTGAGTTAGTTTGGGCTGATTGCCCTGTAATATTTGTGTGCTATGTAAGAAGATGTGTCCGCTTTGAAATGTGCCAAGATTGTACCTGTAGTTTCAGTGCAGCATGCTTTTAGCAGTGTACTCATGATCTGGTTTATTTTATAAATGGTTAATAAGATGTCAGGAGCCTAGCATTCAGTTTTCTAGTTGGCCACTTCATTTGTAAAAACAAGTTTAATCAGTGTGGTCACAAGAGGACACAATCATTGTGTAATTACTGCCAGTAATTTGATGTGAGGCAGCGTAGCACCATGTTAGCCAACATCTTAGTTCTTCATCAGCAGGTTTCAGCAAACAGATTTTGTAATAATAGTTTCCTGCTTCTTGGGTTATGAAACCTTTTATCTTGGATTACTTCTGTCCCCTCCTGATTTCAAACAGATTTTAAAGGAGTCTTACAGCTCCAGGATAAAAGAAAGATGATACTGCTTCATGGTTTGAGCTGTTTGATTTGTGAATGTAACATGAGGCTGCAGCCTCAGTGAATCTCAACTCTAGATGAGAGAATACGACGATTGGCAACTAAGGCAGACAGCCCTGAGAGGATGGGGCTGGTTAGTGTGTGGGAAATGGTGTTGGGCTACAGCCCTGGGATGCTCTGGTGGGTACCATGCCTTGATTTACATGTCTAGAATAAAGTGCAGCTGATAAATTACTTAAAAATTATTTTACACTCTGTTAACACTTCTCAGGAAGGGCTGAACTAAACTGCTATGGAAACCATTAAACTATTGTTATTTTTAATCAGGTCCCTCAGAAAATACCATAGTGCGTCTCCTTGGTAAGGGCCTGTTCTGTGCTCTTAGGAATGTAAGGTAATAAATAAAAGTTTTATTACATAACTATCAACTCTTCCCTATGCTCCCTAGAATTGCAGTGGTTTTCTGTTATGTTCTACTCTTCGGATATTCTCAAGGTTACCCTGAATAAATAAAGCACTTCTTAAGTGAAGCGATACCTTTATCTGTAAAGCAGAGTCCTTCCTGTTTTGGGGCTTCTGATGGTTTTTGATGGTTGTTCTGAAGCAAAAGTAAGTCAAATATAAGTAAATCGTGGCATAGTTTGATATTAATTATGCAGAATTGATCAGAATTGTCAACCTGTCATCCCATAAAGCCCAGAGGACATGTAGCCGTGCCATATAACATATGCCATATAGTTTCTGTGGAAACTGGGATTAAATTTCATCAGAACTTTGCTGAGCGTTTCCATGTTGGATCAAAGAAAGGAGGGAAGAAGCTACCTCAAAACAGGATTAAAGGGTTGCCAGGCAGAATTATTTCCAAACTGATATTTTATCTGACTGTGGGTTTTTATGCTCTACAAAACACCTATTTGGTCCTTTTACTGTTGCATTTTTCCAAGAAACAGCAGTCCTCATTCACTGTTTGTGTGTCTGCAGCACTGATGGGATTTTGGTTATGGAAGCGGATGAAATGTGGTGCCAACAGTACCCATTTCACTGTTTTCTGAACTACCTGTGTGACAAGTAACATGGAACAGTAATACATACCAGGCTTTGCTATAAGGAGCTTTTGGAATACTGAAAGGATCTAGAAATTTTATATTAGTGTTGTTTAACAAAATCTTTAATGAATTTCTGCAGAAGAAAGCCTTGTAGTTTTAAACAAGCTAAACTAGTTAGATGTGTGGTTTCTGATTTTTTTCCCCATTAAATTATTTTTCTGCTGAGAAGTACAGTAGGCTTAGGCTTGAAGCTTGAACTTTTCCGTGTTCTCCAAACTTGTCTGTTTTGATCTAATTAGCCTGGGCATCTGAGCAGTTTTGCGTGAGGTTTCCATAACTCCTTTGATGGGATTGGAGAATGGAGAAGGGGAGAGCACTGTGTTTTTTCTACACTATTGTTTTTATCTATCAGGTTTTTTCCCCTATGTTCCTTCTTGGTGATGCAGCTGTAACCAGATTGAACAGCAAACAGCTGCTTGTGCAGTCCCTGCCAGAGCTGCTGCTTGGCTGCAGTTTGCAGTGCAGCTGCCTCCTGCCTTTCCCACTTCCTTCCCTCTGTCTCTTCCTTAGCTCTGCCAGCTGCCCTCTTTTCAAATGTTCAAGTTTTCTTAGTACAACACAGGACAACAGCTCAACTTGTTCTGTTAGCTAGATTAAGTTGGAGAACTTACATATGCTTACCTAATCTTGTGGTCAGGAGGACCAGCACATAATTACCTTCAGAGACTTGTCAGGCTCTGTATTAGACAAGTTAGTTTTACTCAGTCACATGAACAAACTTGTATAGATTTATATGCATGTGGTCTGTTTGTACTAGAGCCACTTCCAAAACCTCCCTGCTCACAGGGCTACAAACTCTGCTTTTACAGAAGGCAAATTTCTCATCTTCTTTAATTAAAAGGCCCTTTTGTTTCCTGAGTGAGGCTACCTGCCCTTTTCTGCACAGATCATGATGTGATTTTTGTTAATTTTATGGGTGGATAAACAAAGTTACGTACAGGATAGTTGGTGAAACTTCACCTGTATCTTGACTTCTCCTGGGGTTTTGCCTTCTTTTTTTCCAACTTCAATACCACTGCTCATAAAAAGCAGTGGATTTATAGGTATCATAATACCTATCTTAACACCTCCTAGTCACGGTTATAAAGGTTTTGTTTCTGTTCTGTGTCACTGAAATGTCTTCCTTCCTTGTGTCGGTGGAAGAACAAGGGGGATCCCCTCTTTCTGGGACACTGTCTCCCAGGGTAGCTGACCAGGGAGGAGGCCATGTACTCCAGCATCTAGGTTGGCTTTTTGGCCAAGATTCCTGGTGTTTAATTTCATGACAGGGGAAAACAGAGCAATGTTCATTCATGTCCTACCAGCCTACCACTGTCTAATGTTTTCTGTTTCTTTTTGTTTCAGAATTATTTGAAGCATTTTACCTCATACTGGAGGAATTTTACATGTAATTCAGTTTCAGATTTAGGTAGAATCGAAATTGCTTCATTTAGGATTTTACTGTTGTTTGAATTGTTGGAGATATAAGATAACATGCTTGTGCCCTGACCTCTCATCCCTGCTTGCTTTTCTAAGTTTGATAGTGAGGAATATCTAGGGACCAGAATACCAACTCTGCAGTCTGAAACAGCTGCACTCTGGGAACAGCAGACATACCAATATTTCTAAATGTTTAACTTGAACAAGAAGATTGCTGACTTGCTCTCAGCAAACAATGGTGAGCTGTAAACAATGTGTGCTTTGTTTTTTTATTCAGACAGTTACCCCTTCATGGGAAGTGTGAAGCAGCTGTCTGCAACAAATAACAGATGATGTTATGATTGAGGCACTTCCTTTAGTTTCCTTAGGATCAGTCACTTTCCTTGATGGTCACTTATACTCTTAGTATAGTCTCTTTCAAGAAGTGTTGGCAACAAGTTCACAAACAGTGGCTTTTCCTAAAGCTCAAGCATAAGATTCCTGACTGTGTCTTTTTCCCCCTTCTCCTCCCACCTTCCTAAGTAAGATTATAGGTACATATTTATAATATGTAATCACAGTGTTAGGTACCAGCAGTACCTAATGTTTCATCTGCTTTTTTTTGTGTTTTTTTTGGCTTTGGTTTTGTGGTTTTTTTTTTAAACAGGAAAATGAATAGAACTTAACTGCATTTTAGGACTTGATTCCTGATGGGCTGGATTTTTGTCTTGACAGGAGTTTTTGAAGATTCATGCAGTGAAAGAAGAAACAGCCAATGGCTTCAGAATCCGTGGTCCCAGAGCAGGGAAAACAACATCTGGTAAAGGGAAAAAGGCGTCAGCAGCAAACTAGGTCTTCCAACAGTGACGGTGAAGATGACATCTTTGTATTTGAAGCAAATGAGGCTTGGAAGGATTTTCACAGCTCTCTTCTTCACTTCTTTGAAGCTGGAGAGCTCTGCGATGTTACACTGAAGGTGATACTGTCATACATTCATTGCATTTAACAGTCTGAAGATTAAGCTGTGAATAAGTGTGCTGGAGCTGGCTGTGAATTTGGGCACGGGTATGGAAGCCACAGAATACCTATTAAATCTGAGGCATCTCTAGATATATTTGTGGGGTTTTTTCTTATTTAGGAAGTTTACAACTGAAATGTAAACACTTAAGTTCCTGACAGTCTGAGAGAAGAAGTTCATGACTTTGACCCAATTTGCCTGCTAAACAAGTTCCTACAGTTGATCAGTATATTACTGCGCAGTTTCAGATTCTTGTAGCCTCCTTGCTGTGACACACTTTCATCCCCAATTTTATGTCTATTTTTGCATTCTGCATTGCTTCGCTAAATCTTTCCTGATAAACAGGATTTCTGGAACAAATCTAGCTTCCAGCATTCTCAAAGGGGAAAAAAAAGTAAAGCCAACAGTCAATTATGTTCTACAGCTGATGAAAGAGTTAAAGGAGGAAGAGGAAACCAGTTTTATGATTATGCATAACATTGCTTTAATGCATTCTTTGTAAGTCATCTGTATGTTACTTAAATCCTGATCACAATAAATTTATATCTAGCATCTGTAACAGTCGTTGCCAGTGCCTACAAATATGAAGTATTAGTTAGCTGGGCATCTTAGTAGGGCAAAATAGTTATTTAAGAAAAAGAGATGAAGGAGATTTGCTCCAAGAGCAAATGACAGATGCCTTCAAGAGAAATCATTTGTCTGCCACTTTTACTTTAAGATATTAACAGAAAAAAACCTTGAAAGATGTGTGTCCCTGGTCCTCCCCCAGTAGGCAGCTCATCTTTCTAAAATGCTTGGGAGACAATGGGAATATGTGCGAGGAAGAGGGTATCTCTCCCTCCTGCTCCAGTGGACATCAGGAGTGGAATAAGCAAGAACATTGTTCTGTTCTGCTCTGCAACAGGTACTAGATCACAAGCACTGAGCAGGCACTAGAATAGGTGCAGTGGCTCATAACAGTTCAGATAATTATCATAGGACATGGAATGACAATACTGAAGCTGCTCCAGACAGCATGAGAGCCATGAAACAGAACTGGCCAGACTGCTCATCATCAGGTCTTTTTAGATATGTCATTTTAAAAGGTGGTTTGGGGAAGAAGGTACATGTCGCAACTCTTAACAACCCTCTTACCTTTTTTTGACCTCATCCTCACTTTTCTCTCTTTCCACTCACCCTTGCAAAAAAAGGTAGAAAGTCCTATTTTATAAACATAGTTAAATGTATACTCCTGCTAGGGAAACTTGGCTTGTAAAACACGCTATACTGTGGCTGCATTTTAACTTTCCCTAAGTTAGGCTTATGTTAATGTCCCTTTGTATTATTCATGTGGAGATACTTTGGTAATTTAAGAGAATTAGATTGCTTGACTTGGCTTCCAGTCTACAAGTGGAGCCTGTTATCCATGGAGGCTAGAGCAGCTGTGTACATCTTACATAAAGCTTCTGAAATCAGTGATTTTCAAGTAATTAGTAATAAAACTG
Organism: Pezoporus wallicus; assembly: GCF_028554395.1. Lineage (NCBI taxonomy): Eukaryota > Metazoa > Chordata > Aves > Psittaciformes > Psittacidae > Pezoporus > Pezoporus wallicus. The sequence continues at coordinate 15,647 of NW_026636884.1, read as the reverse complement.
GAGCTAGAGTTTTCTGAAGGGCTTGATTTTTTCTTTCTGTAGTGCTCAGGCATTTCTCATGTTTTAGGAATAACTACTTCTCTACTGAACTTTCTGCTTTTGTGCATGGCCTCTGATAGTGAGCAGTTCTGTTATTGATGTTGTCAGGCCAATTACTGATTTAACTTCTGGCTGTTAAAATATGATAGTTACTAACTGGAGGGGAATTCCAATTTCAAAATACCAAGAACATGCTAGGTATTTTAAATGTAACAGATTCAAAAATTTAAAGGAAAGATCTAATTAGAGAGTGGGAGGATAGGCACAATAAAAATCTCTGAAGGTGAAAATGGCCTTGGAGCTTTCCCTGATACAGCAGACCAGCTGGTAGCATATTTTTGCGTCAGAACTGTAATTAGCTGGAGTGCTCCTGTAACAGTGACAAACTATGGGGGCACACAGGGAGACTTCCTCTTCTCCAAAGGTTTAAAAACTGGAATTTCACCTACTATAATGCTAATGTCATATGAACAGCTCCGTGTTAGAAGGTGGAGAGTGGCAGATGCATACTATCTGCTTTTCTCCTGTTGTTTGGGGTTTTGTTCACTTGGTAGGTCTATGAATAGTTCCTTCTGGAGTGATCTTATTAACTCACACTGAATCATCTATTTTTTCCTCTCTTTTAATCTGTGTATTCTTTCATATGTGTTTGCTTTCTGTACTCGATTTACTACTCACCAGGCAGGTTACACATGTGATAATACATACTTTTAAGGGTAGAGCTACTTTGTATTGAATTACAGCTAGAAAAAAACTCCAAATCATCCTGTATAATACCTTTTTTTTTTTTTGTATGTGTGAGATTGCAAGATGGCTCAGTAACACCTTCATCTGAAAGTGAGCATGTAATTCAAGTCTATCAGGGAAACTGGTTACTTAAGTCAGCCATCCCCTTATGTTAGTGCAGACTGCAGAATGACAAATGCTGTAAGAAAGCACTCCTGTAATACAAATTAGTGGATTGTTCATTTACCTTCAGTGTTTACATTCTCATTTTAATGTAATTAAATTCTGTAATTTTGTTAGTGAAAAGCTTATTTTGCACATTTGCTGATCACAATTTTGAAAAATACATTGTCGTTATGGGGAATACGCTTATCTTTTGTAGCTAAACACCTTCTAAAAATCTTGAAGTGATTGGTAGCTTTATCAATTCTTCAACAGTAATACAAGTCCTGAGGGTTAAATTAAGTAGTCTAAAAATATCACTTTACAGTCCCCCCATCTCTGAATACGCATGAACCAAACAAGAGCCTAGCATTCTGTCTCCAAGATGCATCTAGAAGGTTTCTAAGGATGTTTCGTTTAAAAAATAGCTCTTAAAGAAAAGTTCATCACATCAGTGCTATTGCTTTCTTGGGTTACCACCCTGCCATACTCAGGCAGCCAAGTTACAACTCAGATCTGATTGGGATACATTGATCTATGTCAGAAGTACAGGGCAAATGGAGTTAATTTGTTTAAACAAAATACAGTAGCTCAATGCATATTGAGTTCAGAATTCTTATTTCAGCTTACCTGTCCATTCTTCCATAGCTGAAAAAGACATTCCCATAAAAGATTGGGGTTTTTTTTGTTTTGTTTTGTTTTTTCAGGTTGGTTCAAAATTTATCTCCTGCCACAAACTGGTGCTAGCTTGTGTTATACCTTACTTCAGAGCCATGTTCCTCTCAGAAATGGCTGAAGCCAAGCAGACGGTGATCGAGATCAGGGACTTTGATGGCGATGCAATAGAAGACCTAGTGAAGTTTGTGTACTCCTCCCGGCTTACTCTGACGGTGGATAACGTCCAGTCTCTCCTGTACGCTGCCTGCATTCTGCAGGTGGAACTGGTAGCAAAGGCATGCTGTGAATACATGAAGCTGCACTTCCATCCCTCCAACTGCCTGGCAGTCAGGGCATTTGCAGAGAGCCACAACCGCATTGACTTGATGGAAATGGCTGATCAGTATGCTTGCCAACATTTCACAGAGGTGGTGGAGTGTGAAGACTTTGTGAGTGTGTCACCACAGCACCTCCATAAGCTCCTGTCCTCCAGTGACCTGAATATTGAAAATGAAAAGCAAGTTTACACTGCTGCTATCAAGTGGCTGCTAGCCAATCCACAGCATCATGCTGCATGGCTGGATGTAATACTTGCCCAGGTAGGGCAGACCAAGGTTCCTGGTGTCTTGTCTCATCACTGGTTTAGATTTATAATCAACTGTTTGTCCTTAGGTAGATCTCAAGATGAAATATGTTCTTACCAGTTGGTGACTCATCTGGTATTTACAGTTGTGAGTTGACAGTGGAAGCAGGTTAAATCTCTTGAATATCAGGAAGAGGCTGTATTCTCCAGTTTCTTTAGAGAAGAATATTCACTTTATGCTCATGGCTGGGAGGCAGGGAGCCAACAAAAAGCTGCATCTTCGTTAGAGCAGAAACTCCTTAGATTTACACATGGTGGAGAGCAAAGCCATCACTTCACTTGGTTTGATACTACTACAGCCTGAAATACTTCGCTTGCTGGTAAGAATCGGTACTTAAAAAAGGACAGCAACGCTGTTGAGTTTTTTTACATAGCTAGGAAAGTAAAGCTGTAATCGAGATGTGTCATATCAAGTTGAGCTACTTCTAGAATATTCCATATATTTAATTAACAAAAGACCAAGATGTGTTAGCCCTATGAGCAGCCTAGGAAACATACTCTAGACCCTTCCATGTTCAGTAGACTAGTGCTACTGATTAGCTGTAGGACCTGAAAGGAGCTGGCAGTTTAATCATCTAGACTTGATACGAGTCTGCTGCTTCTGAAAGAAACAGGATATCAAAAGGTCACTCAGCTGAACTTACATAAACTCCCTCAGTTATTCAAGCTCTGTGTGTGCTAGTTATGGGAGTTTAAAATACAGTAATTGAGACATGTATGGAGAACCTGTGCGGGGGAAGAGGGAGGTACATGCTGTGTGCTGCAAAATGTGCTATGATCTTAGCAGGTAAGATCAACTGTGCTGTTTCAGCTGTCACTGAATGCCAACTTGAATATTTTGCATTTGGCAGAATTGCTAATATTGATGTCATATGAGTAATGAGAGGTCTACTAACATACTGCTGTCATTGTCTTCACGCATCATTTTTCACATTTCCTGGTAAAAAGATCACAGCTATGTATTAACTGTCTCCCAAAGCCTTTCAGTTTCATCTAGACAAGCATAAGATTTTTTGTACAAAAAACCCCTTCTTTAGTACACGGTAATTAAATTCACAGGCAATGTAATTTTAGATTTTAAAAAATAACAATTTTTATTACCCAATTATGATAGCAGAAGGGATTTACAGCTTTATTCTATTCATGAAAACCAGAGTCTAGAACAAAGCAATGAAAAAGTAAGCCCCTTCCTGTAAATACGGGTTATTTGCCAGAGTATATGGAGCCATCACTTGATCTGAACATTACTGCTAGGAGAAAACACAACATTGTTTCTTGACGGTTATTACCTACATCATAATCAGCCTTACAGGTTTTGCTGTTATAATGAGGCTCTGAATTTGTCAGCCTTGGGTTCTTACCGTATCACTAATCTCACAAGTCTGTTAGCAGGGCTTTGGTGGTGCTTTTGATCAGCCTAAAATAAGTTGAGCCAAAGTAAATGAAGAAGTGGAACTGAAAGCAACTGGGCAAGGAAGAACTGGTACAGACACTTGCTTACTTGAAGACAGGGACACTTGCCAGCCTATCCTGCTGCTCTGAGAAGCACTGCAGATACTGGACTTCTTCACCATTGTCTCTGAACTGACTGGGAGCTGCTTGACAGCATTGACTCCAAACCTTAGGAAGTCAGATGGTGGCTTACTTCAGTTCCCCCTACTAACACACATCCCACCTTTGTGCCTGATTGTACTTCATAGTCCTCACTGTTTCTTTCTCATGATAATGTGAAGATAAATGAAAGCTTTGCCGAAATAAATAGAAAGGGAAAAGGACATTTCAAGGCAGTTTTGGAGAAGCTGACCTTATTTCAGATATGCCCTGTCACTGGGGATTGCTCTGGGAGGTAAATACCTGTAGTTGCACCCAGAAAGACCCTTCCATTCCTCCACCTCGTCACCAGCTCTCTTCTGGGAAACTACAGGAAGGAAACAGGTAAACAAAAAATTAGCTCTCAAGGTGGTTTTTTGTTTGGTTTTGATTTTTAAATCCTGTAGTCAAGTCCACACCAGAGAGAGGTGTTACACTAGCAATACCTCCTTGATAGAAACAGTTCATGCTGATAATGTTTCCTTTTTGACTTGCCACCCACAGAAAATGAACCATTCTAGCAAAAGGCCTCTTTTGCTGGCATAGCAATGAGCTGGAAATCCATACGCTCCTCAGACTAACCTGACATGGGCTATCCTGGCAGAGTCACAGGTACTGCCTTCATCACGCCAGGCAGGTGCCTGGGCCACGGAACAGTTCTCCTCTGCTGCTTAAATGCAAATGGTTGTAGCAAATGTTTGTCACTAAAAAAGAACTGTTTGTATTGCTCTTACTTTAGGAAAAAAATATGAAAACCTCTCTTTTTAGTGAAGTGCGTGGGGCTGCCAGCTGACTCAGAAGCTCCATCTGTTATGCGTGTGTCACTGTAAATGGTGAGACTCAGTCAGTTCAGCCAGTTACTCCAACTGTGTTCATTTCTGTTAGGTACGGCTGCCTCTCTTGCCCATTTGTTTCCTTATGGGTGTTGTGGCAAAGGAAGAGATTGTCAAGCAGAATCTAAAATGTAGGGATTTGCTGGATGAAGCAAGAAACTACCACCTTCGCCTGAGCAGCAGGGCAGTGCCAGACTTTGAGTACTCCATTCGCACAACACCAAGGAAGCAGACGGCTGGTAATTAAATGTGTGTCTGATTATCCAGTAGGAAGTAGTTTGGAGAAAAGGCAGTACATCTGTGCAGGGTTAGCTGGCTTGATATAAATGATTGTTAATGACTTAATGCAAAATTGGGAAAGCCATTGGTTATCTCTCTGAATTACCTAATTACAGGTAATGTGCTGCATTTTCCTAGCAGAACTTTAGCAGTAATTTTCTTTTTTTAAATCATTATTTATCCTAATTAGCTCTATCTGCATTAAAGCCAGAACTGTTAAGTATGGTATGACCAGGCAGTATGCTCTAAACTGTACTGAAAACAACACTTACCTTTTGGTGTGAAAAGGTTGAGCTAACTTTTAAACTCTTGGGCTAACCTACATCAAAAGTAAGTGATGAATATTAGACTGCAAATCCTAATTGTTATGTTTAACAAAATCTGTTTATCTCTCTAAGCAAAATCACAAAAAGCATATTTAAAATATGCATTGGTTTTGCAAGATAGTTAATTGGCATAGTTTACAGGTAGTTAATTGGCATAGCAGCATGCCAAGCAAAGCCTAAAATCCAGCATCCAGTTATGGAGGGCAGCCATACCCCTTGGAGTGAAATACAACTTCTCCCAAACTGCATAATTTTCAGTTCACTCTGCTCTGCAACTTTATCTCTCTTCTTCTTGCTAGTTTTCTGGAAACTTGTTTTGTCTTCTTCAGGTGTGTTGTTCTGTGTTGGTGGTAGAGGTGGATCAGGCGACCCATTTCGCAGCATTGAATGCTACTCTATCAGTAAGAACAGCTGGTTCTTCGGCCCCGAAATGAACAGCAGGAGAAGGCATGTGGGTGTGATCTCTGTGGGAGGTCAGTAAACCCATTCAAGCAACCCTGATCAAAAGGCGGAATTTGGTGGAATTGGTACTTTTACTACTTGTAGTACTTACACTACTTTACTTGTTTAACTTGAATATTCCTCAATTTAGTAAAGCTTCTTCCCATTAAGAGGTTTTAATTCTGAAACAATCTGAGAGCAGGCTTACTGAAAAAAGCATTGCTGCAAACTGAGAGAGCTGGAGAGGGCTCCAGGCAGAACTTATGGTGGCCTTTCAATTCTTAAAGGGGACTTACAAGAAAGATTGTGGTAGGCTTCATAGTAGGGCTTGTAGCAATAGGACAAGGGGTCCTATTTTTAAATAAACTGAAGGAAGATGGATTTTTTTTTTTTTTTTTTTACAATGAGGGTGGTGAAACACTGGAACAGGTTGTCCTGAGAGGCAGAAGATGCTCCATCCCTGGAGCAAGGTTAGGCTGGATGAAGCTTTCTGAGCAACCTGATCTAGTTGAAGATGTCCCTGCCCATGGCAGGGGTGTTGGAACTAGATGATCTTAAGGTCCTTTCCAACCCTGACTATTCTATGATTCTGTGTTCCTCCTCATTGCAGGAGGGTTGGACTAGATGGCCCTCAGAGGTGCCTTCCAACTCAAACTAGTCTATGATTCTATGAACTGTATACAGCGTCTTGCCTTAATACGTGATTTATTTTTATAAATCCATTTACAAAGAAATGGTCTTACACAGCAGTTACCCAGAATTTGCTAGTGCCCATATTCACTCCCTTCATTCTTAAATCTGTGCAGTCAAGTCACTAAGACCATAACTCTTCCAAGGAGAGACCTACCTTTATTTTCGGGTCTGCATCTTCTGAAACCAGATCCATGAAGTCCAGGGCAGCTTAGCACCCATGATCATAGAATCACAGAATGGTTTGGGTTGGAAGGTAGTGAAATAATAAGAATAAACTAGCGGGGTGTATTGTGCAGAATTTGGGTTGGAAACCTTAAAAATCACCCAGTTCCAGCCCGCCTGCCGTAGGCAGGGACACCTTCCACTAGACCAGGCTGCTCAAAGCCCCATCCAACCTGGCCTTGAACACTTGCCAGGGATGGGGCAGCCACCGCTTCTCTGGGCACCCTGTGCCAGTGCCTCACCACCCTCACAGTGAAGAATTTTTTCCTAATATCTAATCTAAATCTCCCTCTTTCAGTTTAAAGTAATTTTCCCTTGTCCAGTCACTACATGCCCATGTAAAAAGTCCCTTTCCAGCATTTTTGTAGGCCCCCTTTAGATACTGGAAGCTGCTCTAAGGTCTCCCCCTTCTCTTCTCCAGGCTGAACAAACCAGCTCAGCCTGTCTTCATAGGAGAGATGCTTCAGCCCTCTTCATAGCCTTCCTCTGGATTCACTCCAACAGGTCTATATCCTTATGTTGGGCTTATGATGCAATTTTTCCTTGTACACAGTAGCCCCTGTGTTGCTGCAGCAGAACAGCAATCTCCCCCACAACCCCCTAGAAAATCTGGTGAGACTGATAAAAATGTCCAAAAATGATCTGACCTGCAGTACTCAAGAGATTTTTTTTTTTTGTCTATATGACCTCAAGGTTTGTATAACAGTCCACATTAGAGCAGATTTCGGGTTGAATACAGCATTTAAAAATATGAAGTCCATACTTGTTAAAATCCTGATACTGAAAACATTTGAAAATGTTAACCTTTGAGCTTTTTGTCTCCAGGTAGGCAGATATTACATAAATGAAAAGTGAAGTATTGCCAAGCAATATCTCTTTCAAAAGATGTTTATGTGTTCAGGTAAAGTCTATGCAGTAGGTGGTCATGATGGAAATGAACACTTGGGAAGCATGGAAGTATTCGATCCTCTCACAAACAAATGGATGATGAAGGCATCAATGAACACGAAGAGGTACGTGTCCCGTGATCCAAAATTTAAGCCCTAGTCTGTGACAGATGATTTCTTGCTGATGCTGAAAATAATCATGTCTGTGCTGCCTTTTTGTTTCCAAACTTTGCTATTTTTAGGATTCCTTTTTTTTTCTTATTCTGGGGCTTCATGCTAATACACAGCTTGATTTACTAGCTGTAAAGCAAACGCAAATCTGCATCACACTTGCATCTGTCACATACTTGCACAAAGTTGTGCATAACATACTGTAAATATTTCAGTGCAAAACTGCATAATCCCCGATTATGTTTCTGCTTTGGCTTTCTTTTATTGCTCTATTTTCCTTTTATTTTTTCCTTTTCTTGGGGGGGCTGGTTTTTGAAGCACTGAGCTCTTTGTAGTCTTACATTCTGATATCTAGGGCCTTTTCTGCTATGCCCAATAAAGAACTCAAAACTGACTAACTGGTTCTGTGGGGTTTTTTTGCTCTTTTTTAAGAATGAGCAAGACAAGTGCCAGCAGAACATGCACAGTGAAATACTTCATGCCTAGGAAACAAACAGCTGCCTATGCTTTTGCCACAAAAGGCCAGAAGAACTAAAACATTGAAAGTCAGCCTGAGGATTTTTCTTGCCTTTTGACATTTGAGATTCTTTTAAGGAGCTACTGGACTCACAGATCTGTAATTTTTTGTTTCTGCTGTCATTTAAATCAGCCTCCTTAATTCTACATTCCATTGTTATTTGTTGTTTGTAAAAGCATCCTGTAAAAGTAGGATTGAAATACGGAGCATGGCTAAGTCCTAAAGCTGTGACCTCATCAAAATAAAGACCCAGACTCCTAGAAGGGGCTTCTTGCTTCACTTCCTCCCATCTGCCACCACCCAGGGCATATTTTCAGCAAACTTAATGCTTACATTATAGACCATGTTTTTCATTTTGTAGTACTGATTGTACACTCCTACTGGTACATTCAGTAGAAAAAAAAAAAATCTGGCAAAAAATCTGGCAACTACTTTAAGACAGACCTATTGGAAAATAATAGAATAGAAGAAATTGCAATTAAATCTTGCTAGAGGTCAGTCATCAAATACCTGGCACGGGTTTGCATTTTAATACGTATCAATATCACCCCCCAAAAATCATCCCGAAGCATAGCAGCCGCTATACCAACAAAGTTAAAATCAGCAGGTTTTGGTTCCCCATCAGCTACAACAAAAAAAGATACAAAGTGTCAAATTCACTACCTGCATCGAGAAAGCCAGGTAACTAAGGCAATCTCATATATCCAAGCATGTAAGTAGAGGACTTGGGCTGTAAGTGACACGCAGTCAAAACAGTATTCCATGCCTCCCCGCCTTTAGGTTTTTATTATTTTTGAAACAGGAGCTTTTGTCTTTCTGCAGTCTAAAAATATTCTAGCTGCAACAGTCCTGTTCATGGGTCACACAGTAACATACGGGTACATGGGAAGGGTGAGGTGAAGGTGAGAGAAAACTCAATGGGAGGCTGCAAACGCAGAAAAGACTTTGAGGATAAAGCTGCAAGCCTGGCACAGGTGTGCCTGCCACAGTGACTGGTCATTGTTTATTATAAACTGCACTTTTTTAAACTTCATTACTTTTTCTCCATAGTTTGAAGGAGGTGCCAGTCAGGTAACATTGCACTTCATGTGTCTTTCCCATTCCCTTTTTCTAAGGATTTGCACTGAGGTATTGATCCTATGGTTTTCTTAGGAGAGGAATTGCGCTTGCCTCTCTGGTTGGCCCCATTTACGCAATAGGAGGTTTGGATGACAACACTTGTTTCAGTGATGTGGAAAGATACGACATTGATTCCGATTGCTGGAGTGCAGTTGCCCCAATGAACACTCCCAGGGGAGGAGTTGGCTCTGTAGCCCTTGTGGTAAGTGACTTCTTCCTCCCAAGGTGGGGCCAACCAAGGAGCTGACCGGCTTTTTAAATCTTTTACAAGGCAGAACACAAACGAAAATGAAGCTGGTGGGTCTGAGCACCTCCAGTCATCAAAATCCTATGGAACTGTGCACAAGGTGAGGATATTTAGGATAATACTCATGTCATATTGAACTACATGCCCTGTTTCAGCAGTATTTGAGGTTCTGGGTGCAAGTAGCCGGACCATTCTGACATCAGGCTAATGCCTCATGTCTCACTCAGAAGACTGGTTTGTCGTGGTTACTGTTTAAAGGTAGTGAACACATCTGCACTTAAATCCCCCTGTCACTATATATACTTTGCAAAATATCTACAATACTACGTAACTTTTTCACTTCTTTATTTGCAAAAGAGCATCATTAGATAATTACGTTTGTTGCTGGAATTCTTACATAGAAGTAAATAATTGGAGCTGTATTTTAGGCACATTTGCCTATAATTGTAACAAGGCTTATGAAAAGCTGAGTAAATAGATACATTACACATAAGCTTTCTTTATACAACTGTTTTCCAGAACCATGTTTATGCTGTGGGTGGCAATGATGGTGTAGCATCTCTTTCCAGTGTGGAGAAATACGATCCCCATTTGGATAAGTGGATAGAAGTGAAAGAAATGGGTCAGCGAAGAGCTGGCAATGGTGTCAGTGAGCTCCATGGCTGCCTGTATGTTGTCGGTAAGTAGAGATGAGGTATTTTGTAATGCTCTTTCTGCCAAGTACTGGCATTTGGAAAAGGCTGTTGATAGAAGAATTGATAGGTAGACCTGACCTGTAGTTTGTGTTCTTGGGCAGGAAAACAAAGCAAGCACAACCAGGGCACGCTTATATGAAAGGGTGTTAGTGAGGAAATAAAAAGCAGTTCCTTACCCACATTTCAGGATGCCTATACTGTTCAGGACAGTATGTCCATACAGAAAATCCTCTTGAGATTCACAAATCTTGAGTTTCCTTTAGGAAAATTATTAAGTTCACATACTTTCAAAGCACTTTATTTCTATTTTGTGCTTAAATGGTAGCTTTTTCACAAAGTAATTACACTTACTCCACAGCCTGTTGTCCTAGGCCTGTCTTGATCTGCCCTATGTTGCATTTACCTGCTTTCCTAAGGGAGGAAGATGCCAGGTAGACACACCATAGTGATAGCTGCAGTCTTCTGCCTAGTGTATCATCATAAGTGATTAAAGAAAGCTTTGAGTAAGATGCTCCTCTGCCAGCTGCCCCAGCAAGGGGAATGCAGTGCTGAAGTCTAATTTGAGGATTTTTTCCCTGAAGTGTTCAGCAATGCTGTAATTTGAAACCACCACAAGAGGGTGTTCTGCTTAAACCAAAATAAATCAGGCCCATCCTTTTACTTGTCTTAGGTTTTTTTCTGTTCCAAATTAGAAGTTGTTTCATTGTAATGATGTGCTAAATGCATTTAAGGAGGAAAATAATAGAAACGCCTTTCCTTGCAGCTTGAGTAGAACACTGTCACTCTGGCTGATGCTTACACAGTGACAGAGGGAGGGCCATTAGATTAATTTTTAGAAGCTTGTGAGATTCATGTAAAGAGCTGGAGCTGGACACTAGCCTACTGAATGCCAAAAATAGCCTGATAATGCAGTCCTGGATATCACTGGCACTAGAAGTGGCTTAAAACTGACAATGTGATGATTCTTTGCAGGTGGCTTTGATGACAACTCTCCGCTGAGCTCGGTGGAGCGGTTCGACCCACGCAGTAACAAATGGGAGTATGTAGCAGAGCTTACAACTCCAAGGGGTGGTGTTGGCATAGCGACACTGATGGGTAAAATCTTTGCAGTTGGAGGTCATAATGGCAACGTGTACCTGAATACAGTGGAGGCATTTGATCCCATAGTGAATAGGTAACTTAAAATGCTTTATTTGGCTTAAGAAAATGAAATCAGCCTATATGAAAACATAACAGAAATAGCATGCAGCAGGAGTCTAGCTGCTGTTTCCTGGTAGTAATTGAGTAATATCCATGACTAGCTACATTTACGCCACTTGGTTCTTCTTGTAAATACTTAAACACCTCCTCCTTCTTCCTCCTCCTCCATCCCTTGTCCTCTTCCCTTCATTCAGTAAGAATCTACATACGTCTGGTTGTTTCAGTCTGATTTCACACTAAATTTACTAGTGAAATAATAAGAATAAACTAGCGGGGTTTATTATTGTGCAGATTAAACAGCTAGGTTGTATAGTAGAATTTCAGATGACTTTGGAAGGTCCCTTCCAACCCACACTATTCTGTGATTCCGACACAGAGAAGAAATACTCAGAAAGGACAGGAGCTTACTTTTCTTGTTTCCTCTGCCATCTTCTTCAGGTGGGAACTCGTCGGCTCCGTGTCGCACTGCAGGGCAGGGGCTGGCGTGGCTGTGTGCTCTTGTTTCAGCAGCCAGATCCGGGACGTGGGCCAGGGATCCAGCAACGTTGTTGACTGCATGTGAGATCTGCTGCCTCCTCCGAATTCCAGAGGAATGCGAGCAGGGAGGCACTGCAGAGCTTTTAAACACCGTGTTTTGTATGGTAGCTTAAGAAATAAAACCAATGCATTTTTGTTGTGAAAGTGTTACCTTCTGCAACTGCAAAGCTTTTGGTGGCTGTCTGCCAACAGTGATACAGAAAAGCCTGTGAAAATGTAGAATACAAGTGTGACTCACAGGAGAGAACCTGCCAAGAGCTGCAATCATCCCATTTTTGAGAGGCTCTAATTTTAGAATCATTTGAGGCAGCTGCTGCAGGAACTCTGTTGAATTGTAAACCAGGCATGGGGTGAGTGAGGAGAGAGGGTAGCAGGTGGTACTGCTGAGCCTTACCCAACAGCCCTGCCACATGTTTCCTGGAGAACTCAAGTAATGTTTAATAGAACCCATTTTCAGGAATATCGTCTTAAACATTTCCTAATTACAAGATCTTTGTAATACAAAGCATCTCAAGTTTTGGAAGGTAACAGCATCCCTGTTGCACACTAAGGTAACTGCCCACCTCCCAGGGGGCCACTGACAGCAGTGGAAATGGCATCTTTCCATCTGAAACCTGTCTTTCCAAGTACTTTCTCAAGCTAATACGTTTGTTAGATTGCTGAAAAGATTCTTGACCTGGGTTTAGCCACAGGAATACTGGAATTTTCAAGTCTTCAATAAAATTTATAGTAACTTCTGCCCCTCCCCACCCAAGGCAAGTTTCTGTTTACGTATCATTCCTGAAGTAACCAGTGTAATTTGTCCTAATAGCTTATGGAACTGTAGGCTTCAGTGGTGTCTGAATCACCATTTTTATACAATTGGAAATACACAATAAAAGTTGCAGTATTCTGTTAAGACCCTCAAATACAACTCCAGGAGGTGAGATGTCCAGCTTCAGTATGCAGTAGTTGTAACTCTAGAGGTACTGGCTCTTTTAAGGGAGTTAGGCCAGGAAGCGTAGCCTCAGAACAGGTAGGTGACATAGCTCACGTGAACCAAAGACAAACATCGACAAAAAACATTGGAAATAAACCATTACTTACATAAAAAATTTAAGTAGAAACTTGGCAGTGCTGTGCACAAAGGTGTCTTGCATGAAGCCAGAAACTCTGCATTCTGAGTGAAGTACAGCTAGAAAGACAGCAGATTCCTGTTCCTGCATCACCTTGAACAGAGCAACTGACAATCCTGTGTGACCAAACTTTCACCTTACCAGCTTGTGTCAAGTGACCAGGAAGAACAGAAGACTGCTCTGCATTCAGTACCAGGACAGAGGCAGGACAGCAAGAACATAAGACACAGGCATGTTTTACTGTTGAGTTACTGTCATTCAGCTTTTGTGTTTCTGTGGCTTGCACTTTGGTAGCGCCCAGGGACAAAGTGAACGGTACTGTGAATAATGAACCATTGCAATAAATTGTACTTCAAAGCACCTTGTTTATAGTGCAATCGAAGTGTCCTGTTGCGAGGAAACATTACACCACTGAGTATTTTTACCTAGTGGAAGGTGTCCCTTCCCATGGCAGGCATTTGGAACTGGATGATCCGTAAGGCCCCTTCCAGCCCAAACCATTCTGTGATTCTGTAATTCCCAATAGGAAGCCTTTGTTAGCTGGGAAAATCCCGTGTTACAGCTGCAAACTGTACTACCCTGCTACTGCCCTGCCCCTGTGCAAGGACATGGTCACCCTTGTGGCTCTTGATCTGACTAAGAGGGGTGGTCAGAAAAGGTCCAGGTACCCTCTATGGAACTGAACAGGTTCTGCTGTGGATGTTCTGGCTAAGGAGAAACCTTCAGAGAAAATAAAGTCAAGTTTTTCACGAAGTAACACTGGCTGAGAAAGCCAGCGCTGCTTGCCCGCTGATCCATTCCTCCTCCTGGTGGGGAAGCGCCAGCGCCTATGGGTGCAGCCTGTAACTCACACACGTCTGGGTCGCACTGGCGCCTGCAGGGTGATTGCTGTCAGAGGGAGAGTTTTCATGGCTTTGTGTTAAGCCGTGAAATGAAGCTAGAGCAAACGCACTGGGATTCTGTACTGGTGGGAGGAGCTCTGCTTTGGCCCTGTAGCTGGAAGGCAAATGGTGCTAAAAGTGATAGCGATAGAGACATTTCAGTCTGCATCCCCTCCACCCCCAACATCAGCCATGCTCAGGCTTCCAGAGGCCTGTCACTAAGGGCTGGCAGGAAGACTGCAGACAGGTTTACAAGGAACAGCCCTGTTGCCAGCAGAATGGTGTCCACATTATTAATCTCAGATGGCACCAGAACTACAAATAGTTTGTGCAGAGCTGTTTTTAGAAACACTATTGCTGGAAATGTGATAATGATGTCAAAGTATCAAAAAATAAAAACAAATTAAAAAAAATACAGGATTACTGTGGCAACCAACTGTAATGACTTAGCAAACTCATTTTAATTCCTCCAGTTCTGGCAATAGAATGATGATAAAAAAGTAACACACACCTCCCAGGCTGCGGAAACATTGTAACACTGGTTCCCCCTGGTGAGGCAGCCCCCCAGGGGCAGCAGACTCAAACTCCCACCACGTCTTCTAATTTAAACTTGGGATTTGTGATAGCGAAGTCTTTAAACATCCAAGGTTATGAAATCCTTGCATCCAAACGTGATGCACATCCTAATTTAGAATAGAATCATAGAATGGTTTGGGTTGGAAGGGACCATCAAAGTTCATCTAGTCCAACCCCCTGCAATGAGTAGGAACATTCAACTAGATCAGCAGAAATTGTTATTGTTTCTGTTAATGATGTTCTTTCTGCATCTAAAAGCCTTGTCCTCACCCATAAAAATCATAGACCCAAAGATGTCCATCAGTACGTCCATTAAACAGAGACTAAAGTTGTTTTGGAAGAATCAAGTGTGGTCACGATTAATCACATCAAAGCTTCCAGCCTGCCAATTTGAACCACGTGATGGGCTTCCCAGTGGGAGCGAGACCAGGCTCTGGACCACTCCTGACTATTCCCCTTGGCCATGTAACTCCAGTTGCCAGTACTTCAGAGTCCCACTGCTGCTCCAGCTTCAGGCAGAGATTTGTCTGATCTGAACAGCTGTGCTACAATCATGGCTCTGTTATGAATGAGAAGCCTCTGGGGAAGAGCAACATTAAAAAGTATTCAAAGCTGTGAAAGCATAGCCAAATTCTCACAAGCCCCTTTGAAGGTTTACAGTAAGGTACGATTGTGGCTGGGGACTCCAGATGACTCCCACCATTAAATGGGGCTTTCTATCTTGAATTAGGCTGAAACTGCTTTCAAAACTGTTCTCAGCACTGCTGCAGTGCAGAGTTGTGCAAACCCAAGTACTTTATTCCAGATGCTCCACCTGAATTGTTTGCTGGCTGCTGTTACCACATCTGTATTTGTTTTCTGAACCTTTGCATGTTCTCTCGACTGGAGCCGGCAGCAAATAAAGCGCTTCTAGCCAAGAGATGACACTTAGATCTGCAGTTCCTTCCTGGCTCTAGCAGCAAGGTTGGTGGTGTTGCTGCCACTTCGTGGCATTCCAGCACAGCTCCTTGGATTCCAGACTGTTGCATTTCCGAGCTGTTCCAGCACAAGAAAAGCCACCAGGAAGCTGTGTGGTTCCTGCCATCTGACTT